>NC_048221.1:30555723-30753679 GCF_002007445.2 Ailuropoda melanoleuca
GGGGCTGCGGGGGCTGCGGGCCGCCAGGCTCCCGGCCCCCGCGGCTTCCCGGGGAAGGGGACCGCCGCCCCCGCCGCCGCATCCCGGCTGCTGCAGCTGGGGGTGCGCTCGTTCCGCGGGTGGGGGTGGTGGTTGGGGAGGGCGGCGGGGACGCCCGGACCCGGCTGGCCCGGGAGGCGCCCAGTTCTAGGGGTACTGAGGGGGCGCGGCGCGAGGGTCACTGTGAAGTTGGCGCCCACGCGCACCCGGGCGGGTCTCGAACGTGGGCACTTGCGCCGGGCGCGGTCGGCGAGCCGCAAAGGCCCCGGGTTCCAGGTCGCGCGGTTCCGGCCCCTGGGGCCGCCCCCTTCCCTCCCGGGCTCTGGCGGGTGCTCGGCGACGGGGAAAGAGAAACTTGGAGACCTTCGGGAGGAGTTGGCGGAGCGACGCGGGAGCGCGGTGCTGGCCGACCCCCGGAGCCCTGGGAGCCCGTCGGTGATCTGGATGGGGTGCTTTATTTATTTTCTCTTTGGTTTTCAAAAAAAAATGGCTATGTGATTGTTCCCATCTTAAGGGGAAGTTGAAAGTGAAGTTGGGGGGCGGGGGTTGGTGCTCAAGGAGTAACGTTGCCTTGTGTGTAGAGTTTCACATTTCCGGAGCACAGTGTAGATCTCATAGTGGCATCTCTTCCCAAAAGTCACTTTGATTCAACTTCGGTGAGTTTCTCGTAAATGGCAACATTTAGGTGGTGAGAGGCGAGAGGAAACAAGAACCAGTACGGCTGATTCGATCTCAAGTGGTACAGATTCAGTTAGCCAAAAAAAGCGTGTCTGAGTTTTAACTCAGGTTTGGTAATTTGTAGAACATAAAGATATTTTCTAGCTTTCTTGCCCCCCCCCCCCCGCCCCAAGCACCCTGCTTCTTCACATCCGGTCTGAAGCAGTTATGTGGGTTGGATTGGTTGTTTCTGGTTCCTTGCGAAACTTGGGTTCATTCTCCCAGTTTTCTCTTAGATCTTTCAAAGAGGAGGAGTTGTAAATGCAAATGTATGGCAGTGAGATGTGTTTAACCTCTAGCTAGAGATCAGTATATTCTATGCAAAATTTCATTCACGTATATGAAGTTGAAACTCCAATAATGTTCTTCAAGAATTAGCATCTTTGACTTTGGGCACAAAGGCAAACAAAACAAAATAACCAAAAAATTACTCTGAGTGAAGATTCTGAGGTATAATTTGACTTTCCCAAGGGGGCGAGGTGAAGCCTCCCCTGGACTTAAAATTTTAATACTGACTTAAACTCTGTGTGTGCATGGGCATCAGACCCTGTTCATTTTCTTCGTTTTAGAAGGAGAGAAAATACTCTGACCAAAGGGAGACTTACTTTAAATCTTAGGTACTACACGCTGTAAACTGAAAGTGTCAATTTGATTATCTACATATCCCAACTGCGTTTTGGTGGGACGGTTGCTATTTAAAAGATAAGTGTCAAGTGGTGAAATGATGTTTTGTGTAAGATACTTGTTACTTCATCTTATCGTATAATGATTTTGAAACAGTATCTAGTGATTTAAAATAATCTTTAGTGTTGTTTATAGCCAACTGTTAAATTTTGTAACTGTTAAATTTTCGTGAGACATTCTATATCGTATTCATAGATGGAGTCCTGGCCACTTTCATATGTTCATTTTGTAACTTAAAAAAATGGTGGACTATGCTCGAAATTTTGTAAAGCAATAAGAACGAGAGAGATTTGAAAGACTTTAAAGTTTGAGATATACCTAAAAAATAAACATTTCTGAAAGTTCTTGATCCAAGTGGTTTGAAATACATCCAAATTTGAGCCTTTGTGAAATTTTAAAAATCTGCTTTGCCAACCACATAATTTAACTTGCAACTGCATTGACATAGATCTGTGTTGAACATTTAAGAATTCTCTTAATTGACTTTTCTTCATATAATGTATAGTAAAAGGACATGTTTTAGAAAATTTTAGTAGTCTTTTTTCATATAATTATATCTTAATGTGTTTGAATGTTAAAGTAGGAAGGACTCAAGCTCTAGGCCATACTAATGTTTATTTTATAGGGAGATCTTTGGGCAGAAATAAGTAGCAGATTCTAAGCTATAACAAAACTGATTTGGACTTTGAACTTATATGATCTTAGATTTGGTGATTTTACTCAAATCATTAGATTGGTGGTTTCTTGGAGAGTATGAGAGTCTAGTTATGGAAGTTTGTTTGAGTGTTTATTTAATATCAGCCTTCTGAAATTATAAAGGATGATGAGAGATTTGGCTCTAAGGTTTTTACTACGGTCCTGTGAAATGAATTAGACATTTCTGTAGTATGTTTTTAGAGCAAAGGTTCTTCTGGTGTCTTTGGATGTCTAGGGGGTCCATGAATGGGCTTCAAGAGATTCCTGAACTTGCCGTAGTTGTAACCAAACCTTTTTGTGTGTCTTTTTGGGGAGAGGGTCTGTGGTTGTGTTATAAAAGATGTCCAGAGCCCCAAAATGCTAGAGTTGTTGTTTTTATTGAATGAAATAGGAGTTAGAATAATTCTTAAAAGAAAAAAAAAAAAAGAAAATACAGATCTTCGTGCCCAGTACTTGCTGTTTAAAGTTGTCTTTAGCCTAGACATGTGGTCTTAGAGGTGCAAAAACACTTCCATTTTGTTGCCACAGCAAAGCATTGCCTCTTGGTTGATAAACCATACACACACACATAAAGGGCTTGACATGCTAGTCCTGGGTGCATTGTGGCTGTTTTTAAATTGAAAAATTTAGATCAGATAGATTGATGGTCAATAAGTAGAGATTTGATCTTGACAACCAGCCCTTGGAACAAATGGTTCACCCAGCTCTTCTTACTGCTCTCTAGCAAATCTGAAATGTGCCTGGGAGGTAATCATTCTAAGAAAATGTGTTTTTGCCTTGGCCAAACAGCAGAACATGATGGAAAAAGTTTCTCATCAAAACAGACTCAAGTTCAAATCTGGGTTCTTTTATTCACTGTAGCTACTTAACCTACCTGACCCTCCAGTTCCTCATCTGGATAAAGCCTAAGGCAGTAGAAGTGTAAGGAGGTGGGAATGAAGCTTCCTGTGTAAAAAAAACTCTCAACCCCTCATTTGGCCCATATTAAGGACTTGGGAGCTAGAGCTAGATGTGATAACCACTAATCAACACCGGAATGAACATGTATAAAGCACGGTATATGGTAATGATATATATTATTTTCCAAAGAATAATGAAAATATTAACACATTGAAACATTTTTTAAAAATTAGGTTTTCAAAAATTAGTTAGGATTAAGTGGTCCTTACCTTGTAGATATCCGGGGGTAAAGTTGAAGGAAGATGGTAGTGCGCTTAGTAAAGCCGAAGACATGGGTGCTGGGCAGAAAGAGTAGCAGCCCGCAGACATCATAGCTGTCTCTTTGTGTAAGATTCCACTTAACTTTTGTTCTTCACTTGTAATTTAAATAAATTTAAACTAAAAAGCTGCACTTGTACTTTCCAGCCCGTTGTCTCTGAAAGTGTTTGCTCACCTCCTCATGTTGGGGACCCTTACAGGTACTCCAGGGACTTCATTAGTGGAAGCTACCCCTATAACTTTGGCTGTCTAATTCTGGTGTCTTTAAAATGCCTCCAAAGTTGGGTACCTGCATCGATTTTTCTCAACAGGGAAAAGAGTCTGGAATAACTGAATTGTATTTTCCTATCTTTAAACATTGAAAGAAGAGAAGGTATTATGAATAAAAACAGTGATATGAATAAAATACTTACAGTGCTTATGGTTCTGAGAGCAAACTTGTTTCCACTGTTTCTGTGGTCTTTTTCTTTTCTTTTCATTTATTTGTGGTGAGCATTCGTGCCTACTGCCTTTAAGTGGGGTAGTGGTACGAACACAAGCTCTGACTGGGTTTGACACCCCTAAGCTTTCAGGTTGTGCTCAGTTTGAGCCATCCAGCGTCTGAGTCTGGAGGAGGTGACCATTAGCTGAGATAATAAAAGCAAAAGGCTTTGCACAGTCCTAGGCCTCTAGTATAAATGCTTAAAGGTTGTAGCCATCTTGAGGATGGTTTCATTCTTGTCTCTCGAAGGAGAAGCTAGTATGTTCTTTAAGAACAGTCCCATGTAAACCTTTAGGGATCATCCTACTTTGAATTCATAAAAGCCTTTCACATCTTTCTGGTTACCATGGGCAGGTACCCCAGCATCTGTAGGACCTATTGGGCCTGTGTGCTATTCTTGGCAGTGGGATTGCATTCTCTGTTAGGCTGACAGGTTATGTCTAAATCCTGGCTTTTTCAGGGGCCAAACCAACAAGCGTGCACAGGTTGGGAGCCATGGTCCATTCAAAAACTACATGATTTTATGGCCTTGAACAGATATCAGCAAACTTTCTGAAAGGACACCATAGTAAATATTTTCCAGTTTGTCAGCATCCGCTTCCCCCCCACTCCCCGTCTCTCTATCACACCTGTGCGACTCTACCTGTGTATTTAGAAAGCAGCCAGAGACAAAACTTTGTGGACACTGACATTTGAATTTCATATAATTTTTATGTGCCATGAAATATGTTTTTATTTGTTTGAACCATTTAAAAATGTTAAAGCTATTCTGGGCTTGTGACATGTACAGCTAGCAGGTGGATTTGACCCATAGGCCATAGTTTACTGACCTCTTGCCTAGAAGAACGTTAGACTCCTAAGTCCTGTAGGTCTGTGGTATCACCAAGCAGTACAGATGTGCCCCCCCCCCGCCCCACCTCACCACTGCATACACATTGTGGTTTGCCTCCTCAAGTATTCCGTGCTTTTGGTATGGCAGCATTATTGAAGGCCCCTGTCTTCCTCCATTAGGATGAAACTCCATGAGGTTAGTTGTTCTTAGTTTCAGTGTGTGGCCTTCCCTTCTTAGCACTTGTATTATTGTATCACCAGGAAGATTTTTTTTTTTTTTTAATTGCTAAAAATGTTCTCACCTTGCCCGGTTTTCCATAAGGCTTGATGTTTGAACCCTGTCCTGTGTGACCATTTTGAAAGGAATCTATGCCTTTGGAGGTGTCTCATGCTTCAAGTTCCTCTTGTCCCCTTGTCCTGGAAAGGATGTAACCGATACTAGGCCCTCAGGCTGCTAACTAGACACTCTTACCTTAAGGAAATCTGTATTTGGACTCTACCACCCCCTTTCTGCATGATGTTTGGTTAAATAAAGCACACAAAGATTCCTCTTGTGCTCTAACCCCTGGAGATTAGCTCCAGGATTGATGTGTACAGAGCATGTAGATGTATATGTCTGTTTGTAATTTCATCCGGCCATCACTGAAGCTCTGAAGGCTGCTGCTTTTAGTGTCACCTTCTCTCTCTCTCTTGACCCTTCTCTCTTGGTCATTGTATGAGATGCAGATTTGGTGACCTGGTAATCGCTGTAACTGATTATTTTTTGCTTCCTTTCCTGCCTTTTAAACATTCTCTGCTAATTTGGTTGTTTTGCAGCAAGTATGTTCTTTTTGGAGTTTAACTTTCAAAACAACATTATGCTGAAGTTATTGGGTATTTTAGAGTCTTCCCCCTTCCCAGTATAAACTTAATGTAGTATCAGAGTTATGCATCAGTATTTTAGATATTTAGAGATAAGATGCAGTTTTTAAATATTTTGCCATTTTATGTAGGTAGTAGTAAAATATGCTATTACTCTTAAATTTTAAGGGTTTCCTTTTTTTTTTTTTTAAAAGGTAAATTTGGTATTTATTTTCTAGATGACAATTTGGGCAATATGCATCCAAAGTCATACAATGAAATGGCAAGTCAACATACAGAAATTTATCTTAAGCAATTGGTCAAAGGTGAATAGATATGTGTACCAGACTGCTCACTGCCCCATTTTTTAATAATAGCAAAACATTGAAAGTAATCCAAATGCCTATTAATAAAGGATTGATTAGATCCATCAGGACCTACCCATGCAGTGAAATACTGTACAGTCTTTAAAAAGGGTGATGCATGGGGTGCCTCGTTGGCTTATCAATAGAGCATGCAGACTCTTGATCTTGGGGTTGTGAGTTTGACCCCCACATTGGGAGTAAGATTACTTAAAAAAAATCTTTTAAAAAAGTGATGCAGGTCAATATTCACTGACATGGAATGATGTTTAGAAGAAAGAGTGTAGCATGACAATATGTGTATTGTGTGGGGTTTTTTAAATGACTTTTAAAATGTGGACAAAAGCCCTGTATATAGAAACCTAAAAGTATCTGAAAGGATATACACCGAGTAATAGGAACTTGTTATCCTTAGGTATTAGGATTGTGGGTGATTTTTTAAAAATGCTTTTCTCAGTTTTTCTTTTCATGTAGCATGTGCTGCTTTTATAATCAAGAAAACATAATAAAGCTATTGAAGAATAAATATAGTAATTAAAATATCTCCTATTTGTGGCTAATTGAGCTCTCATGACTACTTTCCTTCATAGTCTGTATTGTATTAGAAGTGAAGTACGTTTTCTCATATACCTTGAAAATGTTTTCTGTTTTACTAATAAGCAAGAATATTTTCCTGACTTTTCTAACAGGAAAGAAAAAATCCATACAGGACTAAATAACAGTTTTCAGAAGAAACTTACTGAAACACAGACATTTACATGATAGCATGTTGTGCCTCATTTCTTGTTGTGAAAAATTTTCCTCCATTGAAATTCCTATAAAATCGTAAGGAGTTCATATGTATGGAGGCAATAGAGGGTGGTGTTTAAAAGCGTGAGCTCCACTACTTACTGTTTGTGTTACTTTTATCCATTTATGGCCTCAGTCTTCTCCTCTGTAAAATGTGGGCAATACTGGGGCACCTAGCTGACCCAGTCAGCAGAGCATGTATGCAAACTTTTGATCTTGGGGTCATGAGTTCAAGCCTCACTGGGTGTAGAGCTGAATGAATGAATGAATGAATGAATGAAAATGTAAGCAATACCTTGCAAAGTTGTTGTGAAGGTTAAATGAGGCAAGTGCTTAGCAGAGTTCCAGATACTTAGCAGTAACTAAGGAGCAAGAAGTGGTGGGACAAGTAAGGGTATATAATAATAATAGTAATGGCAATGATGATAATAACATTGGTGATGATAATAATATTGGTTGCTAATATTTCCGTCCTTCTAGAGGCTTGCATGAGGGCAGGGCCTTGTTTGCCACATTCACCAACCTAAACCCTCTAACCAGACCAGGTACGTTGATGAAGACAGTAGTGTAGTCTAGGTTCAGAACCTAGTCATCAGTCATGCTCCTTTTAGCGTGCTATCTCTGTGTACACTATCAAAAAACGTGTTCAGGGGCTAACAACTCGCTGGCATTTACAGAGTTGGTGCTTCGTAAATATTTGTTGAATGGATGGTGACCTAAAGCAAGCATTTCCTTCCTCTTGACAGTGCATAGTGAACTTTTAAAAGAGGGTTTGGGGCATTTTTAAAGTATATGGAGGAAAATGTCAGGTGCAAAAACTGTTAAAAGGGAGAATCTGTTTTGATTTCTACTATTTGAATGAATCACAGCAAATTTGTTTAACTTTTTTTCTCTTAGCTGGTTACCTCAGTCTTAGCTCAGCTAGTGTGCACCTGAATCCTTGTGGTGTACCTGTGATCATTTTAGGAATTTTTCACTTTATTTTCACTTAAGTTATTTTGGTTTGGGGCTGTGTTTTACTTTCCACCCTAAACCCCCAAGTTCTGAGATACATTTCAATGTTTCTATGAAATTAGAAACGACCTGGCCATGAAGAATGAGAAGTATAAGCACATCTGGCTGTGACATACTTATTTGCACACACTGGGGCTTTGGGTTTGTTTGCAGGAAATTTTAGGAAATGCATGGAATAAAAAATGTAGTAATACTGTGATAATTGATGAAGTATACCTATCAGTTACATATTGCAGGGTAAGAAGAACCCACTCCAAAACTTTGTGGCTTAAAATAATGACCATTTATTTGCACACAATTAGGGCAGGGCAGTTCTTCCACTGCTCTTGTTTGGCCTGAGGTCACTAATGTGGCTGCTGTCATCTGAAGTCACCAGTCAGAGCTGATTGGTCTAGGGATCTAGCTCGGACAGCTCATCTGACCACTACACGATCTCTTTTTCCAGTAGCTAGACTAGGTTATCCTCACGTGGAGACATTATGTTTCAGGGTGAGAGCTGCAAGGCTTCTTGAGGCCTAGGCTTAGCAGTCACACAGGGTCACTCTGCCACATTCCTTTGGTCAAGGCAAGCCACAGCCCAGTCCAGATTCCAGGGTTGAAAGTAGGCACCACTTTTTGATGGAAGATGCTGACAGCAGTTGGGGGGGGGGCAGCGATATGTTATGGCCATCTTTGCGAACAGTATGCCCCTTGCTGTTGTATATTAACCCTTGTTTGCCATGAGTGATAAACTCTGCAGTGAGGCATGGTGTTAGCTGCTTCCCTGTGTTCTCTGGGATAACAGTTCTATGAGGTAGGTACTATTACTCCCATTTTTAAGTTGTGATAAGTGAGCCATAAGGAGGTTATGTAACTTGCCCTAGATCTTTTACCTAGTTAGGGGCAGATCCTGAAAGTTATGGAAAGTTAATCCCTGTACCAGTGCTTAAATCCTTTGCTAAAGAAATTTGCATTGTGTGTGTGTGTGGGGGGGGGGAGGGAGCATATCTTTAGAAATCTCAAAAGAAGAATACAGTATCTTAAAATTTTACATGAATTCTATATTCTACTCCATTATACATCCCTTTGTTTTACCATAAAACTAATATTTTAAAATTACTAACAAGTAATCTTACTTGTTGTAAGTAGTGGAAACAAAATCGGGCTACCCTAAGCAAAAAAGGAGGTTACTGGAAGGATGTGGTGTAGCTCCCTGAATTGACAATAGAGCTGAAGAACAAGGCCTCAATGGACAGTCTTCACAGGGTGCTAGCCTTATTAAGGTTTCCAACGCTTGGTAACTCCACCCTGTACTGAGAATAAAGGGATCTTTCAGGGTCAGCCTGGGTCCTGCAAGGTGCCTTGTTTCCTGCTTCACCAAGAAAGTACCTACTGGGGGCGGGGGCGGTTTGTTCCCCAGCAGGGGGAGTGAATGCAGGGCTGATAAAACCAACAGATGTCCACTATCTGAACATTTGTGCAAGCTGCTTTGTACATTATTGATCACATTTACTATTTGCAACACCCGATGACCCCTTGTTCATCTCTTTCCCTCTCAACGCCACGTGCCTCTAAAGGTTTTTAAGCCTCAGATTGAGAAGCACTGTTGTGACTGCCATCTTTTTCCATTTCCAGTAATAATAACTGCTTACCATTCCAAGGGCAATAGCATATTTATCCATTTTTTACATAGTAATCTTTTCTATCATTTCCCTGATTTTTATGATTTTTATTTTTTGAAGATTTATTTATTTATTTCAGAGGGGGTGGGGGAGGGGTGTAGAGAGAGGGAGAGAGAGAATATCTCAAGTAGGCTCTGTGCCTAGTGTGAGTCCAAAGTGGGGCTTGATCTCATGACCCTGATATCATGACTTGAGCCAAAATCAAGAGTCGGACGCTTAACCGAGTAAACCAACCAGCACCCCATTTCCCTGATTTTTAAAAGAAAATCATATGAACTATAATTTAGCCATTTATTGGTAACAGGGTTCCTGTTACAAATAGTTTTACCTAGTGGATAGTGATTTCCTTAGGACACAGTGAGATAAATACAGTTACTGGCCCCTGCACTAAATGTTCCCGCACTGCCCTGCTTCTGTTTTTCTGTCTTCTCCAGGTGTGTAGTGGCTTTCATTGTAACCTTGCTAATACTTAAATATTTTAGACCTTACAGTTTATGGGTCGAAGGAACAACTTACGTTTACATAGCCTTTAGCTATGAGTTAAACCACGTTTCTAGCGGTAAAATGTTGCGCAAATACAGTGTGATTTTATTCAGAGCATTTTCACACATATACTCCTATTTTTTATAATCTTTTGAAGTCAGAGAAAAGCATATTTTTCCTATTTTTCAGCTGAGCATATGGTTTAGAAAAGGTAAGCAATGTCCCCTTCAGCATAGAACTGTTGGCAGGAAAACGTAGGTATTCTGACTACCCATGCCTTTGCTGCGGAAGATTTTCCAACTGGAGAAGCCTGTCTTCTGGTTTCTCAGGTTTCTGGGCTGATTCGGAGATGAGTGAATGTATGTTGGGACACTGGTGTGAAATGGAGATCTAGTTGTCACCTTGACCATTAGTAAGTAGTAGCCACTTTTGTTTATTCTTGCTTTGGAGGCCCAGTCTCTTTTATGTCCCCATAGATAGCCAGTTGAGAAGCCAATTTGTCCCACCTCTTCTTGCCATGATTAGCTGGTTTTTGAAGTACCTCTTGGAGCCCTTCAGTCTGGCCTTTTTTACTTCCCCACAGTGTAATTACTACCTTGTGGTGTAGTCACTTGTCTTCCCAACCCCTGGACTCTTCTTTTAAATGGTCTGCTCTGTTTTCTGCTGTTTAGGCCCACCACTACAAGGGATTTTGAGAGGAGTGCTTGACACTTTTGTTTAATTAGAATCTCTAGACAGGGTTCTGTTAACAATAGGTTTGTATGTTAGGCCCTTCCCCCTTGCTTGTAAAGTTTCACTGTAGTCTGAAACCATTAATGTGATCATGGTGTTAATATGGTGTTATTTGGCCAGAACATTTTGTAAATAGAGACATCTCAAGACTTTTCTGGAGCTTTTAGAACCTTGTCCTAACATTTAACCTAATTTTTAAATTGTCTTTTTCTAATTTGTTTCAGTTGCTGATTTTTACAGCTTCTAAACATGTTAACACTTAATACCAATCAAAAACTCTTTTTTTCTCTTGCATTTCTCGTTTGTCTCATGGTCTCATTTTTGCAGGCATTTTGAACCTTTAGAATCCTTGAACTTAATCCTGAAAAGAGTGCTAGCAAAGTTCATGATTGGAAAATGCATACTTGGGGCGCCTCAGTAGGTTAAGCATTAGACTCTTGATTTCGGCTCAGGTTATGATCTCAGGGTTGTGGGATCGAGCTCTGCACTAGGTACAGAGTATGCTTGTCTCTATCCCTTTGCTCCTCCTCTCCCTCTCTCTCTTTCTCAAATAAATAAATCTTAAAAAAAAGAAAAGGAAGAAAAATGCATACTTTTCATCTGTATATATTTATATTTTGTTCACGCTGTTTTTAAATTTTCGTGTTTTTTTTTTTTGTTTTCCTGTTTTTAAGTTTTAACGTTCTGAACGCAAAGACATTTTTAGTGTTTTGGAACATAGCTTCTCTT
This sequence comes from Ailuropoda melanoleuca, assembly GCF_002007445.2. Classification (NCBI taxonomy): domain Eukaryota; kingdom Metazoa; phylum Chordata; class Mammalia; order Carnivora; family Ursidae; genus Ailuropoda; species Ailuropoda melanoleuca. Next base: position 30,567,000 of record NC_048221.1, read on the forward strand.
AGCTGCTCTAAAAGGAGATATTTAAGACTCCATTCGATGTTCTCTCCACTACCCATCCTGTTGATTATTATTATTCTGGTAGTTATAACTGTAAATCATTCAGAAATCGAAGTCAGAAAAGAGACCATTTGCCATTATATTAGGACAGTTTAAAAGGAATCACTTGTTCAAATTTACTAGCTTCCTGAAGCTAGTAAAAATGTTTATTGTTTTCAAGATTCCCTGTGAAAATATTTCAACACTACAAGACAGTGAGTAACACGTGTTTAGCTATTATAGATTATGAGAACAGTAGCTCCCAGAAAGGATAGTATTCCAGTTTTCTGTTTAGAACTATAATGGAGCTAAACGGAAAAATCAGTTGTCCTAGTGAACCGCAGTCACGATGTGATAGTAGGAAGGTTCCTTAGTGTGTCTGTTGCTTTAGCTAACAGCCAGCAATGATTAGCTTTCCTTTCCATAGAGCTGGTGTCAAGTATTAATCAGCTGTAGACTGGAAAGTTTTTATTGGCTAGCATTTGTTAAGTGGAAGAAACACCAGTCTATTTTTTATCTGTAGTCTCTTAACCATGTAACTGCCTGTGATATCGTCTGTGTGGTGTTCTTACAGAGAGAAACAGTTCCTTTAAAAAAACAAAACAACCTGAATTAGTACTGCAGCGTATGAAAATAGTGAACTTTGACCTTGAAGAGTCTAAATGATCTAAATTAAGGTTGAAATGTGTACTAGAAAAAAAATTATATGTTAAATCCAAGTATTCTTGTTTTTCACATTTGAATGGTTTAATTTTAAAACAAAAGTTGTAAAATGTAGAATTGAAAAAAAAATTTTTTTTAAAGATTTTGTTTATTTGACACAGAGAGACAGCCAGCGAGAGAGGGAACACAAGCAGGGGGAGTGGGAGAGGAAGAAGCAGGCTCCTAGCAGAGGAGCCTGATGTGGGGCTTGATCCCAGAATGCCAGGATCACTCCCTGAGCCAAAGGCAGATGCTTAATGACTGTGCCACCCAGGCGCCCCATAGAATTGAAAATCTTAAAATACACAAAAGCTAAAAAAATACGATTTTGAGTTTTAAGAATTACATAAAAAAAAGGGAGCCTATCAGGAAGGGGCTGAGGCTGGGTCACCTTTAGGGCACCTGGAAGGAAGAGTTTGGCCCAGGCAACCATGGCGTGATGTGGTTCGAGATAATGCCTGGGATCAGTATTATGGCTGTGTGCTTTGTCAGCCCCTGCATAGCCATTGTGCACATCCACAGGTTCAGTAATGGGGGCAAGCTGAAAAGGGTTTCCTATTATCCATATCAGTGGAGTTTGATGAAGAGAGATAGGCGTGTCTTTGGAGTTAATCACTATTATGCGTCAAAGGATTTGGAGAATATTGATTAAGGAAGCATTTTCCTGACTGATGAAAAATAACTGGGTTATGCTCATCTATCTACCCTTTCTAGAAGGTTATGCAGTGTATTAATGTAGTACACAATAAAAACAAAAAATTAAAAAAAAGAATAAAAAAAGAATTACATAAATGCAGTTCTAATGGAAAACTGAACTTTCTGAATGCTTGCACGGTTTTTGTTTAATAAGTTTTTCCTGATTGCAAAAATCAAGTGTTTGATATGTTAGTCTCCTCTTAGAACAGGTGTTTGTAGAAAAATTGGAAAATTTCACAAATACACAGAAGCAGATATAGTTACTCATATTTTTACTACCCAAAGATACCACTAGTAATATTTGATGTAGATCCACCCAACTGGTTATAGAGTTGCCCAGTTAAATATCCTTTGAATGAATGCTTACAAGTAAGGAGAAGGAGTAGTAGAAATGTAGACATAGTGTGAACCAAGTTTCATTAATCTCACTGCCTCTCAGGTGTTGCCAAAAGCTGAAGAGAGAGGCTTCTTCCCCGCCAACCCCAGGATGGGAGAAGAGAGCTATCTTGCCCTTTGGCTAGCCTTGGCTGAGGTGAGGCAGAGCATCTTTCCTGCAGACTATAGTCTGTCTGCCTAAGTCTTTTAGCAACTCTGTTAACGCTGAATGTCTTCTGGTTGCAGAGGAAGACAGTTGGAGTTCTTGGTGGAGTAGCTTGTTGAATAAGCCACATCAGTTCTTCTTCTTCTTCTTTTTTTATTTTTTAAGATTTTATTTATTTGAGGGGGAAAAGAAAGCGAGCACGCAGGGTGGGTGAGAGTGCAAGAGCAGGGGGGAGCAGCAGGCAGAGGGAGATGCAGACTCCCCGCTGGGCAGGGAGCCTGCCTTGGGCTCTGTCCCTGAACCCCAGGATCATGACCTGAGCTGAAGGCAGACACTTAACCAACTGAGCCACCCAGGCGCCCCTAAGCCACATCAATTCTTTTCAGCCCCCTAGATTCTTTAAATCGGCTCTTAGGCAAAAGAATTTCCCAATATTCAGAAATAGAGTCACCTTCAGGTTACTTGTACTAAGTGAAAACAAGGTGGAGTGGTTAGACACTCCCAGGTGATTTCAGTTAACATCTCACCTCAAATCCAGTCGACTTGATAAAAGAAAAATCCGAAGGAGCTCAGGGCAGATTATGGTATAAGCATATGCCAGTCCTCTCCTGTGGAATAGGGAAGTGCTAATCTGGTCAGATCTGTTAAAGAGACAGGCAAGGCTTAGCAAAGCAGAATTTTCTCATCCTGCTCATCTTTTGCCTTAGTGTGGAAGAAAGATTTGTCCTGGGACGAAAGAGAGAAAGAAGGAAAGATGGGCAGGTAGCTAGTAATACAAGATGGTTGGATCTCTTTCTGTGTGCCTTGGCCTATTAGTAAGCAGATCTCTAGGTCTGAGAAACTAGCAAAGTGAAGTGACACACAGGACAACTTCCCCAGGCAGTGATAACAACTTCTTGGTGTTCTGTGTGAAAATACAATGGTGACTTTGATCCCAAGCCCTTAGTGAGAGGAAACCCAGGGAGAAGTAGGAGGAAGCATAGCATCCTTTGTAAACGTTTTATTCTTGACATGTAACAGACTCTGGCCTAGAGAATTGTGTCAGCCTCTCCCTTCTGCCAGCTGTCTTTCAGGAGCGCCCTCCTGTGTTCTCCTGCACTGACCAGTTTAGGAGGTGTCATTTCTGCCTGAGAATTCTAAGAGCTTACACGCAGTGCTTGGTATGAAGGAATTGCTTTGGAAGATGAATAACCATTGTGATGATAACTGCTATATGCAAAAGAGGGAGATTGCTGGTTTTACAAGTCTATGGTTTGAATTCTTAGGTCTGGCAGGAAACCGAGCCCATTCAGATGGTTCTGGAGACTAATGAAAGGATTATTTTCAGAGGAATGCCGGAGTTAAGGGTGACATGTTGCTCCTGTCATCCATGGAACCAGCCTCAATGGAAAGCCATTATCACCACTAAGTCCAAAGGAGCAAACAGAAGAAATAGCTTTACCGGAGTCCAGCGAGAAAGCTGGAGCTGCAGAGGTGGGCCCTGGAGGATTCAGCCACTGCCTGAATTTGTAGCCAACAGCAGAGAGAGAATAAGGAAGCAATACTCCCTCCCCCACTTTCTTTCCTCCCTCTCTCTTTGATCTTCTTCCGGTGCCTTCAATTGGCCAACCCCACCTGGAGGCCTGCTTGCTTTAACCCAGTGATGCTTCCCATAAAGGTCAAGTCTTTGTGGGCGTAGAGCAGGGCCAGAGTGGTAGAAAATTGGTCTGGCGACGGGGAGAAGGCATTCAAATGGAGAGTTACTAGCACACCTTAGTAGCATATTCGTAATTGCACTTTCATCATGTTAGCACATCATTCTCAGCTCCTGAAATCCCAAAATAAACCTTAAAGCATGTAAACTATTGATTATGACTCAGTTGTATCTTTTAATATAAATAGTCCAAGCAGTTATCCTACCCTTATCCAATTAATTAAATATTCAAAGAAATAATCTGAACAATTCTCAGAAGAATTGGAAAATCACTGAAAGACCTTCTGTTGGGGCATTTTGTTCTTGATTAAAATTAAACTAAGATTTTTTAAAAAATACGCATGTGAACTGTACAAGTGTGACATATCCTAAAATACAAAAATTGTACTTTTAATCACACATTGGTGAAGGTATTTTGTTGTTAGAATTAAGCTGCAGGGGTGCCCTGGCTGGCTGAGTTCACAAAGCATGCAACTCTTGATCTGTGATTTCAAGACCCTATTGGGTGTACAGATTGCTTAAAATTTTTTTTTTTTTTTTTTTAAAAAACTGCAAAAGGAAAGTGGAACTTTTTTTTTTTGAGTCCCTCCATATTATCCCTTCCAATCTATTTAACTAAGGTGGATAAATTGGCATGAAGATTCTTACTTAGCCAATCTAGAAATATAAGAAAAGATTTTAAGCTATTAAAAGAGGGTCTATTTTGATCCATGACTTTATTGAGCACTTGGCTTTGAGAGATGTAAAGATAAATAAGATAGTTTGCTTCCCCAAACTTAAGACTAAACAGTGAAGAGAGGTCCACATCCAACTATAATAATCAGTGATAATAAAACATCAGCGGTGGGATCAGTAAGAGGGAGAAGGGGTTTAATCTGTCTTTACCAGAGATTCTTTCCAGTGGCTCACAAATATTTATCAAAAATTTACACTTACCGTGTTTTAGAAATACAGATGGTAAAAATATACCAAAAGGCCCTGAATTCAAGTTGCTGGGGTCCGAGTGAGCCTTTTAGTACCTTTTCATCAAGAGCAGCAAATCTTTTGGTGGTTCCCCAATGCTTCAACGATGGCATTCAAAACCCTTACCAGGTCCCTCCGCGGTCCTCTGAACTGGCCCCACCTATATCTCCAGTCTCCTCAGGTGCTCTGGCCTTTTAGTTCTTCAGTCAAGCCATACTTACTAGAGTCTTTCCTCTTGAGATTTCTTTTGCCTTGGATGCCAGCTTCACCCTCATCTTAGAACACCTTTTTTTGCCTCCTGGTCCCAGTTTAAATGCTGCCTCTTCACAGGATCCTTCCCTGACCTTCCAGATAAAATCCAGGGATCTTATTACTTGCTCTAAAACCTGTATATAAGCAGGCACTTTGCTCTTCTCCCTCAAACACTTGAATTTATTAGTGTAAATGTTTGATGGGTGTCTTTATTACCAGAAAGTAAGTACTATGAGAGCAGGATACCTGTCTGTTTCACAGCTGTGTCTTCAGTACCAAGCATGATGTTTAATGATGGTGCTCAGTAAATTGTAGAAAGAAGGAAAAAGAACTGGTTTTTAGCCCAAACCCCTACCACTCACCAGCTCGGTGGCTTTTGGTATTTTGCTAATTGGGAGTTAATCTCTTCCTGTAATATGGGGATAATAATGATAATGGCACTTAGTTTGTGCTAGGCACTGTGCTTTTGTTATCTCCTCAATTAAAACTTCGTCAGAAGTGATGAAGGTGAAATGACTTGCTTGAGATCAAACAGTTCATAAATAGAAAACAGGATTTAAATCCTGATCTGTTTGATTTCAAAAACTGATTGCTCTTCTCCATACCTTTATGTGATTGTCTTGGGGGTAAAACCTGTAGGGGAGGTCTTTGATACAGGCTTGTAGGATGCTTGCCAGTTCTGAGGATATTGACATTCATGAAGAAGCATGCTTAAACCACTTTTAGACAATTGGAGTGCAGGATTAACTCCATTTAGAGAAAGTGTAAGTGACTTCTCCCCCTCCCCCGGGGTAAGTGACTTCTAAACTGACTCCTGAAGAAGTTAGCTGGGTCCGGAAGCAGAATGTAGCATAAATGCCCCAAGGCAAGAGCTGGGGCCGGAGGGTGAAGAGCCTGGCAGTCTAGGCCAGGAAGTTGCTACTTGTTGTAAAACGCTGTAGGGAGACATTGGTGAGTTTTATTTATTGAAAATATTTTGGAAGTAAGAAGTCCCAATTTGGAGTCTCCTTTAGGGGCCAAAGTGTCCATAGCCTTTCTCCTATTTTGCATCTCTGTAGCAAAGGAAGCATTTTAGCTCTTGCATTCCACTGTAGCACCCAACACAGTAGTGTTTGAAAAAGGAATTAGCAGCGTGAGGTAAGGAGTGGGTGTTTATGCTCAGTTGTTTGGTATAATTCTCTTGTTTGTTGTTGCTTTTCTGTGAGGGTAGGTAGCCTAGCCTAGATAGATAGCAGCCTCACACTAGTCGCTTCACTTCTATAGCCTCAGTTTCTCATTTGGAAATTAGAGATAATGAAAATGCCTACCTCATAGGCAACATCCACACAGTGCCTGGCACAAAATAAGCTTTTGGGCAGTGTTAGCTCCTGCTGTTATTAATACATATTTCCTGTCCATTCTGACCCATGCCTCTTGAATGAATGTGCATTGTTTATTTATCAAAGACAGGTTGACTGGGACACAGGAACTGACTTTTTTAAATCATGATTTTAGTGTTTACAAAGATAATAAAATTGTCAATGAAAAAAAGACAATGAATCATCTTACTGGGGTAGTCCTGGTGTTTCCTAGATGTATTTATGATGAAATACAAAATGTGAACATGAGCTAATACTTATAGAACCCATTGTGCATGCCAGGGTTGTGCTTTCCATGCATTATCCCTGGGAAGTAGGTTTGATTGTTGTCTGCTTTACAGATAAGGAAGTTGCGATCTTTCTAAGGTGTTAACACCAGAGAACTGTAGAAGTAGACATTAAACCATGTGCTTCTCCAAACCATTTTGTGCCTTTAGCATTGTAAAGGGCTGACTTATCTCCCAACATTTCATCAGCTCTGTTGGGAGGTAAAAATGGGAACAGGGCTCTTAATTGTTTTTCTAATCTATTGGATTAATTGGAAGCTCCAGGCATAGTGTGCTGCCTAGTACATAGTAGAGGCTGAAGAAAGGTGTATTGACTATAAATCTTAAATCAGATTGAGTGAGAAAAAGATGACCAAGAAAACCAGTATTAGGGGCTGGCCCCAGCCTGTTTTCTACTACAAAAAAAAAAAAAAAGCAAACACCCAAAAAACAAATCTGAGGTCACCAGAGATTTTATTAGCATAGCATGTTTACACAGACTAATGGTTGGAGTCTGAGGTGACAAATTTTTCTGTGTGTGTTGTAAGGGATTAACTCCTGTCTGTAGAGTTGTTATCTGCAGAAATCTGTTTGCTTCCCACTAGGTGCCCCCCACTGCTCAAGAAGCTCCTGGCTCTGTCCTTGTGTTGGGCTAATTAGTTTAGATTCAGTGAAGAAAAACTATGTGTAACATTAAAATAAACCAACCATAAATAGGAAGGTGTAGCTGCTGTCATAACTCATCACTAATGTATTTCAAAGCCAGATCCAACTGATATTTGTATTTTCCTTTAGCTCAGGTAATTCAGAGTTGACTTACCATTTAATGGTAATGAGGGGAGAAAGGAGACCTTGCATAGAAGAGCAAGCATGCTGCATTTAAGTCTAGAATTCCTCTCCCTCCCGCATAATAACAGAAACAAAAAAATCTTAACTTTTTTTGGAGGAACTTCATTATGATGAGGCATTTATTGGACATATCAAACCTCAAAGGTGGCCAGTCAGAAGGTAGTTTGAGGGGCGCCTGGGTGGCACAGCGGTTAAGCGTCTGCCTTCGGCTCAGGGCGTGATCCCGGTGTTATGGGATCGAGCCCCACGTCAGGCCCCTCCGCTGCGAGCCTGCTTCTTCCTCTCCCACTCCCCCTGCTTGTGTTCCCTCTCTCGCTGGCTGTCTCTATCTCTGTCAAACAAATAAATAAAATCTTAAAAAAAAAAAAAAAAGAAGGTAGTTTGATTACTAAGCATCCTTTTTATGATTTATCATGTTATACCACAAAATGAAGATACTTAAAGAGATAATTGTGTGATTTACTATAGAAGTAGTTTATGTAGAAATTTTAAAGTGTAAAACATTAAAAGACTATGATAAGAGCCAGTGTCCAGACCTTGGTTTCTAATTCCATTCTCCAGTGAAAGGAACCAGACATGACTTAATTCTATGGCTCGGGCAGGGAATAAACAAGATGAGCCTGGAGCATCTTCTAATGCCAGAAAGCACGAAAGTGCTAAAACAAAACAAAACAAAACACAAAACACAGGGCTACTAGTAAGGTATATCAAACGAACACAGGAGCCTGAAAGAGCTCCTAGTGGGTGAAAGCTTGGACAATTTAAACAACTAAATAATATAATTTTAAATTACAACCCAATATATAAAATAAATGTAAATAAAAGATACAATATACATATAACATAGAGCATAATAGTGTTAACATAAATATGTAAAAGTATAATAGAATATTAACATAAAAGGAATATCTCCGTGTCCATACGGATGTAAATAAATGATTGGATAGGTAAGCAAATAGGAAAGAATAGATAAAATCTTCCATGTATAGAAGAATTCCAAATGATTTATGTCAATAATCCTCCAAAAGGAGGTGAAACATAACTGTCCATCCCTTAAATGTGGGCTGTGCTTAGTGACCTCCTTTTAAAGAAGATAGTATGGAAAGGGGGGAAAACAACTTTATACAGTGGAGAAACTTGACAGACACTACCCCAGCCAGATGATCAAGTCAGCATGAACAATGATAAATGTACACTTGATATGATGTTATGAGAATGGCACTTTATCTCTGTGGTCTTCCTCCTCAAATCTGATAATCCCATTATAATCATGAGAAGACCACTGGACAATTGAGACCTTCTATAAAATATCGAACTAGTACTTGTCAAAACTGCTGTCAATGTCATAAAAAAGGAGTCAGAGAAACTGTCATGGTCTCAAAGAGGAGTACAGAGATATGACAACTAAATGTAATGTGATATCCTGGGTGGGATTCTGGGACAGAACAGGGCATTAGGCAAAAACTAAGGAAATCTGAATAAAGTACGGACTTCAGTTAAGAATAACAGGTCAGTATTGGTTCATTAGTTGTGACAAATGTAGCATACTAACGGGAGAGGTTAGCAATAGGGGAAACGGGGTGGAGGGTAGATAGGAACAATGTGTAGTCTTCACAACCTCTCTGTAAACTTGGCATCATTCTAGAATGAAAAGCTTATTTTTACAAAAAGACGATGGCAAGGACAAGAGTCTGTAGTTCAAGTTTAATTTTCATCATGCTGGGAGCCTGAAGTAAATAAAAGCCCTTGGTGTCCTCAGCTGATTATGGTATAAAGTGGGGCAACCTTGCTGTCATCTTGTAAAGCCATGACAGTTTGCAGAATCAGAGAATGCAGGAATTTTAAATGTTCTCCTGTGGAATTTCCTACCGGCATGACTTTTTTTCCCCTTTGCTTTTGCCCCGTAGCAGTCCCTTGAGTGGCATTTGCTGTCCTAGTTAATCAGAGGGTAGGAGAAATGAAAAACTCTCCTCTTCCCCCTCCTATGAAGTTTCAATGGGCCCTGGAAATGTAGGTCAAATTGCATCACTGTAGAAAGGAGCGAACAGGAAGGTATTTATGAAGTGCTGCCAGCCTCTCTTTAGATTCCGAGTTATGATGAGCCAGTGTTGAGCCAGCTTAGGTGTGAGATACATGGAATCAGAGAGTCATGTTTTTGATGTAGTCCCAGAATGTTACATTTAATCAGTGATAAAAAGATTTCTGTGTAAAGCCCTAGTGAGAATAACTTGTACTGGCTTTGTTTAATTTGCATCTCCCAGCTTCTGGAATTCTTTTTGTCTCTTATTTATTATTGGTATATTGCAGCAATTTATATTAATTTAGCCAGAGAGATGTTTGAATTGTAGAAACTATTGCCATGTGTACATTAAAAAAAAAACAACAACTCTTGTTTGGTAATCACATAAGTTTAATAATGTATTTTGTAAATTACACATAATCATATGCGCAGTGTGATCTTCATTAGCATACAGAAATCACAAAATATGTTTTTTTATTTTTAAGTTAGGTTTCAGGTACGCCGTCCCATGGCTTTCTACCTTTTTTTTTTTCTTGGCTTTCTATTTCTTTTTTTTTAAAGATTTTATTTATTTGTCCGAGAGAGAGAGAGAGAGAGAGAGAGAGAGAGAGAGAGAGAATGCACGCATGTGTGCACGTGGTCAAGCAGAGGGAGCAGCAGGCAAAGCAGGTAGAGGGAGAAGCATGCTCCCCCCTGAGCAAGGAGCCCAATGTGGGGACTCCATCCCAGGACCCTGGGATCATGACCTGAGCTGAAGGCAGATGCTTAACCGACTGAGCCACCCAGGCGTCCTGGCTTTCTATTTTTTTAACGGCAAAATCTTACAGATTTTTAAGATAAGCCTTTAAATACATGTTTGTATTTTTTTAACAGTGTATACTACTTGCCATTTGTTAAGACATCCAGATATGTGCTGCCCAAGTGCTCTCTGTTACTCGCGTTGTCATGAACAGTAAGCATCCTGACGGCGAAACCAATTATAAAACCTACTCCATTTCTGCTCTTTCCTTGCCTCTGTTAAGATCCTGGGTAGTTTGTATACAAAATGGAAAATCAGATGATTAAAAAAAGTAATTGCACAGGCTTGGGTTTTATTTAATCGTATAGGTTGCATAAATTACTCTGAAATATGTTTGTAATCTTACATACTTTCAGTTATTTTTGACTTTTTATTTTGAAATTATTAAAGATTCACAGGTTGCAAAGACAGTTCAGAGGACCTGGTTACTCTTCACCCAGTTTCTCCCATCAATTACATCTTTCCTATCTATATAGTATAATATCAAAACCAGGAAGGTGATGTTGGTATAAAGTATGTTTGTAGTTCTGTGTCATTTTCTCTCATGTGTAGATTTGTATAACCACTACCGTAATCAAGATATAGAACTATTCCATCACCACAAAAATCTCCCTCATGCTATCCTCTAATGGTTGTAGTCATTCCTGTTACCTTCACAACTCCTAACTCCTGACAACCACTCATCTGTTCTCTAACTCTACAGTTTCGTCATTTTGGGAATGTTACATAAATGTGATTTTTTGAGATTGGCATTTTTCACTTAGCGTTTTAAAAAGAATTTTATTTTAAAAAACATTTAAAAAACATTTTAAAAACATTTTAAAAACATTTTTAAATGTTAAACATTTAAAAAATTATTTTTTTAAAAGATTTTATTTATTTGAGACAGAGAGAGAGAGCACAAGCTGAAGGGGGGGTCAAAGGGAGAAGCAGACTCCCCACTGAGCAGGTAACTGGACATGGGGCTCAATCCCAGGACCCCGGGATCATGACCTGATCTGAAGGCAGATGCCCAACCCACTGAGCCACCCAGGCACCCAAAAAAATATATTTATTTTTAAAAGTTGTTGACCAGAGTTTGATTCACTAGTTTTCAAACCTGTACTTTCCTAGCTTGGGTGTTCTATACTCTGTTGCTATATTTGAAGAACAGCTAAAGTCGTATGTGCCGATGTAATAGCCGATTATAGCATTAATCTTATTGCCTACTGTTGAAGATGATACTGCAAAGTTAAAGGGAAAATTACCCTGGGAAAACCCCATCCTGTCAACAAATTAAATATTACAACTGTTTACTGAGCAGGAGTAAGAAAACCAAGTGTATACTTCAGTTATACCAAATGAAGTAACTGACCCACATTTGTGTTCATTTCTTCTTGAAAGAACTTTTCAGAGAGAGACTCTTTGGAACATGATATTTAAATGAATAGCAGTTTAAATATTTACATTAATTAGATAATGAAAGATCAGAGAATTGCTATACAGATCTTCCTTGACTTATAATGAGGGTTACGTCCCAAAAAATCTATCGTAAGTTGACAGTGTTGTAAGTTGAAGATGCATTTAAAACACCTGACCTGGGGTGCCTGGCTGGCTCAGTCAGTATAGCATATGACTCTTGATTTCAGGGTTGGAAGTTTGAGCCCCCCTCAAAAGAGATTACTTAAAAGTAAAATCTTTAAAAAAAATGTTTTTTTGTTGAACACCTACCCCACCTAACATCATAGTTTAGCCCAATCTACCTTAAACCTGCTTATAGTAGGCTACAGTTGTGCAAAATCATCTAACACAAAGCCTATTTTATAAGAAAATGTCACTATCTCATGTAATTCATTGAATACTGTGATGATAGTGAAAAGCAGAATGACTCTATGGGTACAGAATGGTTTTAAGTTGTGTTGGTTGTGGACCTTCCTGATTGTAGGACTGACAGGGAGCTGTGCTGCTGCCGCCCAGCATCACAATAGTGTGTCATACCACATATAGCTAGCCTGGGCAAAGATCCAAGTCCAAAATCGTCAATGTGGTTTCTACGGAAAGGGTATTACTTTCACACCATTGTAAAGTGGAAAAATCATTAAGTCAAAACATTGTTGAGTTAGGGACCTTCTGTATGTGGTTAGTGTGAAATGTAACTATATGAAGGCCAGTGTCTGCATCATGTTAATACTGTCATAGTAGGAAATGGAATCCTGTGGTACATGAAGGATGGGAACAAACAGCCTCAGAGGGAACAAATCTTCCTTAGTTGACTGTATGTTTTCTAACAAAATATAAAAAATATTCTAGGAGCTGTAGGAGGACACATTAGTGTTTTGCTACAAATAATGATACCATGGCTCTAGGGAATCCCATGTGGCCAGACCTATGTAACTGAGGAAATAGAAGATGGTCCCCAGCACCATTTTGCAGCTCACTAGCAATGAAGAGGGGATGTGAGCACACACTCCTTGACTTGCCCAGAATTCGTGTTCCTGAAAGGTGTGTCAGAGAAGATTTTTTTTTTATAAACGAGACACTTTTGTAATTGGCAAATGATCTTTATTTGGTTCTACCTCCTAACATTTTAGACAGTCTTCGTCCCCGTAGGAAAATACTCTTTGTAGTTAAAATCAACCTTTACTTATCACTTTAACATTTTTCTTTGTCTTTTCTTATTTATTTATTTATTTATTTATTTATTTATTTATTTATAAAGATTTTATTTATTCATTTGACAGAGATAGAGACAGCTAGTGAGAGAGGGAACACAAGCAGGGGGAGTGGGAGAGGAGGAAGCAGGCTCCTAGGCAGAGGAGCCTCATGTGGGGCTCGATCCCAGAACACTGGGATCATGCCCTGAGCCGAAGGCAGATGCTTAACGACTGAGCCACCCAGGCGCCCCTTATTTATTTATTTTTTTAAGATTTTGTTTATTTATTTGAGAGAGAGGGAGCCAGCCAGCAAGCACAAGCCAGAAGGGAGGAGTGGGACAGAGGGACAGGGAGAAGCAGACTCCCTGCAGAGCAGGGAGCTAGGTCCCAGGAATCCGAGATCATGACCTGAGCCAAAGTCAGATGCCTAACCCACTGATCCACCCAGGTGCCCCAGCACTTTTAACATTTTTCTTCTGCTCATCCCTGTGTTCTTCAAGCAGTATGTGATTGTACTTGAAGTAGCTGTTGGGATAGAGGAAAAGGGAAGCAATCATTTATCGATCATCAACTGTATGCCAGGCACTGTACAAAGTCTATTAAAAAACTCTTTGTAGGGGTGACTGGGTGGCGCAGTCGCTAAGCATCTGCCTTCGGCTCAGGGCGTGATCCCGGCGTTATGGGATCGAGCCCCACGTCAGGCTCCTCTGCTATGAGCCTGCTTCTCCCTCTCCCTCCCCCTGCTTATGTTCCCTCTCTCGCTGGCTGTCTCTCTCTGTCAAATAAATAAATAAAATCTTTAAAAAAAAAACAAACTCTTTGTAGCAAATAATTTTCTTGGTCAGATTTACTTAAGAGGCCTGCTGCTCAAAACAGAATGTATATGTTATGTATTACATGTATTTTAAGATATATATGCTAATTTATATATAAGATAATTTAAAGAATATATGTCTATTAATTTGTGTATTCATGAGGCAATGTGTGAAGTGATATGGAATACAGTGCTATAAGACCTACCCTTCCCATTAGCAGCTCTCTATCCAGATGAGGAAAACCAATTATAAGTAAAAGAAAAATCAGCTAACTATAGGAGTGAAAACTTCTCAACCCATCAGTGCAACATATATAATAAGGCAATCCATAAGTAATTACCAAATAAATCCTTCAGATTGTAAATGCTGTGGTTGTTCAGAGGAGGAAAAGATTATTGATCTCTGACCCTTGGTTGTGTCACCTGTAAAATGCAAATGATACCTGCCTCATAGTCAGAAATGAATAAACTGTGTAAGTAAGTAATCATGGCTATACTGTTAATGATGAAAATTATAATAATAGCAACAGCACTAATACTGTATTAGGGTGGGCTGACTATTGCTACACAAAACTTTAGTAGCTTAATAAAATACATGTTCATTTCTCACTCAAGTCACAGCTCAGTGTAGGTTGGCAAGGAAGCCCTTGCTTTACCCTGTCATTAAGGGGTGAAGTTTTGTGGCTCTGCCCATCTCTAGGGGCTTGGAGCACTCTCCATTTTACCAGCCTAGGGTATGAGAGACTGAGGATCAAAACAAGGAGGTTTATATGGATCAGGCCCAGAAGTGGAACCCACCGTTTCTCTTCATATTTTAAGGACTCACATAGCTACATCTTGCTGCAATGGATATTGGGAAATTTAGTCTAATTTTGTCTTCAGGAAGATGAAGAATGTGGATATAGGTTGGCATTGGCAATCTTTATCTCAAATAATATTTACAAAGGCTTATTAAAGAGGAGGGACCTTCCCTGGATCTTTTATAGAGAAGCCAGTAAAAGTTGTAGTAGGTTGCCCAGCCTGCCTTTATTTAGGTGGCCTTACGTAAAGAGGAAGGGTAGAAGAATTAAAAAACAGAACAAAACAAAACAAAAACCCCGCAAGCATAATCAATAAAAATTGAATAGTTATCACACTAGCAACTGCCTCTACTGTGAGCCACTTGGTACTGACCTTAGGCAAGCCATTTAACTACTTTAGACCTCTATTTCCTCCCTTCTAAACATTCTTCATAGAGCTGTGGTGAACATTAAACAGGACAGTGCATGTAAAGTACTTAGCACAGGGGCTGGTCCAGAGTAAACACTCAGTAAAAGTTGTTACTATTATTGGTAGTGTTAATAAGTATGCCTCCAGAGTGAAGTACTTGCTAGCTGTTCATTTATTTGACATCTTTCCTGAAGGACTGTGTTAGAGTAGCAAAGGAGGATTTGACTGAGTATATTTATGTGGATTTTAGAATTCTATAACCCTACTCCAGCAACAGGAGATTAATGTTCCCCCTGGCTTTCGGCTCAGGGCGTGATCCCGGCTTTATGGGATCGAGCCCCACATCAGGCTCTTCCGCTGTGAGCCTGCTTCTTCCTCTCCCACTCCCCTTGCTTGTGTTCCCTCTCTCGCTGGCTGTCTCTATCTCTGTCAAATAAATAAAATCTTTAAAAAAAAAAAATGTTCCCCCTGGCAGAATACTGGGCGAGAAACCCTTTCCTGTCCCCTCCGAGGCTCCCCTCTTCCCTGTCAACACCACAGACTTTTAATTCCCCTCTCAAGAGGACAACAGGAGTCATGGACTTTACTTTTCATCCCGCCTTCCCCTTTTTCGTCTCTAGGTGGATTTGGCTGGGAAGAGTGAGGGTAGATGCCAGAACAGCCACATATTGCTCAGGCGTAATTGCAAGTTCTTAGCAAGGCAGGAACATCCCACCCCAGGCCCACATTATCTTGAGTGGTTGGGTAGCTGTCAGAGCCTGTGGTTCCATTGAATTCAATTCTGTTCAGCAGGCATTTATTAGCACTTGGAAGGAATATCAGGTCCTGGGAATACAAGGATGAAATGTTGCAGACCCTGCCTTGAAGAAGCCCACTTAGGCATGTAGGTGTGATGACCTGAAGAGGCTTATCTGAGTTTGTTTTGAAGGCTGGATGTGAGTTACTTGGAAGATAGGAAGGAAGTAGTTTAGGGTAGTAGGAACAGCAGGTATGGAGGGACAGAGTAGGAAGGTAGGAATTGCTGGGCAGGATAGCAGTAGAAGGAACGGTTTTCCGCTCCACTTTAGTATGTGGGTGCCACAGTTCTACCCCCCCCCCCTTTGGGCCTCATTTCTCAAGTCTCAGTTTTTCCTCTGAGAAAGAAGGATAGTAAAAGTTCCTACATCATACAACTGGGAGGATTAGGTGAGAATACATGTAAAGGGTTTGCTCTGCATTGAAACTGGGTGCATAGTTAAAGTGCTTAGTGAATGTCAGCCCCTATTATTGTCCTGTACTCTTGTAATTGACCTGCACATCTACTGACTTGAGCAAGTATTTTGCACAAATCAGAGAATTATTGACAACTTTATTATATTTTTGTTTTTCCTTTAGGCTAATGGCGAAATAGTGCACTATAGTAACACTTGGACAGATGGCTTACCCCTCAGCTAAAGAGAGCCCAGTTAACGTCAGTGAAGCCTGGGAGAGATGGGGCTTGAGATAGGAGAGCCATGTGACCTGAAATGACAGGGGAAGTGAGGGATGGCTACGCTGAAATCTTTGCTGAGAAAGGAGGGGCTGAATGTGTTTGGAAATGGTCTGGTGCCAGGCACTGACAGAAAATGGAGGCTCCTTTAATGGAGTTTCGGGAGGGTCAAGAAAGCCCTATGACTAACTGCGGGACTAAAATGTATCCTTGAAACCTAGGCCCAGAGTTATTGGAGTTCTTGCTAGTAAGTGATTGCAGCTCCCTGTTTAGCAGTTATGTTTTCATATTCTCATTGGTGTTCAATGGAGTGACCCTGAGAACAGACCCTGTAGCTCAGTAGGTGGGAAAACTCCAGCGGACCTTTGAAGAGGTGGATATCCAGAAGCACCATGGAAAATCAGGTTGTGTGGACTATAGTGTTTCATTCTTAAATTTGCTTTGCCAGGGAGAAAGCCTCTCAGGTTGAAAGCAAGGAAGAGAATGAGTAAACTCAGGGCCACGTTAATACATATTTTTGGAGAATTACGGGTGACATGTCATCTTAAAATGTTTGGTCTGTGGTGTTTCGTGTGGGAGAAGAGCCTGAGGATTATAACATAAGCTAAAGGTCCCACACAGGAGATAGGTGTATAAGGAAAAGAAGTGATGCAGCCAGGTGGGATCTTTGTAAAGAATGTGCCCAGTGAGTGACAAGGGGCAGCCCAGGACAGCATCAGCCAGTTATCCCCGTGCAAGAGAGCTGCCCCCCGGTGGCCACATTTTTTAACTTTCCAAGGGAAATAGGAAATATGGAATTTTATGTGAGCCTTCCCACCTTTTAAATATTATCAACGAATTCCTTTTTTTCCCCTAAGATCGCTAACGTAACAGAGACAATAAAGTGAACTGTTTTGGGCCTGTGGACCTGTTTGCAGTGAGTGTCAAAGAGTGGAGAGAAAAATGTGTAGCCCAGGGGTTAGGCTGAGCAGCCGAATACATGGTCAGCTCTCGTGCCAGGCACGGTACCTGGCATGGAGCACTTACTGAATAAATAAATGGGGCAAACCTCTGTTGCCTGTCATTCTTTCCATGTGCAGAATGGAGAGATTGGAGCAGGCCTCCCCTCAGCTCTAACTTAGAAGATCCAGTCAGAACTTCTGTTGCCCTCCATGCAGGGCCCTCTCTACCCTGTTCTCTCCCTTTCACGGCCTCTCCAAGCACCTAGGGTACCTAGGGGTTCAAGCTTCTAGATTTTAAGAAGGTTTAAGAAATAAAAAGAAAGTTCGTATTGTGATGCTTCAGTACAAGACTGACTCAGTTTAGGCTAGTTTTCCTTCCTCTATCAGGGTTAGTACATTTTTGTTTAATTTTGACAGACTTGACTGTATAATTAGTGATCCGGATTATAGTGAGGCTCTCAGAGTCTTAAAAGTACATAAAAATGTTCTAGAAAATAAGTCCTTTTCCCTGTAAAGGTTAGTATAACATTGCTTATGTAACAGTGCGGGCTTTTCTCTGTTTAAAGATCATGAGAGGATTTGTCTGAACCCTTGGACATTTCACAGAACCTTCATTTACAACAAATTGTGGTGATATCTGCCCTTTTAAAAACAAAAGTTTTTACTGTCTTGAGCAAGATTATTTTTATTGCACTTATCAAGAATCATCGGGGCGCCTGGGTGGCTCAGTCGTTAAGTGTCTGCCTTTGGCTCAGGGCGTGATCCCGGCGTTCTGGGATCGAGCCCCACATCAGGCTCCTCTGCTGGGAGCCTACTTCTTCCTCTCCCACTTCCCCTGCTTGTGTTCCCTCTCTTGCTGGCTGTCTCTCTGTCAAATAAATACAATAAAATCTTAAAAAAAAAAAAAAGAGAGAATTAACATTTAAGCTCGGAAGAGGGGAGCCATTTACTTTATAGATCCATGGGTTTCTTAAACCCTTGGGGAAGGAAATGCTTCTGGAGGACCGTACCTGGGACAGGAAAGTCCAGGAACAACCCCCACCCCCAACAGAAACTGTTTCCCTTTCTCTCCTCTGGGATTTCATGGCTTCCTGGGGTGGATTCTCTCTGAGCAGCATATTTATTCTTCACTTTGCTGACTGGCTTTTTCTTATAGGCTGAGAGTGCATGGGAGTAGCTTGTAGCCTAGACCAGAGTAGACCCTCTTCATTCCAAATTCTAGTTCCAAGGAGAACAAATGGAATGTCTCAGTTTGGGTTGCGTGTCCAACTTTGGCCAAAACAGAGGAGGAGTTTGGAGTCGCTTAATACAAATATCATTCGGCAGGGAGTTGAGAATTACATAGTACTTAGAAACAAGGGTCACCATGGGCTAGGCAGGTCCTCTAGAGAAGAAAGGCATCTTCTACAATCTTGGGCCTCCCCCCCCCCAAAGTAAATAAATGTATGCTTCTCTCAGGACTTTGGAGAAATTCAAGTTATATTTTTCTTTTTCTTTTTTCAAGATTTATTTATTTATTTATTTGAGAGAGAATCTCAAGCAGATTCCCCTGCTGAGTGCGTAGCCCAATGCAAGCTCCACTGGACCCAGGACCCCAGATCATGACCTGAGCCAAAACCAAGAATCAGATGCTTAACTGACTGAGCCACCCAGGCACCCCTGTATCTTTTTTATTTCCTTTTCTCCCCTCTCTGCCTGTCATTTAAAAAATTATCTTATTAAAAATTATATTTTTTGAATGTTTGTTATAGTAGGTGGTGAATGAATAAAAGCTGTCCAGTTTTATGTTTCTATTCTTAGAAAATGCTCTCCTGTCTCCCTTTTAAACAATTTCTCTTTGTCTTTGCAAAACAAAATTAAATTTCTGTTTAGGCAGTTTTGTGTACTGGTAAGGGAACTAAGTAACATCAAAGGCCTCCATTCTAGTTCCAGTTCTAAACCATTTATTTACTGGGTAATCTTGAGCAAATTATGACCTCTCAGTCTGTTTCCTTGCTAGTAAAATGGGGACCATAACAACAGCTCTTTTGAGCACGGTGCACTTGTGAAGATAAAAAAGGAGAACATATACAAACATAGGATAGTTGTTTTTCTACCCCCGTTCTAAGAGAAGTTGCTATTTTTAAATGCTTATTTTTAGTAACTGCTACTACCTTTTTTCCTCTAAGAATAGAGTTTCCCTTAAAGCATTTTTAAGGTATGCAGGCTAGTAAATGGTGAATTCTTTTAAAGGTAAAGCTGTCTTGGGGGCAATTTCACGGCACCCAAAATCTGATGACTTCCTTGGATACTTTGGGGGTAAGGCTGAGTGTCCTGATGGAAAACGGAAGAATAGCTTGACCTAGTGAAATCCCATCAAGCACAGAGTTCAATCTGATGCCAGTGTTGTTCCATCTCCAGTCTACTCTGAAGGAATCACTGTCAGCGGGCTGAATGGTTATCTCTAACATAACATCTTTATTGGCTGTCTCTATCCTGGTAATTTGTAGCTTCCTTTGGGTGATTTTGCATAGCTGTAAAGTGTTTAGGATGCAAAGAAATGAATTTTGGCTCAGGACAGACATGTTAAGCAAGATAGTGGCTTTTATTGGAAATAAGGCAGAAAAAGAACACAGAAATGGAAATCAGAGAAAAATTTTAAAAGATAAGAGACTAGGAAGGAATTAGAAATCTAGGGAAGAGAAACATCTGGCTTATAAAGATTAGAGGAATGATTACTGAATGCTTACATTACTGAATAACATTTTGTGGATGAATGAAACTGAAACTGTTTAAAAAAAGGAAAGGGAAAGGATATGATCCAGGAATAACTCAAGAGCCAATAAAGATAATTATGAATAAACCTTCAAAGCATGGTATAGAATCTCAGCTGCTGACTTTCAGAGATGCTTTATTAGTGTCTCGGACCATAGAAAATTTTGGCTTACTATCTTAGAGTGTATGAAAGTAAATAAAAGTTAGGCAAAACAATCTTCTTGCCACTCAACGTTGGAGTATATCTTATGAGGATTATAGGAAGGGAAGTGTATTAATAGTGAATTTTTCATATGAAATCGGCCTGCCTTGCGCTTTACACCTTGACCAGCATCTGCTTCATAGCTGTGTCATTACCTGTATTTGCTGTTCTTTCTCTTGTGCTGCATGTCAGACTTGAAAGCCAGCTTAATTTCTAGCTCTAGTTTGTTAACCTCCAATCCCTTGACTCCTTAACTCAGTGCTTCTCTGCAAATTAATTTTAATAGTAACTATATTCTACTCGAAATATATATGTATGCATATCTGTGAAAATACATGCATGATGGAACACATAATTCCCTTGTGCTTTTTAAGAGGATGGTTTAGTTGAGTTTTTGTTTTCTATTTGTAGTGTTATGAATTGCTTTTTTAAGTTGCTGAATAATGAAGGACAGAATGAGCTCTCCAAACAATAATCTCATACATACAGTGTGTGTTTTTTAAATTTGTGATACTGACAGGTTTCATAGGAGCAGACTTTCTGAATAGCCATTTCAAAAATTAAGTAAAAAGTCATTAGTGGCAAATTATACACAATGATTTTAAGCCCCAGGAGGCTGCCTTTATGTACACATTGAATAGTCATTTATTCTTAGGTTATTGTAAATATAGCCAGTTAAATTCACTGTAAAAAGAAAAAAAAAACTGGATCGCATTTGTTGTAAAATTGGTAAAGTGCCTCTAATCTTAACACTTTGACATTTCAAAAGACATATAATAATTTTGAAACATCTGGCAACGAATGAGATTGTAGATTCCGGACTAGCTTTATCCATTGTTTCATCCTTTTTTCCCTTCTCTTTTTGTAGATCTGAACAGAATTAAGAAGAAAGAGCTTCCACAATCACAGCAGATGAAGATCCACTGGTAAATCGATCAGAATTTTTGGCCTGCCCTCCAAAGAAAAGGTAACTGGCTGTCCCAACATAGCACAGCCGAATAAATGCAATTCTTCTGATTATAATAGAGTTTGACATTTACCAAAGGGTGATAGTTTCTAAAATTCAGGGTATCTGAGTAAGATCTCCAGTATAACCCTGAATATGATCTTAGTAATATGAAATGACAGTGAATTTAAGAGTACAATATTATTTGCTGTGTGTTTGTCAAAAGAAAAAGTGCTAAATAACCATCCCCAACTTATTAACACTGTAGGAAGACTTTGGAGATAGGAACATTTCCTGCCCCCCATCTGTATCCACCTTTTCCTAGGGATTTGTCCAAAGACATACTTTTGTGTTTCTGTTCAGTTCCACTTTCCCTCGCTCCTGTTTTCTTCTCTCTGCAAGCAGTGTAGACTAAGCTGGTCAGAGAAAATTTTAAAATAGGCAGGAGTTCTTCAGACACACGCTCTGGGCCCAATGCCTTTGCTCAGATTGCCAGGCAGCGTGTGCTCATGAGCAGTCCTAGATCATTACAAAAATAGCAGCCACTATTAATTGAGTTTCTCACTACGTATTTGCTATTGTGCATTTAATGCTTGGGGAGAAGGGTGGTAAGTTTCACATACTGTTAAAAAGAGGATTTATTAAAACAAAAAAATCCATTTTCCCATCTACTCCTGAAAGGAATGTGAGGGAGCTTGAATTTAAGATGTAGTTTAAGATGAGTCACTGAGGGATAAAACTGAACATGATCCAAACAGGGAAAACCAAAGGAGTTTCAGCTTCTGAAATTGATCAGCTTGTGTATTTAGGCAACAAATGCAGTGCTTCAGTCAGTTTTAGGCAACTGTAGCAAAGATGGAAACATTTTGAACAACATGAACGTTCATCTTCAAAGATAACATTTGGAACATTACAAACAGAAACAGGAGCTTCAGGAAGGATGTAGCAGTTCTGTTTAGGTGCTTAGAACAAGTGACTGGATAGCTCTGAAGTCTCTGACTTCAAAAGGGGCCCTTAAAATTTTCTGACCTAAAGCTGAAAGCCCAGCATTTCAGAGGTATCCTTTAGGGAACCTCAAAGTCATCACAAAGGATGGCATTCATTGTGGAATGTCTCGAAAGTGCCAGAAAAGCAGCATTTTCCTAGATGGTGATGAGCAACTGGCAGTGGGGGGGGGGGGGGGGGGGGGGGGTAGAGGGAAAACACATTTGACAGAAATGCTAAAAGAGCTCTTTAGTCTGTAGTTGTTCATTGAGCTTTGACTGTGAGCAGAGGGATTGTCCTTTAAGAGGAAAAGAGAATAGGAGGTGGTTTTCACAGGCTACAGTTATGACTTATTCTTTTTTAAATAGTATTCAGATGGAAAGATTAGTTTGATACTAGGAAGTCAGTGACTAGGGGCAGGGAAGGAAGAAGTATAACAAACTCAAGTCTGCAGGAAGAAGTGTGACAAACTCAAGTCCAGACAGGTAGAGGAATGAAATGGGCCAGGTAGAACTGCAAGAAACTGTCAAATTCATTACCAGTCTGAAAGGGCAGCCCCTTTTCAGTGCCAGCTGATTGTAGGCCTGGTATCCATTCAACAAATGTTTCTTGAGTGCCCACCTATGTCCTGCTGTAGTCTCTGGGTATTGGGGATTAATTAGCAAATCAGAGGGACAAAAGTCTCTTCCATTGTGCCATCTACTTTTACATGGAAAGAAACACATAATAGAAAATCTAGTAAGTAAATATACTAGATGATGATAATTGGTTAGAAAAAGCAGGTCAGGATAATGAGAATCAGGTGTGCTGATGAGAGGTGGAGTTGCAGTGTTAAATAAGGGTGGTCAGGGTAGGCTTTTTGAGAAGTGAGATCTGTGCATTAAGGATGAAGGAGTGAACATTCCATGCGAAGCCTGCATGGGCAGGAGCCTTCATGGGCCTTTCAAGAAAGGAGAGGGCCAGAGCTGCATGAGCAGGCAGGAGAATGGTAGGAAATAAAGTCAGACAGGTACAAGACCAGTGGGTACAGCCTTAAAGGCCATCCAGCAGGCCTTTTATTCTAGGAGGAGTGGGAGGCCACTGGAAGGTTCTGAATAGGGGAATGACTTGATCTGACCTCTGTGGGTTTTTTTTTTTAAGATTTTATTTATTTATTTGGCAGAGAGGGAAAGAGAGAGAGAGAGCGTGCGCCTGCGGAAAAGCGGGGGAATGGCAGGCAGAGGGAGAAGCAGGTTCCCCACAGAGCAGGGAGCTGGATGTGGGGTTCAATCGCAGGACCCCAGTCTCAATCCCAGGACCTGGACCTCCCCGGGGATCATGACCTGAGCCGAAGGCAGACACTCAACCAACTGAGCCACCAAGGCACCCCTGTGACTTCTGTTTTAATAAAAGTGCTGTGGCCACTATATTGAGATAAGCTAGAGGGGGCAAGGGTAAAAACCAGTTAAGCTGTGGTTATTTTAATAAGCCAGGCAAATTTTTAAGGGAACTGAACTGGACTTCGATTATTTTCGTTGAGTTTTTCAATGTTAGCAACTAATTTAAGAGAAGAAAACAGTTTAAGTAAGCCTAAGTAAGTCTGTAGTGTTCCGCCATCTGCTGCCAGTTTGCTACCTCACCTATAGAAGTGGAGAAGGAGTTCAGAGAAGGATGAGAACTTTGTGACAGGCGAAATTGGGGAGGGTAAGAGTTGATTTGAAACTCATGTGAAAGCTTGACTTTGTTTAGCAGGTAAAATTGAAGGAAGGGAAAGATAATGGTATGCAACTATTCATAATAGCCAGAAGGTAGCAACAACCCAAATGTCTATCACTGATGAATAGATAAATTGTGGTACCTCCACACAATGGGATATTATTTAGCCACAAAGAGGAATAAATTATAGGTATGTGCTCCAACATGGATGAACCTTGAAAACATTATGCTAACTGAAAGAAGCCAGACACAAAAGGCCACATGTTGTGTGGTTTTAATTATGTGAAATATCCAATATAGGCAAATCTATTGAGACAAAACAGATGTGGTTTCTACAGGCTGGGGGAGGGATAGAGATGGGAGTGACTGCTTAATGGGCACGGGGTTTCCTTTTGGGGTGGTGAAAATGTTCTGGAACCACATAGAGAAGATGGTTATAGCACACTGTGTATGTACTACATGTCACTAAGTTATCCACTTTAAAGTGGTTAAAATTGTGAATTTTATGTTATGTGAATTTTACCTCAATTAAAAAAAAAGAATGGCACGCAGAAAAACAGTTGAGAAATGTATATTTTAGGTCCTGTTTAGCTCAGTTGGAGTCTTTGTAAGGGGGACGGATGGGTGGTAAAGCTGGAAAAAGGATGTTGGGCCAGGTAATGAAAGGTGTTGCCTGCTAAGCCAAGGAGTTTAGAATCTCTTCTGTTGGCAGCTGTGAAATATAGCAGCGTATATTCTACGGGAAAGAATGAGACTGAAGAGAGGTTAGTGGTTTGGGAATCCCAGCTTCTGTGTTTCAAAGCAAAGCAAATGGCTTCTGGTCTTACCAATCTGTGATAACTGCTCTTCACTTGGTAAAATTTTGTGACAATCATACAAATGTCTCAAACAAAATTAATTTAGAGTTTCTCCTTTAAAAAATATCCATATTATAGATCTGGTTTTATAAAAGGTTGTTGTTAAAAAAAATAAAGGTAACTATGTGAGGGGATTGGATGTGTCAACTAACCTTATTGTGGTAATCATTTTGCAGTAAGTGTATCAAAATATCATGCACATCTTAAACTTACATGTTAATATGTCCAGAGTTATCTAGACTGTTTTCTATGCATAGACTTGTCATCCTCTTCACTATTACTGTTTCACAAAAATAGGCATATATTATGCACAGTATTTTGCATGTCGCTTTTAAAGAATTTTACCTTGGCTGTCTATCTACTTCTTTGTTTTGGACTGCTACATTATATGCTATACTTTCATTTGTAAAAACAAACAAAAAATGAAAAGCAAATGCTATTTACCTCTATCACAAAGAGGATGAGGTATCATAAAATATAAAAGTAGCTAACACTTAATGAGTACTTAACTATGTGACCAATGCTGTTCTAAGCATGTTACATAATTGACTCCTTGTAACAACTTGATAAGGTAGGATACTGTTATGATCCTGCACAGGTGAGGTGTAGACACTGTTAGGATCCTCCTATTACAGAGAAGCTAACTGAGGCAGAGACAAAACCTGTCCTGTTAAGCTCCACAGTTAGGCAGTGGCAGAGATGGGCTTCAGGACAAGTTTCAGCTCCTACTGATGGTTGTTCTGAGGGACCTTGTGGCCAGTGGTGTGAGATCATAGAGATTTTTCAGAAGTCAATCTGGAATTTTGTGTGAAAATTTCCAAGTTTAATGCTGGCTTAAAAAAAGAATTGAGATATAATTCAAATACCACATATTCACTCATTTTATAGTTTTTAATATATTCATAGTGTCGTATACCTGTCACCTCTATGTAGGTCTAAACATTTTCATCACTCCCAAAGTAGTATTTCCATTAAGTAGTATTTTTTCCCCTCCCATCAGGTCCTGAAAGCCACCCATTTGTTTTCTGTGTGTATAGATTTGCCTATTCTGGATATTTTATGTAAAGGAAATCATATAATCTGTGCCTTTTGTGTCTGGCTCTTTAACTTAGCTTGTGTTTGAGGCTCATCTATGTTGCAGCATGTATCAGTACTTAACTCCTTTTATTGGCTGAATAATAGTCCATTGTGTGGATATGCACAATTTTATTCATTCATCAGTTGATGGGCACTTGGATTGCTTCTACCTTACTATTGTAAGTGATGCTGTTATGAACATTGGTGTACAAATCTCTGTTTGACTCCCTGCTTTCAAATCTTTTGAGTATATACCTAGAAGTAGAATTATAGGATCTTATTGTAAATCTGTGTTTAACCTTTGAGTGACTGCCCAACTGTTTTCCACAGGGGTTGTACCATTTTACATTCCTACCGGCAGTGTACCGGAATTCCAGTTTTTCTACATCTCTGCCAAGACTTGTTATTTGCTGTTTTGTTTCGGTAATAGACATCCTAATCGTGGGGAATTGGTATCTCTTGTGGATTTTATATGTACTTCTCTCTTTTTGAAAAAGATTTTATTCGTATGACAAAGGGAGGGAGAGAGAGAGAGCGCACATGCACACAAGCAGGGGGAGCGGCAAGCAGAGGGAGAGGGAGAAGCAGGCTCCCTGCTGAGCAGGGAGTTCAATGTGGGGCTTGATCCTAGGACCCTGGGATCATGACCTGAGCAGAAGGCAGATGCTTAACCCACTGAGCTACCCAGGCACCCCCTTATATGCATTTCTCTAACGAGAAATGATACTGGGTATCTTTCGTTTGCTTGTTGGTTATTTGGCTATCTTTTTGGACAAATATCTGTTGAGATCCTTTGCCAATTTTGAAAATTGGATTATTTGCCCTTCCCACCCCCTCACCCCCCTTTTTGGGTTGTAAGAATTCTTTATACATTGTAGATGCAAGTCCCTTGTTAGATACATGATTTGCAAACATTTTCTCCTTGTGGATTGTCTTTTTACTTTCTTGAAGGTGCCCTTTGAAGCACAAAGTTTTAATGGTTTCGGCAAAGCCCAATTTATCTATTTGGCTCTGTTTTTAAGAAATACCTGTAAGTCAGATTCCAGCTTACTAACCACTTACATATGATTGCTGCTCTCTGCTGCCACTCCCCACAGAAACCATTTGGAAAAATCCTAATGCTTTGTGAAAATACCTGTTTTCCAAAGTGGAGAGAGGCGGGAAGCTCTGGAAAGTAGCAAAGGTAGATTCTTCACCCGTAGCAATTTTGTTTCAATTCTGTTTTTCTCCTTCTGAGGTTCCTTTACTTAGAGCAGTTTGGTGGGGAGGAGGCTGTGGTAGAAAGTGAAGAGTCCTATAGCTTTTACATTGATCAAAAGAAAGGTTAAAATAGGTTAAATAGGTTAAAGTGTCAGAAACTTTGCCTTCTTTAATAGATTGTGACATTTAAAATTAGAATGGCCACGGGGTTGCAGTAATTGTGTGTATCTAAGAAAAAAGGTTTAGGGACCATCACATCTAGAAAGTCATTTGGGTTAACATCTCCCCTTCTATATGAGAGAATATGTGTTAGGATTGGGGGTTGAAGACAGAAAACTGCATTCATTCATTCATATGTTTAGTGAAAAATAGTTAAATCTGCATGCCATTTATGTCTGCCAAGAAAAGGAAGGTTTTCTTTTGGAGGTGGACAGGGGATGAAAGTCTTTGTGGAACAGTCTGTCCTTTGGGAAGCCGTACAAACCCAGATGGCTACAGGATCAGGGCGCACACAGAGAATGGGGAAAAGTCAGGGGGTTGTATCTGAGGAATCTAGGACTTTCCTCAGAGCTGGAACTTTGCTGAGGAAAGGGGAAGAAAGATGTGTTGTTCCTTCCCTTTGTGCTCACACACCTGCACTGTTAGTCCTAGAGTTCAGCCTTAAGGCATTTTGCTGACTAGCTTTGGGAACTGGCCACCACACATCTTAGGTTTGTGGGTAGGTACATTCTAAGCTCCCAATGACACCCTTATATTGGGAATGCAAACATTTGATCCCTGGGAAGACTAAGCATAATCTCATTGCCACCTTGATTTCAGAGCAGGTACTCTTAACCCCAATCCACAGTCCTATGATTTAGAGGTAGAGGTGAGTTCTCATATGCTTAGTGTGAGGAGTCGGGAAAGATTTTGTTTAAGAAAGAGTTTGAGGAGGGACTTGGTTGAACGGTAGGATTTAAGTTAAGGGAGGCAAAGTATTATAAATAGAGTGACCTTTATGAAAAAGCTTAGGTGCCAGGTTCTGGAGTGGGGAGCATATTTGAAGCTATAGATTGGTCATTTTGGCTGGACTGAAAGAGTACCTGCTGGAGCGAACCCTGTGACCGTAGTGAGATGGAACCAACTTGAGAAGGCCTTGAGTGCTAGGAGAGAAGTTTTTATCGAATTCAGTGGTCAGTGGGGAGCCCCTAAAACTGGTAGAGTGAGGACTGACATAAATAAAACCATTCTTAATTCTGCAAGACTGACCTGATAGTATAGCCTTGGTAGATTAAAATCGGGGTGTTTTGTGTGATAGACACAGTGTTAATAAAAATAGCTAACACTTACAGGGTGCTTTTGTACTGTGAGGTTTCCTAATATTCCTCATAAAGTGAATACTCCTGTTCTACTAATTTTATAGATGAGGAAACAGGTACAGAGAGGCTAAATGACTTCCCCAGAATTACACGACTAGTAAGTGGTAGCACAGGGATTCAACCTGGGCAGACTGGCTCTAGAACTCATGTTCTTGACTGCCGGGCCCATTAGGTGGTGATATTTACAGTCACTTCAGTGAAAGCTGTATCTGCAGAAAGAAGACTTACGAAATTATTTTTAACAGTGTGTTTAATCTTTGCATTTTATTGCATCCGAGGCAGTGCACCAGAACTTTAACTGTACAGTCAGCCTCTTTTTATAGCTAAATGCTGGTATGACTTCTCCATTTTTTCCCATAACTTTTTTTTTTCTCTCTCTCTTCTAAACTACATAAAGGCTCTAAGTGAAGATTTTAAATCAAGTTGTCAGTAGTTTAAAATTATAGGCCAGTATTAAATCCCTAGAAACATTTGGTCTTTATTCAGTTTAGAGTTAAAACTTACTATTTTGTATTTTTAAAAAAAGATTTTATTTATTTATTTCAGAGAAAGTGAGCAAGAGGGAGTGAGCATGAGCAGGGGCAGAAGGAGAGGGAAAGGGAGAAGCAGACTCCCTTGCCGAGCAGGGAGCCCGATGCGGGGCTCCACCCCAGGACCCAGGGATCATGATCTGAGCTGAAGGCAGACGCTTAACAGACTGAGCCATCCAGGCGCCCCTATTATTTTGTATTTTTAAATTTTCTCTTCCTTCAAATAGTTTGCTATTACTGGTGAATGTTTCTTTGGGAGAATTTGCCGGTAGCTTACACATGTGATTAAGAAAACAAATTCAAAGTTCAAAATTTTGCATTTCTTGGCAACTGACACAGCTTGTAGAATGAATATGTGTACAGGCTAAATCTTTCAAAAGGTAATTACCCTCATCTTTTAAGTTTCCACCTTTGTGGCTATCCTTATTATTTCTAATTTTGTACTTGATTGTCAGCAGTGCCAGCTACTGAGCTGAATTCCATTTCCTCCTTCCACTGTTCTCCCCCTGCTGGAATAGAGGTTATTCATGACAGGCTGTAAGTATTTCACTAGAGGGAGCATGGTTAAAGGGTCCTTGTCTGCCAACCCCACATGCAGAAGAGAGCAGAGCCCTGGCACTGCAGAAGAAAGAGGGGGAGAAAAAGGTGTGGTCAGAGGAGGGAGAGAGGATAGGAATAAAGGCTCAGCCAATTTTAGGAGAAATAAAGAAACCAAAGCCAACACATTCCTAATTCAGGGGATCTGACTTTCTTGTTACTCAAATGACTGCAATCCTTTGGGGTTGATAATGGAGAATCTCTGTTACCAACCCTGTAATTTGCACAGATAAATATACTGTAGTTACTGGTTTTCAAGTTTATTAAAATGTTGTAGTGGGACCAGTGGGTTTTTGTTTTGTTTTGTTTTGTTTTGTTTTCCGAATAAAATGGCTGGTTGTGTGGGGTCTTGGATCTTAGAAGTTTTGGACAGTTTCAGCCATTTTACATTAAACCGAATTTAAAGACTGGAAAAGATCAACTTTTATTTTTTCCACTTAGTGATGCCTTTGGCCTTTGAACAAAGCATTTTACAAGTGAATCTGCTGTGCAAAGAATACTTTTTGTAAAGAGAGCCCTTGTTACCCTTGGCACCTACTGGGAACATCCCTAAATTTGGATGGTGAAGTAAGGCCATATTTTAAATGCATCCCTGGAAGGGATGAAATGCTCAGAATTTGGCAGCATTTCACTTCTGACGGCCTAGTTCTTAAGCCACATACAGTCTAATTGGTGGTGACAGCCTTTTGCACAAGAGCATTTT
Organism: Ailuropoda melanoleuca; assembly: GCF_002007445.2. Lineage (NCBI taxonomy): Eukaryota > Metazoa > Chordata > Mammalia > Carnivora > Ursidae > Ailuropoda > Ailuropoda melanoleuca. The sequence continues at coordinate 30,597,143 of NC_048221.1, forward strand.
GATGAATTAAATTTTTTCTCCTACTTCTTATTCTTCTCAGGTCCTCAGCAAAATTACTATGTTGTGTTTACCTTGTACTGATCCGAGTGCCAGGTATGTGTTAGGCAATCAGGAAGTATTTGATAAATTGAGTCCTCATTACTCAGACCTTATGAAACATATCACTTATCTGTGCAGATGGATATTGAAGATCCTCAGGGCTCTAAGACTTCATCAGTACACTGGCAGGAACACTCATTGATAGCATACAAGGGACACTACTATATTAAAATAATTATATTAAATGAATACACGTTGTATTGGTAATTTTCATTTTATATTTTTGGGGTATGGAGGAAGGGTATTTAGGTAAAAAGTCATCAGGTTTTTTTATTATGGCCTGGTAGGTAAAATTTGAGTTTCTGTTGTACTCTTATTTATAGACCGTGCCTGTTTATAAGGTATACTTTGGAAATGTTGCCCAAATTTGCATATCAGAACACTGTACTTTCTCAGCTACCAGTTTTGACTTTTGTTGGTGACTCAGTTGAACTATTGGGAAACCCAAACCAACTATGGATATCAGAATGTGGAAAGATTTAGAACATACTTATGGGGGAAGAGAGTGTAGTAAAATGCATTGGCTGCAGCAGAATTGAATTGGTGGGGAGCTGCCAGCAGTTGCCTGTTATTCTTTTGGTGGCCACCTCTTCAACTTGAAAGTCAAATTAATTTCACAGATAAGAATTGATCTGGATTGCTTATTAGTTTGATAGTAGATACTTATGTATAGGGTTTATTTTGTGTTAAGCTTTGTATCAAGTGCTTTCTATGGATCTTTTCCTCAGAAGAAGCCTGGCTTTATCTCCATTTTACATGTTAGAAAGCTGAAGTGCAGAAAAGTTAGGTTAGGTCATTTGCTCTGGTTATACAGTTTGTAAGTCAAAGAGCTAGTATATGGACCCAGAAAGAATTCATAGCACCTAGCTTCCAGAGCCCTCCTTCATTGTCCTTATTTGTAAGTTGCAAGTAATATAACTTCTACCTTATACAGTTTAGAATATTGAGATAATGCAATACGGTACCTCTGGCAATGCTTGGCACCTAGTAGGTACTCAGTAACTGATAGTTGTTATTAGTAACACTTTCTCTTAATAACTATCGTAAAGCAAAGAGGATACTTAGTAGTATTTTTCACTTAAAGCCCTGTTGTGTTTTCTTTATTAAGCCACTCAAAAACTGTGAAGAAAAAAAAGAGGTATTAACAGTAAGGACAGAAGGTGAAGTATTATAAAGTGCCGTGATGAGCCCATTGGCTAGAGGTTATGTTAATGAATCTTGGGAGGATTTTCACATGTAAAAAGAGGGAAATCAAGCAGTGTCTTGGGGAAGTCGGTCTGTACTTCATGTTTGCCATTCTTCCCCTTATTTTTGTTCTCACACTTGTCTCAGACATCAGAAGGGCTGTACTCAACAGGCAAGCTCCCTTTGGTATCTACATAGCTGGGTGGCCCTAAGCTTTTTTTTTAGTGGCAGTTCCAAATGACATTAAAATTCAAATTTTCATTTATTTCAAATATTAAATTACAAAATTCAAAGCAATTAATAAACTTTACTTTAAGAAAACAGAAATTGGACATTTTTATGTAATTCTACACATTTTTCAGTGATTTGGGATGAATGAGAAGTCGAAAGTTCACTGGGGACTTCCTCTTCCAATATTGAGGGCCTATATTAAGAGGAAGGAAACCTATTAGTATCAAGGGAATTATATGTTTTGCCAATGCATTTTTCTCACTGATAACTCATGTAGGAAGTTAAAGCCTTCTTAGAAGTGATTTGTTTTTGTCCTTCCAGTAATTTCCATTTTTGGTTATTTTGTTTTTACTACTTTTTAAAAAAATATTTATGCATAATTTCACTTTTTGGAACTTACCTTTGCATGCAATCCAGGAAAAATTTTACACCATTATTTCTAAATCTTTTTTAAAATAAAAAGTGTGTGTGTGTTCATAAAGCTTGTAAAATTTCAACTGAAACCCTTTCTTATAAGAGCCCTGCATTAAGTTTAGGTTGCAATGACATTTCCTTCTTAATTTTTGCTCTTATTTAAACATTTTTGTTTCTCCAAGTTGGACTTTGTTTCTTTAGCAGAGAAGTTGGCTGCCTCTGGCATCCCAGGTGTTCGAGATAAAAAACATGAAACCCTCTTACTCCCCACCTAGAGAAAGCACCTGTAAGCAAACAATTATGACATGTGCCACAGGAGTGCTAATATTATTGCCACGGGAAACATGATCAAAATCCTTGTTCTGTCTCAAGCTTCCGATTCTCCCATCATTTTGAAACAAGAGAGCACTTATTGAAGGTGGCTGGTGTGGTCCGCTACTGTTTCAAGTACTTCACATGCTTTAGTTCATTAAGTAGCCTTTTATTTTGCTATCTTTACCTATCACTTAAGGAAAAGCTTTGCATCCTCTCTGTGTGTGTGTTGGGGAAGGGTGCTAAATTTTGTGGGCTAGTGCTTAATTTAGTGTACAAAATCTGACAGAACAGTATCTTCTAGACACGTTTTCTAGGAATGCTGTATATTCATTTTCCAAGCCCCGGGTTCCCTCCCTGTCCAAGCAAAGCAACCATAAAGAGGGAGGGAAATTAACTGGAATTAAAAATGAGTCCGATTTTAAAATGGCAAGATTGTTTGTAATTTTCGGGGCGAACAAATCACTTCTAGGGGCAGTGGAAGGGGAAATAGAGAAATTTCGGGTAGTGTCTCCAAAACATGTACACGGATTCGCTTCCGTCTCTCTCCTTCTTACACTGATTTCATGGTTTCTTTGCTAGATGAGAAGTTCAAGTTCCCAGGGCGCACGCTGTGACCTCTAGTGGTGGGCACTGGGCGAACACCAGGCTTCGGGCTGACACCTGGGATGGCACCTGGGCCGCATTTCCTTGCCGGCCCGTGGTCTCCTACACATGAGGCGGCGGCTTGCCATTCATGCTTTTGACAGCTGCGCGGCCGCCAGCGAGCGGAGAGCGAAGTGCTCTCTGCACCAGTCCCTGCGCCCCTGGTCGGTACCCCCGGGCGGGAGGGCCCGCTGGCGACAACATTCAATGGTGCCCCGGGGCCCACCGGCCGGCTCCTCCGTAGGTGGCTGCGTTTCCGACTTCGCCTTGGCTCCGCTCCGGGGGCTTGACGTGCAAACTTCGCCGGAGCGAGCTGAGAGGGAGGGACCGGCGAGGGGGAGGAGGCGACGGGAGGCGCCTCTGCTTAAGGGAGCCGGCCGGGCACCGCCGCTCGGACGGACGCGCGGACGGAAGGAAGGAGCGGGGTCGCCGGGCCCGGCCCGGGGATGCGAGCGGCCTCAGGGTGGGCAGCCCGAGGGTTGGGGGTGCGTCTTCGGGCCTCTCCGCCGCGGGCAGCCGTGGCAGGGGCAGCTCCGGGCTCCGGCCTCCGTGCGGTCTCGGCGGCAGAGGCAGGCAAGGGACCCTACGCCGCGGTGGCGGGCCGGCGGCGGCTCGTCCCCTCCCGCGAGGGGCCGCGGGAGTCGAAAGCGAAAGCGAGCCCGCGCCGCGGACTTTGCGCCCGGGGCGGGGGGTGGCCGCAGGCAGCCCGGCCCCAGGCGTCGCAGCTCGAGCCCCAGCGCGTTAGCCACGTTGCCCACAAGCGCGCCGGGTGCCTGCTCCTCCGGCACCGAGTATCGCAGCTGGGAGGCCGCGGGGCGGCAGCAGCAGCAGCAGCAGCAGCCACCGCAGCCCCAGCGGCAGCAGCCGCCTCCGCGGCGCCTCCGGCCGGAGGACGGCGGCCCCGGCGCCGCCTCCACCTCGGCCGCCGCCGCAATGGCGACCGTCGGGGAGCGCAGGCCCCTGCCCAGTCCAGAAGCGATGCTGGGACAGTCGTGGAATCTGTGGGTCGAGGCTTCCAAACTTCCTGGGAAGGACGGTGAGTGTCCACGCCCTCCTCTTCCTCAGGTCCCCCCTTGTACCCCATCCTGTGACCCTTTTCCCCTCCCCCCTACCCTGTGACCCGCCCCCTCGGGGGTCAGAGATGCTGTTGCGCGGTTGGGGTAAGCGGAGGTGCCCGCACCTACTCCGTGCGTGCGTGAGCGTGCGTCACACTCCCGGCCACTGATCTGCCTCTCCCCTCCTCCTGTGTGTGTGTATCTCCTAGGGACGGAATTGGACGAAAGTTTCAAGGAGTTTGGGAAAAACCGCGAAGTCATGGGGCTCTGTCGCGAAGGTGAGTCCAGCCCTCCATTGGAGTTTCTGCAAGCCCTGAGGAAGTTTTCTTGCCGCCTTCGCCAGGGTGGGGGACTTTATCGCACCTTACCCACTCCTTACCCCCGCGAGGATGCTGCTGTCTGAGGAGGAAGAAGGGGGAGAGCGGAACGTTTGGAAAATCTGGTTTCCGGGGCTTCCTGTAATGGGGAGCGTCCCGGAACCCTTCATTTCGAGGCCTGGCTTGGAGCAGCGTGAGCTTCGTTTCTCAGTGATAAGGTTTGGGGGACCGGCAGTGAGTTTAACCCAAATTGGTTCTGTTCTGACCGTATTCCCAAGAAACACAAGTGGAGAAAGGAATTCTTAGCTTTCGAAAGCATTTCCACGAGTGCTTTAGGAGGCTTTGGAAAGGAAATCTTGCCACCAGAAATTTTCTCCTGACAATCAAAATTGATGTCAAACTTTAGAAAAGATCAGCTTTGTCTATGTAGCCTTATTTCTATTTCAGCTACAAAGTTGAGGATGCCTCAGAAGGGTCATCGCAATTGAGGAGCAGTTGGTCAGACTTTTTGTGTGTGTGTGAGCTGCCTGGATCAGGGCAGGAAAAAGTCCAGCATTTTATATGGTGAAATAAAGGCTTCACTAAAGGCTTCACCTTCACTGAAGCCTTTAGTGTCCATAGTTAGTGAAACCAGTGTCTAAATATTGTCAGTTTTTAATAAAACTGATACTTAGGGAAGTATACTTAGGGAAATACTTGTAGCTAAAGGTGTGTTTCCAAATGAAAGGTCAAGTATCTAGAAATCCTCAGACTTTTTTTTCAGATTCTGTTTTTCTTTGAATAGTCAACTTTGCTATCTAATGCCTGTGCCAGGCCTGGGCACACTGCTGTCCGGAAGGACTTCTGGCGGCCAGTCGACTTTAGGTTCAGTTTAAGTTGCTTCTTCTGTGGTGGTAAGGACAAGGCCTTATATGAGGTTTGGTATCCAAAATACTGAGTTTATATTCCCCAATGCGGTTTCATTCCTCGTGTGTAGACATTTAGTTTGGCATAGTTGTTGTCCAGAACCCAAGAATAGGTAGAACTTCGGGGAGCTGAATGTTTTAAAGTCCAGAGTTGGCCCATTGTTACTCTGTTTCCATATTTACTTCTTGTTTTTAGAGCCTCTTCTCCCCCCCCAATGTTTGCTGTTTTGGTGTTTCGAGCTGGCCTCTTGTTGGCCTCTTGGCACTGTAATACCAGTGGCAGCTCTGTGAGAGCTTCCAGTTGGAACAGATTATCAAGCAAATTAGTTGATTTTGAAAATGAGAATCGCTGTTTTGAGTTCGAAGGAAAGAGGGAAAGCAAAGGACTTGCTGGCGATGTTGCAATAGGAAAAATCAGTTGTTAGTCCGGTTTTAGTGTTGAGCTGGCAGTCCGCCTGAGCTTAAAAAATTAAAATCACTAGGTGGCAACTCTCATAGGAAGCAGTTGGAGTAGAACATTAGAGGACCTGACCCACTCTTGTTCTTAGTTTTTATTCTTTGGGTGTGGATACATCTCCCATAAAGGGTTTCTAAATCTGTGTGAAAACAGCATGCTAATTATTGGTAATTCCCCAATAGAGGATGCGTAAGTGTATTAGTGTTTCACTGGGCAACTTGGTCTGGACTGAACCAACCAAATTTAGTGGCCTGAACCCAATTTTTGCCATATTTATTATTTTTTGTTGGGACATACTCATCAGCAGCTTTTACTATGAGGATCTAAGACCTCCCAACTACCTTCTTCAGGCGAAAAGGGGGCATAGATTTGGCTGTGTATGCTTCTGACCTATCAAATGATGAGCGATTATTAAAGGTGCTGTTTTTAAAGTGCTCAAACCGTTCAGAGGATGCTGAAGGGGCCAGGATGGCTGAAATTCTGCCTGGCTGTTTTGAGTAGAGACTGAAGTTTTTAATTCAGTCAGTTCTTGATTCATTTGTGACTTGATGGATTTTCTGAGACAATTTTAAAATTCAGGTGTGAGCACATTCAGCGTTCATGCAGTGGGCTTTGTCTAACAACTCATGTTGGAGTTTTTAAGAAATAAATTCATTGGGGCGCCTGGGTGGCACAGCGGTTAAGCGTCTGCCTTCGGCTCAGGGCGTGATCCCGGCGTTATGGGATCGAGCCCCCACGTCAGGCTCCTCTGCTATGAGCCTGCTTCTTCCTCTCCCACCCCCTGCTTGTGTTCCCTCTCTCACTGGCTGTCTCTATCTCGATCAAATAAATAAAAAAATAAAAAAAAAAAAAGAAATAAATTCATTTTAAAATTATCAAAAATTATTAGACAGTTACCTTTTGTCTTTGGTTAGGATTATCTCCTTCCAAGAAGAGGTGTATGGAACTAAATCTGTACTGATTCCTTTTGGCAAGGAGGTTAAAATGAGAAGAAAATGTAGATAAATTGATCATATGGTTGAAGCACTAAAAATCAGAAACTTCCCATGTTGGAAGATGTTTAGGACTATGGACCAGACTTCTTGAGTTCTCATTCAGTTCATGGTTGTGCACCCACGGGTTAAAAACCTGGGTGTGAGAGCAGGTTGCCTAACCTTGCATTTGTTATTTTACCTCTCAGAATCTAGCTTTCCCTCTTCGTAAAAGGAAATGATGGGGTACCTGCTTTCCAAGGTTGCTGGAGTGGACGTTAAATTAGATAACATGTGGAAAATGACTCCTGCATACTAATTCTTTCAGCCCTTTAAACTGCTGAAAATCTTAGATTTGATTTTGGAATTTGATATTTATCTAGGTCAGAGGGTTTTAGTCTGGGACTCGAATGGGCTTCAGGATGGTCATAGTTGCCTTGAAATCATAGGCAAAAGTATGTATGTCTACTTTCTAGGGCAAGTGTCAACAGCTTCTCTTGAATTCTCGAGGATCCTTCATGTATCTCTAACCCCAAAATTCACAACTGCTAAGCCAAGATTTCTGTCTTTTTCTTTTTCCTCTTGTAGCTTAGTTTGGCCAGTTCCCTCATGGCAAGACTGCCCAAAGGCTAATGCTGCGGGAGAGGTTAGAACTATTGATTTAGATGGAAGTGAGATTATTTGTGGTTTAGCTAATATATCTTTCCTTTTTTTTCCTATTAGCACAAGTAGGCAAATGTTAGGATAAAATTTCAGTTATCTTTCAGAGGTCAGCCTGTTTTTCGTTTGCATCTTCATATTTTTATTGACTTTTGTTTTCTGTAATTTGTAATATTAGTTGATAACAGAATTGATCCGGGTGGAAAAAGATGAATAATAATTTTTACTTTTTTCAAATGATTAAACTCAGGACACAAATTACCGTCTTTTCCAAAGGTAACTTGTGAAATTCTACATTTAACAAAATTACTTTTAGATGAAGTCAGTTGGTATGAGTAACTGATTAAGGTTTCCATATTAGTGCCTGAACATATAGGGAGCCTTAAAAAATGAAAATGTTAAATGCCTTAATTTCATGGCAGTTTTTAAAAAATAAATGGTGTCATTGGGGGAGTCAACAGTAGAGTTGGAAAAATGGCATTTTCTTTGGGAAGTCATCCCTAACTTCTTTTAAGCCACCTGTTGTAAAACAGTCAAAGTAGCTGGTACTTTTCCTTCCAATAAACACTTACCCTGTCACCATTGGAAAGTATGTATTATGTGGTGGCTCTTTCATTAGAATGTCAGCTCCCAGAGGACAGGAGCATTGTTGATGGAGGCATATTCAGCTTTTGCAGTTTGTGCTCAGTTAATATTTGCTGCCCAAAACGAGTTAATTGGGCTACTTAGAAAGATTGAACTAAGTCACTCAAGGATGAAGAGGTCAAATGATGAATTTTCCACTGTGACCCCCCCCCCAGGTACCTACTCTGTGGGAGGTAGGCTTTATGGCCCCAGGGAAGGCCAGAGGCTGTCTTTCAGCACTTCCTGTTGCTTTGTCCTGAGTTTAGCACTCCATTTACACTTTCCAGAAAGTGCAGACAGGACACCACCTCTCTTATCTGTGATATTTAGGCAAGGGAGTAGGATGGCAACCCAGAGTGATATCCACACTTGATGACAGGTGATTTCCCTGTCATAATAACGATGACATAATTGAGCCTAGGGCAAGATGAAAAAGAAGTTAGTTGGCATCTACAGGCGGCTAGATTAAAAGAAAAGAAAATAAAAGACCGACTAGGAGGTGGGTAGCCTCAGTCAACACAGATGGAGTCAACATACCAATACTAAATTTTTCTTTCCTGGGGAAAAAACTGTTCATAGTGAGTTACTGAAAACAAATAGGTATCTATGTGAAGTACTGTAATAGTAATTGCATTATAGGCATAAAACCCTCTTCCTGGAGTGAAGAACATTTCTGTTTTTCTCTAGGATTTCTCTCTTACTCTTCCCCCAACTTTTTTCTTATGGACAATTTGAAATCTACAAAAGTATGGAAAAAATTTTAATGAGCCTTGTTGTATCCATCATACAGTTTAAACAACTAATGAGTCATGGCTCAATCTTGTTTTATCTCTAACCCATTCCCCACACGGAATTGTTTTAAAGCATGTCCCAGACATCATATCGTTTCTTTTGGTTTTCTATTTTCTGCTTACATGGATTTCAACTTGCCTCCTGCAAAATGGGAGCCAGTGTGTGAGCTGTACCTTCTTTTGCGGCAAGCCACACTGCCATTGCTGACCTCTTCCATGGGTGTGCAGGGGTTCTGCAGGTGGCAGTGTTTGCATGCTGCCTACATCTCAAGTGGTGATGGAAACTGAGCCTCAGATGGGAATCAGTGAGATCCAAGTTCACTGCATCAGAATTCTGTTAATACTCATTTAAGGAGCACTCAGGTGATTCGGTTGCAGGTCACCTACACTTGATGCTTTGTGGATGACAGGGCTAGATTGAGAGTGGGCAGTGTCCTTGCTTACAGTTCACGTGTTTGACTCTCTACTGGTAAAGTCCACACTGACTTGGGAGGGAAAGACCCCCTGGAGGCCTAGAGACCCTCCCACAACAGGGATTCTTTCCCCTTGATTTTGGCTTCTTAACTCTTTAATGCAAACTATAGCCCATGTATGGGCCAAACCCTGCCTGCAGCCTAGCTAAGAATGGTTTCTACATTGTGAGTCATTGAAAGAAAAACTCAAAAGAAAATGATTATTCCACGACCTGTGAAAAACATGAGATTCAGATGTTAGAGTCCATAGTAAGGTTTCATTGGAACACAGCCCCAGCTGTTCCTTTACTGATCGTCTGTGGTGGCTTTCTCCACACGCGGAACAGCAGAGCTGAGCAGGTGCAACTGAAGCCGTACAGTCCGCTGGGCCACAATTTACTGTTTGGCTCTTGACAAAAAAGTTTGCCAGTTCTTGTTCTAATGGGTTCCTTGATTAACGAAGGGAAACTCATTCTGCAGAATGTGCTTCTGGTACTCCTCGAATTTTTCTGTTCTGAAGGGGACAGTCTTTAAAATACTAAAATCCATTATTCTTAAACCAAAAGTTTATTCAGTATTGAATAAGTATGTTGGGTTAGAAGGAATACGTAAGACTCTATATAAGGTTTTGTGTAAGAAGGGTCCTATCCTTGTCCACTTTTGTCATTCACTGCCACTTCTCTAGGACATAGATCTGTTTCAGGGCAATTCAGATACAGAGCATCAACAAAGCTGTTATTGTCTCAGCTTTCAAGAGCCTTAAACTGTGGGGATGGTGCTTGGCTTCTGTTAAGCCTGATTGGAGGAAGAATTGAACTTTCATGGGATCTTCAAAAGGGTACCTGACTCGAATTCTTCATCATTTCTGCTCTTGCATTTGGCTTAGAGAAGCTGAAGCCTTGTTGGAGGTCGTCTTGGGAATTATAAAACAGATTCACCAGGAAACAGATCTGCATTTTGATTGTTGGAGAGTGTACACAGCATCTGTATGTGTGCATTCTATCTCACATTTTTTAAGATTCTGTTCTCGCTGAAGAGTGTAACACCTGGCACAATCCATGCTGATTTCCTCAAACCGAAGGCCTTGTTGTTAACAGAAATCCTGTACATTCGCTGTGGTAGGATGGGGTTCCTGAGCTTTACCCCAGTTACAGTTTTGTTTCTTGTGAACTTTAACTTTGGGGGTGAAGCATGAGGAATTTATGCATCATTATTGAGTGTGACCTACATGTTCTGTGGCCTCATTTCTTACGAGGATGTTGTGCTTTCTCAATGCCGTATCTCACAATGTACCTATACGTGTGTGGACAGCTGAAGTTTGGTGAGACCTTTCATTCTGTGCCAGCACAAGTTTTTCTTTATGTAATCTTTATAGTACTCGTGTGATCTAGGTATTACTATTTCCCCCTTTTACAGAGGAGGAAACTGAGGCTCAGAGAAATGAGGTAGCCCAGTGAGATCACAAAACACGTAAGAGACTAACCTAGATCTGCCTGACTCCGCGGCCCACATGCTTGACCCTCTGCTGTGCTGATTCCATTCCAGACTGCTCACCTGCTTTTCATGAGCTCGAGCAGGTTACTGTGACCTTTGTTTTCCGTATCCTCAGCTAGAAAAACTGAACCTTACTGTCCCCCCCCCCCATTTATTTTAAAGATACTGGAGTCTTTTCCTTGCTGTGCCTTACAGTAGTTTATATGTTGTGTTTAGCAGTTCTTTTATAAAATCTTTTCGAGGGGCAGGGAAAGTGTGTGCGGTTTGCATTAGAAGTAATTGGCTTTAAAAAAAAAGATTAAATGAAAGCTAAGGTTGCAGCAGATAGCAAACACAATCATCTGGGATTTGTACCATTAGGAAGAATCCTTTAAAAAAGAAGTGAAATTCCACTATTTAAATAGCATTTCACTGCAAGATTGCTTTTAATCACATTGATATTCAAAGTTTATGGCTGTATTTTTAATAAATGTGCCCCTCTGATTATTAAAGTATTTTTTGATTGAAGTTCTAAGGAGAAAAAGAAGCCTGTTAGTAGACTTAACAGTTGGAGTTACTGTACTTTTGAGAGAAAGGCAGAGGATTACATTTATATTCATCTTGTACAGCAGGGATTATTATAAATGAGCAAAAGAAGGAAAAGAATGATTTTTGCATTTGAGGCACTCAACATAAAACTAGTTGAAGTGTTATTGTTCCTCTTTGTAATAAAGACCCTGCTAACATGAAATGCTTTTTCTGTTCTGTGTAAGCTTATGGCAAGCGAAAGTCATAGTTATTATCAATTATATCCACAATCTTAAAACAGAAAATATTTCCCTCCCAGGTTATATGGTTGTTTTCCACATTCTAGAACTCCAGTAATGCAGTAGGAAAAAAAAAGAATGTATTTAACCAGTGGCCCCAGGCTTTTATATTGCAAATCAGAAAGCTTCCTAAATAAATTGGAGACTAGTGTTAGGGTTGCTAGCCTTCTAGAATATATGTAATTAGACACACCTACAGTTCTTACCATTATAAATGTATGAGGACCACTGTTCTGGAATACAGGACAGTTTTTAAAAATTGAAGAAAGTTTAAGAAAGGCACACTGCATTGTCCTTATTTTTCTTATTTGTGGACTTTTGGAGATCATATTATGTATTTTGGCATTTGAGAACCAGTGTCTTATTTATTTATTTTTTAAAGATTTTATTTAATTTGATAGAGAGAGAGAAAGAAAGTACAAGCAGGGGGAGCAGCAAAGGGAGAAGGAGAAGTAGGCTCCTCCCTGAGTAGGGAGCCTGATGTGGGACTCGATCTCAGGACCCTGGGATCATGACCTGAGCCGAAGGCAGCCGCTTAACGACTGAGCCACCCAGGTGCCCTGAAAACCAGTGTTTTAAATCCGTTTCCCAAAGTGTCTGTCATTGCAGCCCTGCCTCTGTGTGCTGCTATTAGGAGTTATGCAGAAAAGGGATTCCATGTGGTATGTTTGAAAAAGACAACGTTAGAGCATCAGGGGCACCTACCAGTTCTGGAGTTAAACAAACTTGGCCTCAAATCTCAGCTGTAGTTGCTGAGTAACTTGCTGCATAGCTTTGCTAAGCCTCAGTTGACTGACCTGCAAAATGGGAATAGTAGCAGTACCTCATAGTGGTTGGGAGGATTAAATGGTACAGTGCAGTTTCAGCACTTGGTACAGTGTCTAGCAGAATAACTGTTCACTAAGTGTTAATTGCTAATTCTGTTAATTTTATCAGTAATGAAAAGGCAGTGTCATGAGCATGCCTCTAAGCCAGTGGTGGACCAGGACTGTCAGGGGAGCAGCAGGAAGTGAGATGCCAGTTTTCCTTCAGCAGCCTGTATGTTGGCAGTGAGAGGAAACCTCAGCATGCTCAGGGGAGCAGAGGGTAGGAAATGAACCCAAGTTTCGAGTTTTCTTGGACTCTAGTAAAAATGAGAAGTGGGAATTGACGTTTCTTGTTTCCTCCTTTAGTTCTCTCTTTTTGATTTGCAGAGAGCAGCCCAGTGTGGTTATTTACACGCTCCTGCTTGTACAGAGTGGCACTGCTCCTCTTCTGGAAGCCTCAAGTTTGTCTTTAGGTAGCTTCTTAAAATGTTTTACAAACCTCTTTTTCTGAGCAAGAAAGGTAAATTACTAGTAGAACATGTCATCCTCACTAAATTGTGCAGTGCATAGGGTGACAGAGGCGCTCCTATTGATGTGATTTGGTGTATGTGTGGTGGTGATCACAAGGGGTTTTCTGCCTGGTGAGGGAATTTAGAAAATTGCCTTTTTAATTCTTGGAAATTTCCAGTCCAGCTTGAAGCAGTTCTTCATTTAAGTTACCTTGTTCTCTTTGGAAACTATACAGACAGATATGTTTTAATGGAAGAAAACACCATTATTATTATAGAAGTTAATACCTATTCATTGTAAAGGTTTTACAAATAATGGAAATATGAAACACGAAAATTGTCATTCTCTGTAATCCCATTCTGGCCAATTTTAAATCTTCAGTTGTAGGATTTGGATTTAGGGCGATTCATACTTGATCAAGGACACCCATGTAGCTGCTTTGGGCACTTCATGATAGGCAGGACTCAAACTTGCTAGCCTGGTCATTTTATTTCCTGACAAGGTCCAGATCTTGTCTTTTGGCAGGCCTCAGGATATTTTGTCCAGCATGATTCCTGCCTTGAGAATCCTCTGGCTGTTTTGCCTTTGTTCGTTTAGTTTTTATCCCACAAACGTTTGATAGACAATTTATCTGTGCCTTTTGCTGTCCCAGAGTCTGAGGGTACAACTGCAAACAAGGTAAGAAGGCACAGCCCTAACTCCCAAGTCAGGCAGTTGGTCAGCAAATATTTATGGAGTTACCCACTAAGTGCCAGGTTCTCTGATGGGTGTTGGGGATAGAGTGACACAAGTCAGAAAGAGCCCCTGCCCTCTGCCAAAGGGAGACACAGTAAATACACAAACATTTTTCAAGGACGTAGAGTGCTGTAAAGTAGGCTAATGATTTGGGGGGTGGGAGGAGGGTTCTAGCTAACATGATCAAGGAAGGCTTTTCTGAGAATTTAGCATTTGAGCTGAGATATGAATAGTGTGAAAGAAGTGGCCGCTGGATCTTCTGGGAAGGGAGGAAAGAGCGTTCCAAGCAGAAGGAAAAAGCAAGTACACAGCTTCTGAGATGGGAATGAAGAAGAGTGGAGGAAAATGAGGCTTGTGAAGGTCAGATCACAAAGGTCGCCATCAGGATTTGAGTTTATCCTAAGCATAATGGGAGCCTTCAGCAGGGGAATGGCCTGATTGTGAAGTGTGAAAACCGCCAGCTCTCATATGCTGAGGGGATTGAGGGGAGGGTGTGGGCCAGGCAGCTTGGTGAGAGGTGGTGGTGGCAGTGGCAGACCAGGTGTCCTGCTAAGGGTGTTTTAGAGGCAGATTTGATGTGACTTAGTGAGGGATTGGTTGTGGATGAGGGGGAAGGGTAAGAATTGAGCAGCCGAGTGGTACCATAGTAAGCTGAGGAGTGGTGGAGAAAGTGGAGACTCCGTCAGGAGCTCAGGTTTTGGCCACAGTGTGTGTGAGGTACTTAGCATTCACATGCAGCTACGGAGTCAGAGTTGGCAGCTGAGTGTATGGCCTGGAGCCCCGCGGCCAGCCTGTGCTGGCGGCCTTGTGTGTGGCTGTGTCACCAGTGTACAGAGAACGTGGAAGGCTGTGGGACAGGGTGAGTTCCTCCAAGGTGCCAGTATCCACGAAGAGTAGAAGAGGGCCAACAGCAGGGTCCTCATGGAGGTGGGGGAGGAGGAATCTGCAGGAGGAGGGAGGAGCGCCAGTGGGCGGGAACGGAATCCAGGTGAGTGGCGTAGAATTCAAGAGAAGAAACACTATAATTGAGGAGTGATTGCCTGTGTCAGTTGCTGTGTGAAGTGAAGTAAAGCCAGGCCAGGGAATTGATCTGTGGATTGGCAGTGTGGAGGTGCTTAATGACCTTAATCAGGAGAGTCGGAGAGACAGATGCCTCATTGGAGGGGGCTGTTGGAGGGTGGTTGGGAGGGGGACTGCTGGAGTGGGCTGTGAGGACCGTCGCTGAGGAGGTAGAGAGGACAAATGTGGGCAGATCACCAAAGGGTTTGGCTCTGAAGGAGAACGGAGAAATGGGGCAGTAGCAGGATGGGAGCATGGATAAAGGGGATTAGGGAAGGTTTATTTTATTCCATTTTATTTATTTTGGCTAATATTAGGGCATGCTTGTCTGCCACTGCAAGTATGCAGGAGTGGGGGATAATTGATTGCATGGGAGAAGATGGATCATCACAAGGATTATCCTTTGAGATGAGAAAAGGGGATGGGATCAGAGCCCAAGTAGACAGGTCAGCTTTGGATAGAATGAGGCTTTTTTTCTGATGTAATGAGAGATTGTAGATTCAGTTGTAGGTAGAAATGTGGAATTGGGGGAGATAAGGTAATTAGTTCTTTCCTGTGAAGTAAGAGAAAAGTTAGGAGGTCATCAGTTTAGAGTGGATAGGAAAAACAATTTTGTCCGCCACTTTTTCAAAGTATCTAGATGGGGTGGGGGAGGGTGGATAGCCAAGTAAACTAGCAGTTATGTATCCTTTGGAGGCTTCCCAGTGCACTTGGAGGAAATCCAAACTTCTAGCAAGGCCTATGAGGCCTTGGATGGTGAGAGGGTAAGCCCAGAAAATCAGGAATCTTAATAACTCTAGCGTGGAGGACAGAGTGAGCTGGTGGGGAAGCAGGGGTTAGGTAAGGAAGGCTTTTGGAGATGAAAGGGAGCGTTGGAGCTATTGCTGATTCTTGAAGGAGTTAGCCAGTCTCGTGTAGGAGCAGCTTCTGAGGCGGCAACCTCTCTGCGAAGGAGCCTGGAACTTGACTGTAGCCCTGGGAGGTGAGCCCTGGAGGGCAGGAGGTGGAGCTGTTTGCATGCAGCAGGAGGAAGGTCACTCCAGAGAGTGGGTGTTGAGAGATCAGCATGGTAGCAGTGTGGAAATTGAACTAGCTGTGGCTAAAGTAGAAGTTGGAGGCCAGTGGGGCATTAGCTTACCTCCTTCATGTGAAATCTCACATGTCTAGGTAAGGATAAACTCAGGAAGTGAGATTTTAAAATACAATTTTAAAGTCTAAGGTGGGTTGTTTCTCTCTGGTAAAACTCTTAAATGTTTCCTTTTTTGTTTTTTTAAGATTTTATTTATTCATGAGAGAGAGAGGCAAAGGCAGAGGGAGAAGCAGGCTCCCTGCAGAGCAGGGACCCCGATGCGGGACTTGATCCCAGGACCCTGGGATCATGACCTGAGCCAAAGGCAGACACCCAACCGACTGAGCCACCTAGGCACCCTAAATGTTTTTTTGTTGTTGGTGGTGGTGTTCATTCATTCATTCAGCCTGTATTTATTGAGAATCTACTTTGTGCTAGATACTGTTCTAATTTTCAGAAAAACAGCAAATGTGCCAGAACTGCCCTCATAGAGCTTCTATTCTAATGGAGGAGATGGGCAACAATTAAAAAAAAAAAAACAAAAAACCAGAAACCAGGGGCGCCTGGGTGGCTTAGTCGTTAAGCTTCTGCCTTCGGCTCAGGGCGTGATCCCGGCGTTCTTGGATCAAGCCCCACATCAGGCTTTTCTACTGGGAGCCTGCTTCTTCCTCTCCCACTCCCCCTGCTTGTGTTCCCTCTCTCACTGGCTGTTTCTCTGTCAAATTAATAAAATCTTAAAAAAAAAAATAAAACCAGAAACCAAAATGGAACATATAAATGTTAGGTGGTAATGAGTGTTGTGGAGAAAGATAAGTATCAAAGGGTATAATTTAAAATAGGGCAAGGAGTTTTCTGAATCCAGGCTTAGAGGATATGAAGGTGTGAGGCACTTGGATGTCATGGATGAGCTTCAGGCAGAAGGAACCGCAAATTCAAAGGCCTGGTGGGAGAGGATCCTAGGGTGTTGATGGAAAGGTAAGGGGCCAGGGTGGCTGGGGAAGTTGAGTAGGAGTATGGTAGAAGACACATGCTGAGGGCTTGGGGTGAGTTGGGGAGGCAGATCCTATAGGGCGTAGCCCAGTGAAAATTCGGATCCTTTTCCTGTGGCCCACAGGCCCTGCTTGGTCTGGCCTCTGCCAGGCTGTCCAACCTCCTCACCTTCCATTTTCCCCTTTGCCTATAGTGCCTCAGGGGTGCTAGCCTCCTTCCAATTCTTCACACACTCTGGGCTCTTTTGCACTTCTGAACCTTTGCATGTGCTGTTCCCTCTGCCTGGGCTACTGCTGCTGCTTCTGGTCCCACACTTTCCTTAGCTTAGGGGTCACTTTCCTAAAAGGAGTCCTCCATGTCACTATACCTTTGTAGCCCTTATCAAAAACGGTCTGTTAGTATCTTGTGATGATGTGAAGCAAGCCATCACTCTTACTAAAATGTGGCCTTACTGTTGGGTTTGGGGTATAAATACCGGGTAGAAGGAATTGTCTTGGCTAAATTTGCAAGGTCTTGGCTAAATTTGCAAAATTGCTTTGCCTAGAGGGGAGAAACAATATAGACCACCTGCTAATAATGTTCTTTGGCCTCTTGTTGGGGAGGCCCGGTAGTGTTCACTGCAGTAACATTCGTTCCCTTGTTGGATATAAAGTTTGATAGACCCTTGTTCATCGTTGCTTTCAATGTTCGAGCACCCTCTTTTTGGTTGAGTAACAGTGTGCCGTGAAGAGAGAAATGGTTTTGGTTTTGGAATAACTAGTTTTGTAGGAATAAATGACAGTGTGCCTGAATCCCTCTATTACATCATCGGGGTTTTCTTTCCCAAGATAAACTCTGTGCTTTTTTCGGCCTCTGAATAGGAAATTTATTTTCTTCCTTCCCTTTATTCCTGTTTCTGGGCCTTTTTCTGTCTCCTCTGATGAACCACTGTACTAGGGGCAGGCTCAGAGTTTACTGTCGATTTTATGTACTACACTTTCTATTCCTCTTATCTTACTTAGCCTCACGTCTGAGGAGCTCTTCATTGTTAACTGGCAGCTGCAATGGCTATTTCTTTAAAAGATCTTGTGTGTTTGGTAGATGTTTTCTAAAAGCTGGTGGCTATTGCTGAAAATAATCTGTTGTGTGAGTTTACAATCTCTCCATGAATCATAGTCTCTTTTCATTAAATAGATAGTTATGTCAGGGTAACAAATAAAACAACTAATTTTTTTGTAGTTTGAAAACCAAACCATCCAGATAGATTACTCAAGTTGGTAAGCACTAGGATTCATCAATTGCCGTGTGTTTGTAGAAACTTTGCAAAGATCCTCTTTTTTTTCCTTGCTAGTAATTCTGAAATAAAAACAGCTCCTTAAATAAATATAGGATTTCAATAAATGGCATTTAAGAATTATGAAAACATGTTAAATCTTGTTAGCTATATGGTTTACATGCCCATTTTACTTAACACTGGGAAAATGCTTTTAAGAAGTACCTTAGAACTTGAAAAATGAAGCATTTTAGCCAGTACCTAGTAACTAGTGTTAGTGACTCTCATTACTTGACCACTTCCTGTGTGCCAGGCACTATACCAAGAGCTTTACGTGGATTACCTCATTTAGTCCTTACAAAGTACTGCAAAACAGGTACTTACCTTATCACCATTTTATTTTGTTTTTTGGTTTTGTTTTTTTTAAAGATTCACTTGAGAGAGAGAGAGAGTGAGTGTGCGCAAACTAGCAGGAGTGGGAGGAGAGAGAGAGGGAGAAGCAGATTCCCCGCTGAGCCCACAGGGATGGGGGGAGCCCATCCCAGGACTGAGATCATGACCTGAGCTGAAGTCAGACGCTTAACCAACTGAGCCACCCCAGCACTCCTGTATTATCCCCATTTTAAGGATGAGAAAACCGAGGCTCAGGAAAGTTAACTTGCCCCAAGTCACACAAACCCCTATGGGGGACACTTGGAATAGGCTTTGATTTATTGGTAAACAAGTAGAGTATCAGTGCACACTCCAGAGAGCAGTGTAAAATCAAGGCAATAGCTTGGTTGGTGTTTTAGGGAATAGCAGCAGCAGTGAGGTTCTGGTGGGGAGAGTGGGTGTATTGTGTGAGAACTTTGGACTTAAAATGTTGGGGATGGTGGTAGAGGGATTGAGAGAGAGAGAATTAGGCCATGCAGGGATTTATTGAAAGTCCATAGTAAACATAATTTCTAGAATGCATGGTGGAGAAATGGTTAACTCTACGAAAGTAAATCCTAATAGTTTGTTAAGTGAAACAGGAAAAAGTAATTTAGACATTTCTTAACTATAATAGGGAAGTGGCATATATACTAATCTTTGAGGACAGTTTCTTCATCTGGGCAGATAAATAAACACAGCTAATGCAGTCTTTTATAATAATGCACAAAGATGCTTGTAATCCAGAGATTCTCCAGGAGTATTTCTTTTGAAAATGAGACTCACTAAATTTTACTGTCTCACTTGACAAATCATTTTCTGGTTGGTATTAAGTAGCTAAATTGATTGCTCTGATCTTTCATTCTTGTTTTTGCATCTCTGCTGGTCTTGTTGGTACTGCTTCCCAAAAGAGAAATAGGTTACACCAACAACAAAACTTTCCATCAGATATTTTTCTTTGTTTTGGTCATGTTGTGTTACTGTGGTCTTGCCTACGTGCAGCACGACTGGCACAGGCAAGTGGGAGTTTTCTTGAAGGCCAGGCCAGCCTGCTCTTCCTGGCCGCAGAGTCACTCCCAGCATTCTGTCTTTGCTGTGCGCACAGTGGGTTCACGCTGCCTGTTGTCAGTACAGACATGATTGAGAGGCTCCCCAGCCATCCACAGGAACTGGAAATTACCTGCTCGGTAGCCTTTGGCAGGAATCTGGGGTTTGAAATGGTTATGACTAAATTGAACATAATTACTTAACTACTTTCCTTCCTTTCCTTCCTTTCCTTCCTTTCCTTCCTTTCCTTCCTTTCCTTCCTTTCCTTCCTTTCCTTCCTTCCTTTCCTTCCTTTCCTTCCTTTCCTTCCTTTCCTTCCTTTCCTTCCTTTCCTTCCTTTCCTTCCTTTTCTTCCTTTCCTTCCTTTCCTTCCTTTATTTTATTTTGAAAAATAGATCTTAATGTGTATTTTAATGGTTTTCAAAGAGTGCTGATTACTTTGAGAGGTCAGACTTTAATGTTTGATTTTGGTAAAATTTAGCAGCCCCTGTTCAGAGACAGCTTTTCCTTCCATTTTGAAAGATAACAAGTTTTTATTTTTATTCCTAAATCCCCAGGAAATTTTCAGTGCTGTCAGTTTTATGAAAAGGTAATTAGGGAGTGAGTAGGGAATATGTCTTGCAAGCGGTTGGTTTGGCATCATCACTCAAGTTCCTATTTGCCTGATGAAAATATCTTGTGATAAGATCCCTTTGTGTGCAGCCCCTCCACAGCTTTCCCTGGAAGGCTTTGGCCATAATTACATCTATATCTGGGCACTGTCAAATGAAAAGAGGAGCCAGAGTAGACGAACAGCCACCTGATCTTTTTTATTTTTTAGATCCCACAGTTTAAAATTTGGGGTGACTTCTGACATACCCCTATTGCTTAAGGATTTTTGTATCAAGGTTTAAGACACTCGACAGGTGGCTCCTTCTTTGGAGACATACTAAGAGCATGTGCACTGATTTTGTTAAATATGGCTGTGAAGTACCACATGGGGCATGGAAGAGTAGAGCAGTCTCTTTCAGACAACCACCAAGGAATTAAAGTGAAACACAGAGGGATCTAGAAGAGGTCAGCCCTTAAAGCTGGAGTCAGTGGAGTGTTTAGTGGAAGTTCTAACTTCTTGTTTCTACTGCTGATCTTCTTTCTTACTTGTAAGCACCACTGTCCTCCCTTCCCCGCCCCCCCCCCCAAAAGTAGAGGGGAAAACATGAAGCTTAATTACTCAAAATTTTAGCTTAGTTCTGATAAAGGGTTTGTGAGCAATACCTGTGGATAACCATGTGCGGAGTCGATGCATGTAGGGTGCTCGGCCTTGACTGCAGTGTCAGGAAGGAAGAGCCCCTGGAGATGAGAGAGGGCATGCATGCACTTGCTCTTCCTGCAGAAAACAAGTCAAAGCCCTGGCCTCTGAGGCCACTGATGGACCGAGCCTTTCCTTATAGCCTTTTGCCTTCTCTTCAGAAAAAAGGTACATCATTGCCATCTCCTTTTTTTGCTTTGTTTTCAGTGCTCTTGGCCGTATTTCTTCTGTTATAGGTGGTCTCTTTTGTATACCCACACCCTTTTTAAATTGCACCTCCCCTGAAAACCCTCCACTCTTACTTCAGGAAAAGAGTTCACATGAAATCCCGCTCCCTTTTAATGTTTCCAATCTCATGTCATGATGTAGGTGACTGTTGTAAATTGTGACTGTGACACACCTGTGTCAGGAAAGAGAAGTCTTTAAATGGAGAAGTGGGAGTAGACCTACGAAGAAATAACTAATGAAAGGACTTTGAAATAAGCAGTTCTCAAACTGGGTTTATTTGAGCAATGGGAGGTCCTTGAACCCCTTTGTAGATATATGCAAAATACTGTCCATATTTGCCTAAGTACAGCGTTCTAAAAAGAGAATATACTTTTGAGCAGATACTCAGAGGCCTTTTAAAACCCAATAGGATTTGGCACCACCAATAAAAGTACCCAAAGACTTCTTATAAGCTTGTAGCTAGTTTCCATTATTTTATTTGTAGTTGAAGCAGGTTTTTTTGTTCATATTCAAGATAATTTTAAAAATCTCCTGTTCAGTTTCTGAATCTTTTATTTTACTTAATGCTTTCACAGCACTTTTATTTTCTATAATTTTCATTAGAAATGTATAGTATTCTGGCTGCATTCAAGGTTAAGGGTTATAGTTGACCAGTCTGAGAAGAGAAGATACCCATTTTTTGTCATAATGATGCCTTGTGGATCTGCATCATCTCTGACAGGCAGGTAGATAAAAAGCTCAGTCCCACCTGATATTTTGTCATGAACCTGTTTATAATTCTGGGGAAATAAGGGACAGGCTTTAGGAAACGAGGGTGATCTTTCTGAGACTCACATCAGATAATGTTTATTATTGCTTAAGTGATTTGCTCTTGCTTAACTGACTTCATGGATTCCCATTGCCCTTGGGGTAAAGCTAAAACTGCTCAGTGTGGCTGCTGGACATGGTTCTGTTTGCCTGAGGCTGACACAGTCTCTCTGCTCCTTAGTATTTCCCTCTGGGTTATGTCTGTCTCTGTGCAGGGTAACCACCCCTTAAGCCAGGCAGCCTTCCCCTTCCTGCTCCCTTTCCCCTAATTCCCTCCCCCTCAAAGAAAGAACATTAACTTTCATCTCTCAGGTCCCACCTTCGACCTTAGTTCTTTCAGGCAGCCTTTTTGGGCCTGTGGTCCAGCTTTAAGTCTGCCACATGCTTTTTGTGTTCCTTCCCATGTCATTGCATTGTGTTCTGTTCTTTTCTCTTTTCTTTTCTTTTCTTTTCTTTTCTTTTCTTTTCTTTTCTTTTCTTTTCTCTTTGCTTTTCTTTCTTTGCTTTTCTTTCTTTGCTTTTCTTTCTTTCTGAAACTACTGCATTGTAGATTGTATTATGAACGTACTGTGGTTGTTTAAACGCAGTCTCCATTGATGGATATTTAGGCTCTTGGTAGTTTTGCTGCTTTTATCAACAGTGGTACAGTTCAAGTACTTTTACAAGCTTCTTAGCACTAGTGAAATTTTTATTTGCTGGTTTTGTAAATGAACAAATGGAAGGTATATTTAAGTAGATAATCCCAGCGTGCCCTCCAGAAAGGCTTTTCTGGTGTCAGAGGTCCAGTTATATGACAGAAAAGTTTGTTGATGGCTGCAAGCACAGTTCTTTCTCTTAGAGTCTGTCTCTCCTTACTGAACTGGCAGGCTTGCCTTTTTCCCCTCATTTCCTACTCCCCAGGTTCTGGGCTGTTGAAAATGCAGTCTTCCTGTCTTGTAGAAACTTAGAGCCCTGTGATTTGAAAATGCAGTCTCACCTTCAAAGTGTTGTCCTTAAAGGAAGAGTTCATTGTATGCTTCCTCATTACAATGATTGTCTTCATCTGAGAATCACAAAGTACCTGGGGTATTCCCCCTTTAATCCACACAGAATCGGGGGTATCCTTTTTTGCCACCCAATGTTGACTTTCTTCATCTCCTCTGCAAGCCTCAGCCTCCAAGTCTCAAAAACAAAAGTTGTTTTCTACCTCCCTCTAGAAAGTCCATGATGAGTGAACTGTACATCTCATAACAGGATTTGGGGTTGAATAAGGAACAGAATGTTAAGTGACTGTAGTCTCAGCTACTTTTCTTTTAAAAAAAAAAAAAGAGGAAATGAAATTTCCCTATGACTGTGGTAATCTCCCTTGTTTTCCCTCCTGAAAAAAATGACATTCTTCATTGGGTATTGAAATAAACTTTTGCAGAACAGTTTGTTAGATAACCTTTCTGGGGAGGGGAATGGTTCCTGCTGAAGGAATAATAAAATTGACATCTCACAGGTACCTAATGGAGCAAGTGGGTAGTTGATTATTGTTGTTAGTTTGTATCGTATTTAAGATGGAACTCTTTTTTTTTTTTTTTTTGAAGAAAGTTAATTGGAAGTTGGGTGATTGATTTATTTGCAGATTTTACACTTGAAAAGTATGGATGCTCATCCTTATTTTCAGAATCATCAATTGCCCTAACTCCTTTGTAGCTAATGGCTAAGACTGCATTTGTACAGAGAAGCCAAAGACTGATTCCTCCAGGAGCTGGGGAAGTCTGAAAACCACCCCCTTGTGTCCTGTCCTTTCATGTTTGCCTGCCAGCTGGCAGCCTCTCCCACCGCCTCTTCATTCCTGCCTACTCGGAGGTTATGATTGAGTCTGGCCTCTTTGGCGCACCGTGTGCCGAAGTTACGCCACTTCTGGGAAGAGAATTCACAGAAAGAATTGCCTGTTTCTCTGGGTTCTTGGGGGCAGGGGATGTTTTTGTTTATGCTGATGGGAATCACTCTTTGAACAATGGAAGGAGAAATCAGAAATCAGACGGTCATCCTACATACACACCTCTTTGCAGAGATCAAGATGGGGTGGGGGAACACTGGTAAGAGATGGCCTTTGTGAGAGGCAGAAAGGGAATACTTCTGGTTGGTAACTGAGGGAAGAGGGTGAAATGAAGAGTGTTACATCCTGGTGACTCAGTTTTTTTAAGTACTTCCTCTCTGGGTTCCTGTAATCACACCAAGAGTTTTGCAGGGTGTTAATGCTTGTTGCACTGCGCTTTGCATTTCCTGGGTTACAATCCCTGCTCCTTCACTTCCCCACTGACCTTGGGCAAGTTATTGAATACCTCTTAGCCTCCATTTCCTCACAAGTGGGCATGGGTTAGGATAGACTTTCCCCCATAGGGGTTTTGAGGGTGCTTTAATTAATGGAGGGTTTTTCAACCTCAGTGTTCATGACATTTGATGCCAGATAATTCTTTGTTGTGGGGGAATGTTCTGTTCATTGTAGGGTATTGGGCAGCACCTCTGGCCTCTGCACTGGGTGCCAGAAGAACCACATGCCCCAAATGTGACAACCAAAAATGTCTCCAAACTTTGCCAGCATCCCTTTAGGGGCAGACTGGCCCCTGGTTGAGAACCACTGCTTTAGTAATATAAAGGCCCTCACTCAGGTCCTGCCATATAGGAATGTTCTTCAATGTTGGATGTATACGAGGTACTTGATAAATGTTTGAACGAATGACTGAATGTTTGGTGTTGCTCTTGTGATGCTGTTGAAAGACTGCTAGCTCCTTCCTTAGAAATCATATTATGGAGGAGATTCCTTGCTGAGATTATCGTGGTGTTACATTAACTACATTCTTCTGGGTGATCACCAAGAGAAGCACTCCCTTCCTTATCCTGAGTTTCACTGATCCTGCACAGCCACACCCAAGAAGTCCAGAGTAACTGTTACTGTATATCCTTGGTTCCAAGATGCCTCTTTTTTTCTTTTTTCTTTTCTTCTTTTTTCTTTTCTTTCTTTCTTTTTTTTTTTTTTTTTTAGATTTTATTTATTTGAGAGAGAGAGTGCGTGCTTGTGTGAGTGTATGGTGGTGTGTGCACGAGTCCAGGGAGGGATGGGCAGAGGGAGAGAGAAGCAGACTGCCCGCTGAACCGGGAGTGCGACCCTGGGGCATAATCCCAAGACCCTGAGATCATGACCTGAGCCTAAGGCAAACGCTTAACCAACTGAACCACCCAGGTGCCCCCTCTCTTTTTCCTTTTAGTGTTTCTGAAATAAGAGTGGACTATAAAGTTGAAAGATACATTACTTTATTCTTCCCCAAAGGCTGATATTGACACATACTTGGTGGCAGCTTTGAAATGAAGGATTGTGGTATTTCTGTGAATGTCTTGGCTTTGCAACTGGATTGGAAGCTCTTTATGGGCAAAGCCTGCTTTACCATGCTATTTTTTCCCAGTACTCAGCACAATGCCACAAACATACAATCTCGAACATTTGAACAGCCTGCACTTTTCACTGTTCTGTGATGATGCCCTTAAACTGCTTTTCATATGGTTTTGGACCTTCACACAGTTCAGGACAAAAAGCAGTGCAACCTCTCACATGATGTTGGTACCAACAGTGTTTTTTGCAATAGTCCCTGTTTTGCCATTTCAGCAGTGAGTGTGAGTGGTTATGTGATGGTTTTACTCCATTTTCTTCATGAAAAAGATAAATAGTACAAATTAATTTCTGATACTGCTGATGAAAGAAACATAGGTCTTGGGGCGCCTGGGTGGCTCAGTCAGTTAAGCGTCTGCCTTTGGCTCAGGTCATGATCCCAGGGTCCTGGGATTGAGCCCTGCATTGGGCTCCCTGCTCAGTGAGAAATTTGCTTCTCCCTCTTCCTCTCCCTGTGTGTGTGTGTGTGTGTGTGTGTGTGTGTATGTGTGCGCGTGCGCACGCGCATGTGCTTTCTCTCATTTTCAGATAAATAAATAAATCTTAAAAAAAAAAGGTCTCAAATTTTTGCAGGAGGATTGTGTCATACATGCTGTAACTTATGCAGACTATACCTTATGATGGCACAAACGAGAAAAAACTGTGGCTAATTTCACCAGTTATTCCATGTATATTGCCCTGAAATGACCTTGAAAAGGAAGGTGTGAATCAACCGAGATGTAAATTCCACGAGAGCAGGATTTTGCTCACAGCTGTATCTTCAGCATCCTGAAGGAGTGTTTTGAACATAGTAAGCACACAATTATGAATATTGATGGCTTTTTCTTTATTTGGAGATGCTTGTGGGAACTGAGTCCAAGTGCAGGCATCTCATTGTTCTGTGATTCTGGTGTTGAATTACATGGATATTTTGGTACAGTAAGGCCCCTAAATACAAGCCAACTATTTCGTTTGGTAGGAACAGCCATCTGTTCTAACATCAGTGACACAACTGGCTGTGTGGGACTTACCGGCTGGCCTCCACGCGGTGTCTGAGACATTTTCAAGGATGATTTCAACTGATGTTAGAAACTAACCAATTCATCTCTTTAAATGGAACTCAACTGTTAAAATCAAGACAGATGAAAATCATCAGGCATGCAGACAACTATAATAATATCAACATGTTAGGTGGGTTTAAGCTGGGATCAGGGGACTGTTGTGTTTACCTTGAAGTACTAGACGTATTCCCTGGAGACTGTGTTTCAAAGGTGATCCCTAATTAGAAATTCTGTGATTTGTGGTGTTGAGTTACAGGATCCCAGTAACCTCTTGTTTGACTTTCACATACGTTTTGGTGTAAGAAAGTAGGGGATTGCTTGTGGTAGGGTCTAGGTAAATTTGTGTTGGTAGATTAATCTCAGATTATAATGTAATGAAAGAGATGAAGGTCTTTCCTGTAATAGAGCTTGATTTGTCTTCATCCATGATTCCACTCAGCTCATATTTTGTGCTTTTGACTGGTTGGTCAATTTTCAGTCTGTTCCTTTTCTCCCTGATTGCTTATTCATGCTGGAGTTAAGAATGGAAACATTACAGTCTTCTAATAACTTTAATCTGATTTGCAAGCATTCTACAACTCAAACCCGTTTAAAGAAAGGCAACAAGCCCCACAATAAGAAATCTCAAAAAGAAGAGTGAAAATGTTCCCACTTTAGCCTAGTGTAATTATTTTTGCTGTTCGGTTGCATAGGCAGGCTGCCAGAAGATAGGGGTACAAATTAATTAACCAACTGTTTGCAGAGATATGGCCATGTCATTACCGATAAGCACAGACGTAAATAAGGCAGCATGTCGGCTGTTTTTCTGAAATGAGGGAGGACAGAAATATGTTAACTAAAATAAAATAGACCAAAGGCTTACTGGAGTGAAAAGGCTTACTTTGTTAGTTTCCATTTATTAGTACATAAAGTTCTTTTTCCGTGTTGTCTTAAGTGCTTCATGATGTGTTGAATGAGGGAGAAAGTGTGGATTGTCATGTTAGTCTTTTAAGAGTATAGCTGAATGCTTTGTACTTCAGTTGAACATATTTAAATCCCACCCCCAACCACTGAAATCATTTCCAATGTAATTTTTATACACCATAATTTAAGGTAATTGGGATTTATTAGATCGGTGGTGAATTTTAAGTAGCATGTATAAAGTAATGTATGTGAACAGTTTTGCCCACACAAGTGTCTTAAAGTTATTATAATGTCAGAAGCTGTGTCAATTCTGCAAGGGTTGAATCTTTGTATTTCTTGTTTACTCTTCCCCAGAGGTGATGTTAGTGAGACCCTTAGTGAATACTTGTTGAAGGAGGGAATGAAGCTCTGTAACCAGTGACATGTCATTACATGCTGGTTAGGGACTAGGATCTGGAGTCAACTAGATTTAACCTTTAACCCCAGACCTATCTCTTGCCAGCTGTTCCACCGTGGGTGAGTTACTTAATCATTCCATGCCTGTTTCCTCATTTGTAAACTTGGGCTAATAATAGTACCTCTACCGCAGGGTTGTTGTGAAGATTACATAACATAAAGCATGTAAAGTACTGAGCACACTGTGTAGCCCAGTGAGTGCTCAATAAGTGTGTGACGCGGTGACTATTGTTATCATTTTGTATTTTAAACATTTGTCTGACGTTTTACTTTATAAGCACTCACACAAACAAATTGTGGAGAAACGGGTGACTTGAGACATCACTCTGAATTGTGGCTACGCAGGGTGTTATCTGCCAACCACATCTGTTTGCATATGGTTGTGGTAACTGAGCTTTGAGTACCTTCTTCAGGTGTGTTGACCAGTTTGCCCTGGAAGGACAAGGAATGAAACTGCACAGTACAAAGAAGTACAACTGAGATAAGAGAATGCACGAAGCTTTCTGGTGAAGGTATTGCCCATTAGCTTTTAGAGTTTTTGAAACAGAAATGAGCTAACAGAACAAACTTGAAATACTTAAATATTTCCCAGTAGTAATAAACTACATCTAATCTGTTTAAACAGAAAAAGCCTTTGTAACATTAGGAGAGATTAGGAGTAGAAGTAATTAACCAACAGTCAACAGTCCTCTTTCTTTCTCCCCTTAGTATTCCTCATAAGTCTCTCCCCTCCCCATACCCACCCGGAGACAGCAGCTGTACAAGTGAGTTTCTTGCACAAAAGGAGGACTACCAGAAATGTTTAAAGAACTAAAAATGTATGATATTCAGAAAAGTCGGAGTTAAGACCAAAAGAACAATTTGCACTTTGATGACCTAGTCTGATTCAGCTGTCTCCTAGGTCAGACCAAGTGCTGTCAATTAGGAAGCATCTAGTATGTATGGAATGCGTGGAGGTGTGAATGAATCTGATTGATTTGAGCTGTTTTCACAGGCATCAATGAAAACATTAAATTGACATGTGTACAAGTGCAACAGCATCTTTTTAGACACAAAGGAAGATTTATCTTTATTTTTATTGTAATTTCTCTTTAAATATAGCTGCCTTTGGGGAAAGCTTTAATTCACTTAAGTGTAAGCAATGAGTAGTTTCGGGCATTTATGCCTGGTTCTCATCATTCTTGGAACCATATTTTTAATTCCTGGATGACTTTGAATTATTGACACTTATTATTTATGCCTTGCCTGTTGTTTTTGTTTTTCCCGTATGGAGAAAACAATGTCCTAGGATTTATAAAACATTTCTCTAAAATTAGCAGAGTGTCTTCAGGATGAAGGCTTCTTTGGTATCTTCTTGGAAGTCTCAGAGGTACCTAGATTTCAAATGTCCCAAGTGTATGTTCTTCATTCGCAGACCTGGCATTCTTCCAGAATTCCTTTTCAGAGACTGGTACCGCCCATCTATCCTGTTCTACAGGACAGGAGACATGGCGTCATTCTCTGCATCAGCTTTGTGTCCAGGCCATTACCAAGTCACGGCAATAGCTTCTTCTGAATGTCTCAGAATCTTCTCTGTCCCATCCCCCTGCTATCCCCAAGTCCAGACTATCCCATGTCTCTCACCTGTACTGTTGCAAGCAGCTCCTGTCTGGTTTCCATAGTTCCGCTTTGAACCATGAACCTCCCTTCTCCACGCTGCAGTCTAAGCAGTGTTGAAAACAATGATAATAAACAGTCTGATGATACTCTTGCAGTAAGCACTTCCAAATGGCAGAGTAAGGACCCCTGAAAATTTCCTCCATAAAAATGGTGAGAATGCTGTCAAGAATTGCTAAAATTAACTTTGTCAGCATTCTGAAAATTAAGACTGGCAGGATCTGTTGAACACTTACACAAGAAAGAAAGCTGAATCTCTGTAAATACAGCAAACGCTGGGGGGTTTTAATTCACTCTATTTCAAACCCCACTGCTAGCTCCATAGTAAGTTTGAAAACCAACTGCCCTACAACTATGAGAGCTGTGAAAACCAACAGCGTAGAAGCCACCAGAAGGGACAGAAGGGATTTCGAGCTCCCCCAAAGTCCTATTCCCAGGTGTTTGTCACTCTTTAAACTGCATGGTAGCTCCCTAAAAAGTTCCATTCCCAGAACTCGTCTTTATTTGGGCTGGCTCAGGGTTTACTATGTGTCCTGTTTATTTAAAAAAAAAAAAAAATAGAGGCAATTATTGACCATTACAGTTGTCTGAGGTGGTGATACCAGTTGAGGGTAACAACAGTCTGACCAAGAAACTAAGTGGGAAACACTGGGAAAAAGATGTCAATTGGGGCACCTGAGAAAGCCTTAATCCCTTAGGTCTGGCTGATCTTGAGGCTCTAGGCAAGCAGGAAGTGAAGGCTGAAGCAGAGTTGTAAAATGCTTGCTAGAGCATTGAAGGCATGCTCCAACATACACATGGAGCCCCTCAGCAAGGGCTGGGAGACTCACGGTTCAACATATTTAAGGAAATCCCTGTCTAATAATTAGCTAACCACACACAGACTTTTGACCTAACCACACATAACAGAGAATATAGACTTTACAACAATTAGACCAGGTAAATCACTAAACAAGCAAACAAGGGCAGGTGGATGTGATTTCCAGAGTTGCCACATTATATTATTTGTCCAGTCTTCAACAAAAAATTATAAGAATGGCAATGAAACAGCAAAATATGGCCCACATGTGGGGGGGGAGCACAAATTGGAGTAATGTCAAAGCATAACTTTTTTAATATATTGTTAAAATTAAGTTGGTTTTATTCAAACTGCATTGTTTGAAATTATTAATCGTAATCCCCAGGCCAACCATTAATAAAATAAGTTGGGACAAAAAGGTAAAAGAGAAAAGGAACTAAAAAGGTATATTAGAGGGGCACCCTGGTGGCTCAGTTAAGTGTGTGACTCTTGGTTTTAGCTCAGGTCATGATCTCCAGGTTGTGAGATTGAGCCCCACATTAGTCTCTGTGCTGGGTGTGGAGCCTGCTTTGGATTTTGTCTCCCTCTGCCCCTCCCCCCAACTCCCTTTTCAAAAAAAAAAAAAACAAAAACAAGACAAAACAAAGGTATACTAGAGTAGATCAGTTTAACACAAAAGGAGGTAGTAATGGAGGAACAATAACAACAAAAGTCACAATCCATATAGAAAAAAGTAGAATCAGGTATCTTACCTGTAATTACGTTAAATGTAAATGGACTAAGTACTAATTAACAGGCAGAACTTGGCAGAATGGATTTTTAAAAAAATCATCCAACAGTGTGCTGTCAACAGGAGACATACTTCAGGTTCAAAGTCAGAAATATGTTGAAAGTTAATGGAAAAAAATACACCATGCATATAGTAGTCAGAACTAGACCAGGGGTGTCTGGCTGACTCAGTAGAAGAGCATGTAGCTCTTGATCTTGGGGGTTATGAGTCTGAGCCCCCCACTGGGTGTAGAGATTACTGAGAGAAAGAATGAACAAATGAATGAACTAGACTGGCTATACAAATATCTGAGAAAATAGACTTTAAAAAAAATGTCATTAAAGGAGGACATATTATAATCATGAATAAGTCAATCCATCAGGAAGAAATAACAGTTATAAAGACACATGCACCTAACAGCAGAGCTTCAAAATACATGAGGGAAAAAAACCTGACACCAAAAGGAGAAATTCAACAATAATAGAGATTTTAATAACTCACTTGCAAGGATGGATACAACAGCTAGGCGGAAAATCAACAAGGATATAGAAGACTTGAAAAACATAAACCAACTGGACTAACCAACAACAGCAGGAATTCACCTTATTCTCAAATGTGCATGGAATATTTTCTGGTATCATATATAGGTAGCCTCAGTAAATGTAAAAAGACTGAAATCATACAAGTACAAAGTATGAGTTCTAACCACAGTGAAGTAAAATTAGAAATTAACAACAGAAGGAAATTTGGGAAATTCACAATTAAATGATACACTCCTAAATAAGCAGTGGGTCACAGAAGAAATCACAAGAGAAATTAGAAAATACTTTGAAGTTAATGAAAATGAAATACAATGTATAAACACTTTCACCGTGCAGCTAAAGCAGTACTTAAGGGAAAATTTAAAGCTATATACAGGTCTCTTAAAAAGGAAGAATGATCTCAAATCAATCCTCTAACCTTCTACCTTAAGAAAGTAGAGAAAGGAGCAAACTGAGCTTGAAGCAAGCAGAAGGAAGAAAATAACAAAGGTTAGAGTGTAAATAGATGACCTAGAGAACAGAAGGAAAAAAAAAGATAAAATCAGTGACGCCAAAAGCTGGTAGTTTGACAAGATCAGAGGGCTTTGATTTTGATAAAATTGGCAAACTTTTAGCTAGATTTCACCATAATATTCTATTACTAAAATCAGGAATTAGATGACATCACTACTGACCTTACAGAACAGAAAGGAGTTATAGTAGAATACTGTGAACAACTGTGTGCCAACACACTGGATAACTTAGATGAAATGGACAGATTCCTAGAAAGACGCTACCAACACTGACTCAAGAAGAATTAGAAGATCCAAATAGACTTAGTACAAGAATTTGAATTAGTAACTTTAAAACTTCTCACAGAGAAGAGCCAGGGCCCAGATGGCTTGATTACTAAATGTATAAAGCATTAACACCCATCCTGCACAAACTCTTCTAACAAATAGGAAAGGAGGGAACACTTCTCAACTCTTTCTGAGACCAGTATCCTGATAACCAAAACCAAAGACCAAACTACAGACTAATATACTTAGTATACATTATATGGTATACATTTATTATATTCTACAATGCACATATGCTCTGTATAAAATTGAGCAATATACATTTGAGCAAGTATGATCAAGATGCGTTTGATAGATGGACAGATTGAAAAAAATCTGACATGAATAATTTCTCCAATATTGGTAACATTATTCAGCATTCGGTCCAAATTGTATGATGCTCTATTTTCAGCACATCTCAAACATTTATGTAAACCGTCTGAGAATCTTGTTAAAATGCAGATTCTGGTTTGATTGATCTGGGTCAGGGCCTGAAATTCTATAATTCTAACCAGGTTCTTGGTGATATGGAGGGTATGGTCCATGGGCTATATTTAAGCAGCAGAGGGCTTTGGGGGTGAACATAGAGTTGTATGCTCTTTCTTTTTCATTGTAATCATTGAGGTGGAAGATCTATGACCATCTTCTCTCTGGCTTCATGAATCTCAACCAAATTTGACATTTACTCTACTTTCATTGTCTGTTAAAAGTCAACCTTCTGGGACATGTTTTTGGTAAGGTATTTAAAGACTTTATAAATATGAGCTGATTATGGTTTATAACATCCCCTTAAGGTATTTAGGAAAGATACAGATCCTCTAGTTTGCTACACTCATCACAGGCACATGGCTGTTGAATAATACCTACCTATTCTCTAAAGCAAATAACATGCTTAACATGCCAACTGAAGGCTAGCCATTTAATTTTAGCTTTCATGTGTTCATGACTAGTATGTAGAAAGACCGTTGATTTTTATGTGTTGGGTTTTGTGTATAGGCTAAATATTTGTGATCCCCTCCAGAATTTATATTTTGAAACCTAATCCCCACTGTAAATGATTTTTGGAGGCTTGGCCTTTGGGAAGTAATTAGGTCGTGAGAATTGGAGACCTCATGGGATTAGTGCCCTCATAAGAGAGGCTCCAGACAGCTGCCTCACCCTCTTCATGTGGGGTACACAGCGATAAGAAGACTGTGAGCCAGGAAGCAGGTTCCCACCAGACATGGAATCCGCTGGCACCTTAATCTTGGACTTTCCAGACTCTGGAACTGTGAGAAGTGTTTGTTATTTATAAGCCACCTAGTTGATGGTATTTTATTATAGCAGCCCAAACAGACTAAAGCAATTTTGTTTCCTGTCATCTTGCTAAACTGGTAAATTCTCAGAGGTTTTCTGTAGGTTCCTGTGATTTTCTACATAGACTGTCTACATAAAACTGTCATAGGGACAGTTTTATTTCTTCTTTTCCAATCTGTATGCCTTTTAATTCCTTTTCTTGCCTTATTTCTCTGGCTAGACCTTGCACTATTATGCTAAATGGTGAGGGATGCCTGGGTGGCTCGGTGGGTTAAGCATCTGCCTTCTGCTCAGGTCATGATCCTGGAGTCCCGGGGTTGAGCCCTTAGTCGGGGCTCTCTGCTCAGTGGGGAGTCTGCTTTTCCCTCTGTCCCTCTCCCTGCTCTCATGCTCTCTCTCTCAAATAAATAAATGAAAAATCTTTAAAAAATTAATAAATAGCTTTGTTTCTGAGCTTAGGAGGAAAGTATATAATCTTTCTTCATTAAGTATGGTATTAGTTTTAGGTGTTTTTTTGTAAATGTGCTTTGTCAAGTTAAGGAAGTTTCCTCTATTCCTAGTTGTGTGGAGGTGGTGGTTGTTTATCCTAAATACTTTTCTGCATCATTTATGATGGTATGATTTTTCTTCTTTAGCCTGTTAATATCATGATTACATTGTTTGATTATGGATTATTTGAAATGTCTTTTTAGTTTCCATGTATTGGGAAATTTTCATGTTGTCTTTCTCTTACCGAATTCTAATTTTGATTCCATCATGGACAGAGAACATACGTGTGATTTCAGTTCTTTTGAATTTGTTGAGGTTTGTTTTATGGCCCAGGGTATGGTCTATATAAGGCTAAGCATTTAAAAACAGAGATAGGTCAGTAGTCAGTGCCAATCCGTAGTTAAAACTGTACTTAGTTGTATGAGAGCCATCAATTTTCTGCATACAAGATACTGGCAGATGTAGTGTTTCTATATTGACTGCCTTTTGAACAAAAAAAGAAATGATACTCTCAATTGAGTCATGAAATTATAATTGTAACCATAACAATAATGATGGTAAAATTAATAGTACTCTTTATTGAGTTCTTATATACACTCTCCTTACTGTATTTAAAATAGAATTAAGCATTTTACATGAGTTATCTCATTCAATCCAACAGTCCAGTGCAGAACTTGTGAGGTCTGGAAGTTAAGTACCTTGCTTGAGGTTACAATACCAGCGAAAGGGGTAAACACTTTTAGCCCGCATCTTACCCTTGGGCTACAAGCTTAGCTGAATGGTAGTGTTGCAAATCAGATTCAGTAAGGATTTTGGCAGGCACTTCCAGATTTAGGACACTTGGCATTTTAGGCTTGGGTTCTGATTTGAAAGGTCAGAATTTACTGACAGTATTTTGAGTAGCTTAAGGTACGCATGAGACAGCCTGTCATGTGTACTGCCCAGTTGGTCGCCCTTGTAGACCGATGTGACTTCCCTAATGCAGATTCCCTAGGATTTTGCTATTTGCCCCCTCTTTCTGTCCCAGGCACTGCATCTCACTTTCAGTACAAGTAGTGACAACATTGTGACTTTTATTTGGGAGGGTCACTGTAAGGCTGGCCACTCGTAGTTAGTGATTCAAAATATTAGGACTATTTTCTTTGAGCTAACTCTTTGGACCTCTGCTGTTTGGTTAATTGTTTTTTGACTTAAAACATGTCAATTTTCTTTTTTAATCCAATCTTTATTGACTGCTTTAGTTCAAATAGGGCCCCAAAGCATGTATATCTTAGCAGGCTGTTGATTGGCCTTTTTGTCCCTAGTTGATTCCATTGTTTAACATCTTATGGCCAAAGGAAAGTCTGATTTCTTTTAGTTATTGGAGCAGATGATATGAGTTTGGGGGAAGTATTTGTGAAGGGTAGGAATAAAATTCTATTTTATCCTTTCCCAGTTGAGACCTTAGAGCTCATTTAATAGCAATTAAAAACTTTTTTTTAGGTTATTGATATTACTTTCAATCTAGAATTGAGAGTTAGCATTTGAAATAAATTTTGGACTGACTGCAGTAAAAGTTTAGTATGTGCACACCAGCCTTCCAGGTCTGTCAGGTTATTTAGAAGTGTTTCAGATTACTAACAGGGCTGAGCGTCCTAGTATCTAAGGGAAACTTTGAGGAGCAATGAGAGCAGACCATGCAGAGGTAGATGAAACAGTCCACTCTCTGATAGGATGCCTTGGTTGGCTTTGATTAAACAAGGGAGAAGAGCAGAGATGTCCTGAGAGAGGTAGGGAGGGCACTGAGTAATGGAGAGGCTTGTGTACTGAGGTGGAGAAGAACGTGTACTTTTGAAAGTCACCTTCAAATCCCAGCTCCTCCACCTACTGACTCTGTCACTTAACGCAGGTAATCTTGTGCTTTCTTGCTTTTTTTTGTGAAGTATGGGAATTGTAACCTTGAAAGGCAGGTAGTGTTGTGAAGATCAGATGGTGTAATACTTAGTGCTGTACTTAGAACATAGGAAGCATTCAATAATTGTAAACTTTTATTATTTTTGTCTTATGTATTAATGCTTCTTAGGGTTTCTTGTTACGATTTTTGTCCACTGATATGTACCAAGTACTCAGAATGGTGCCTAGGCCAGTGTAGCTCACTGACAGTAAAAGTAGAAATAATTAGAATCATGATAGGTAAGGCAGACCTAGCACATGTCAGACACAGTTCTAAGAGCTTTATGTACACTAATTTTATCCTTGTAACTACCCATTAAGATAGCTACTAGCATCATCTCCAATTTATGGATGAGCATACTGAAGCAGGGGAACTTGTTCAAGGTCGCAGTCCTAGTGAGTGTTGATGGTATTGGGATTTAAACTCGGGGAGTCTGATGCAGAGGGCTTTCTCAGATTCTTTTTTTCAGAACCTGTTGTGTGCCAGGCACTGTGCTGTGCAGATGATGTGCACGGCACCCACCCTCGTGGAGCTTACATCTAAGAAAAAGAGCCAAAACACAAGTAAGAAGTAACTAATGAGTGAAGAGAGGAATTATCTGAAGAGTTGGGGGCCTGCTTTAAATGGGGGTGGTCAGGGAAGGTGCTTCTGTTGGACTGTAAGCTGAGACCTGGAGCCAGCCAGGCAAAGCATTCCAGACAGAGGGAACAGAGTTAGCAAGGGCCCTGAGGTGGGACAGTGATTGGCATGTTGGTGTAATTGTCAAGGAGATGAGAGTTCTGGAGTGGAAATTACGGGGGAGTACTATGTCTTGAGGTTGCTGAGGTCATGCAGGGCCTTCTAAACATTGGTTTTCATTCTGACTACATTGGAGAACCGCTAAGGGGTTAAGTCAGACTAGGAGATCTTTTGATTTAAAAACATCACTGGGGGGCGCCTGGGTGGCACAGTGGTTGGGCGTCTGCCTTCGGCTCAGGGCGTGATCCCGACATTATGGGATTGAGCCCCACATCAGGCTCTTCTGCTATGAGCCTGCTTCTTCCTCTCCCACTCCCCTTGCTTGTGTTCCCTCTCTCGCTGGCTGTCTGTATCCCTGTCGAATAAATAAATAAAACCTTAAAAATAAAATAAAATAAAATAAAATAAAAACATCACTGGGTGCTGTGGGGAGGGGGTGGGGGTTGGAATAGGTGGAAGGGAACATAGAGCTATTATTTAGATCAAAGACCAGAGAGCAGCGATAGGGAAGATGATAAAAAATGGCTCACATTTTAAAGTACTCTGTACCATTGAAGCCTTTTATATTCATTAGTCCCTTCAACAACCTATGAGGTGGTTATGATTACTTGACCCATTTATAGATGAGGGAACTCAGTAAAGGCTAGTACGTGGCATGGCTGAGGTCTGAATGTAGCCAATCTGGCTCCGGAGGCTGTGCCTTTAACCACTAGGCTCTGTTCTCTTTACAAACAAAGTTCTTCCATGTGGGTCTCCCATGGTCCATGCGTTTACATTAGCTGCAGTGAGGAAGGAACTGCAGACCCATCTTTGGCTTCCTCCCTTGGCCTCACACTCCACTCACAATCTCCCGAGGGCTTGACAGGGTCCTCCAGAGCTTGTCTTCAGCCAGGCTTCCCCCATTTTCATCGCACAGGCATTTTGTGTCTCAGTCTGTTGCATCAGCCCTTAGGGACCATTGTCCTTGATCTGCCCCCCCCCTCCCCGCCGTTATCTTAGTTGATCCACACTCATGCCACAGTGACCTTTTCTGTCATGTGGCTTCCTCACTTACTATCTTGGGTTCTCGCTGGGTTGCAAGGGTATAGCTTAAACTCTGAAGCATGGGCCCTGACCCTCCATAGGGAGAGGGGTGCCAGCGAGCTGCCTCTGCTGCCCCACTGCCTTTCACTGCTTACAGCGGGGAGTGTGTGGTCAGCAGTTGGAGCGGGAGACCACTTGAGCGTTCAGCTCACATTGTAAAATAGTCCCTATTTGTGTATATATCAGTTTTCTGTCAGTTTAATTAGTGAGAGCTGGGGCCCTTGCAGCAGACATTGCTACTATGTATATATTTTTATGTTTTTGGGTTTTTTTGCTCACATTTATTGAGCATTTGCTACATGCTCAGCACTGAGTGCTCCCCATGGATTAGTTCATTTAATCCTCAAAATAACACTTTGAAATACAGGTCCTGTTAACTGTATTTTACCGACTTGGAAACTGAAGTTCAAAGAGGTTAAACAATGTAAAACCATGATCACACAGCCAGTGAGAGGAAGAGTAAGGACTTGAATCCAAGTAGTGACTCCACAACTGCTCTTCATTACTGCACCGACATACTGTGAAAGAGAAATTGCTGATGTGCATATTTGGGAATCAGACCCTGAAACATGATTTTTTTTCCAGAAATGGCCTCCAGGAATGGGATCGATTGTGTGTTCAAGGAAAACCTTGTTTGTATCACAAAGTGGCATACCAATTCTAGTGGATGACTCTGTCATTAAATGACATAAAGGCACAATTATAGCCTTGACTTATGATGGCCCCACAGGGACTTTAATACTTCACTTATTATTCATCAAGTAATGTATGACATGTACTTATTTGCTCCTTCCTATTGGTCAAGTTAGGCGTTGTCAGGCACTGTCACTAGAGCAGGAAGCCAGACAAATACAGAACTTTTTCTAGTGGGAGGAGATTAAGATTCAGACGGCTAGATGGATTGTTAGAAATTGGGCATGGTGCGTTGCGGCAAGGCTAACAAAGGCAGTGCTCTGGGAACATGTAACAGGGCCTGCCTAGCCAAGTCTCCAGAACAGTGACCTCGAGGCTGAGAGTGAACTGAGTAAAGCAACAAGCCAGGTAAAGATGTGGAGAAGGTGGTGGTTCCAGGCACATGGAACAGCAGGTGCCTGGGTGCTGTGGCAGGGGAGAGCATGATGTGCTCCAGGAACAAATCAAAGGCCAGCAGGGCCAGCTGCGAAGAGCCAGTGGGAGAGAGGCAGGTCAAAGCTGTTCAAGGCCTCGTGGGCCAGTTTTTATCCTAAGAGCGACTGGAAGCTGCAGAAGAGTTCTAAATGCTGGTCATTACTTCACAAACACAGTGAGAGCTTGCTTCTCAGGATCCTTGCTAGGGAAGGCAAGAAGTCTGCTGTCCGGCAGGACTACAGAGGTGTTTGCATATAGCTTACCATTCATAAATCATAAATCAGTGAGCGAAGGACTGCAGTGGGATAATGAATGGTATGAGTAAGAGCAGAGAGGGCAGTGGAACTGGTTCTTATTAAATGGTGGAAGTTCCAGGAAGAAGAGGGGAAAGCTTTCCACGCTACAGGAACTGTTCTGGCCAAAAGATAGGAT
The DNA here is from genome assembly GCF_002007445.2 of Ailuropoda melanoleuca. NCBI lineage: Eukaryota > Metazoa > Chordata > Mammalia > Carnivora > Ursidae > Ailuropoda > Ailuropoda melanoleuca. Next base: position 30,636,239 of record NC_048221.1, read on the forward strand.
TGTGGGAAGACAAGGCAGGCTCTGAGGAGGCCAGGCAGTCTTGAGACTGGAGCCGGTTGACTCAGACTGGAGAGATGGGAGAAGCCAGAGGGCTAGGGAGGGGCCTTGGTCGAGGAGAGGTTGGTCAGGGGTCCAGGCCCTGTTTTGGAGCCAGCATTGGCTTCAAGGAGAGGAGTACTGTCATTGCTTTGTAGGTCTGTAGCTTTGGCAGTAGGGTGGAGGAGGCTGAAAAGGGAAGAAACCCTGGTTCTGTTAGGAGAGCTGGTGTGTGGAGGCCACCACCATGGGTACCTGAAGTGGGAGTGGCATGGAGGAGGCAGATTTAGGCAGTGTTTCTGGGAGAACATTGGGAATTGGGCTTGTGAGCCCCGCACATCTGGGTTCAAATGTCCACTCTTGCTACTTACTAGCTTCTAAGGTTTTGATGTCTGTGTGTCTTAGTTTCCTGAGCAAGTGTGGGTGCATGACTCCTATCTCACAGCGTGGGGAGGGGGCTGTTGGGTATGTCTAAGGTCTCCTAGAGCTTTGCATGTATTAACTTTTTTTTTTTTAAAGAATTAATTTATTAGAGAGTGCGAGCCCAGGAGCAGGGGAAGGGGCAGAGGGAGAGGGAGAAGCAGACTCTCCGCTGAGCAGGGAGCCCGATGCAGGACTTGATCCCAGGACCCTAGGATCATGACCTGAGCTGAAGGCAGACACTTAACCGACTTAGCCACCCAGGTGCCCTGTATTAACTGTCTTAATCTTTCCGTCCTGTGAAGTGCCCAGTAAACTAGGTACTGTTTATCATTACCATTTGACACATGAAGAAACCGAAGTTTGAAGAGCTTATAGACTTGCCTAAGGACACACTGGATTCAAAGTGATAGGGAGTGGTCCTCTCTGTTAGCCACTCTCCTTACAATACCTGTGATAGAGAGTAACTACTGGGTGGGGGGGGGGCGGGAGAGGTGGAGCTCTTTGAAGAGAAGACAGCTGAGCCAGACCAGGCAGGGTGTGAATGTACTAGGCATTTTATGAAGAGAGAAAGGGCAGAGCCTAGCTGACAATAGCTTTCTGGGTCTAAGGAGAGAATGGAGGACAGTGTGCCTGGAGCAGAGTGAGGCAAGGAGAGAGGAGCAGGAAGGAAATAAGGGAACAGAGAGTGAGAGGGAGGTGAATGAACATCTGGCGGGGCCCTGGGGGCTATGGTAAGAAGTGAGATTTTATTCCTAGAGGAGCGGGAAGCCACTGGAGAAATGTTAATAGTTGTGATGTGATCTGCTGGAGGACTTCAAAGAATCAGTTTGCCGGCTGTGTGGAAGAGATTGCAGACCAGCTGGTAGTTGGACTTCTTCCATAGTCCATCAGAAAGGTGTGGTGAGAGGCTCTGCAGCAGTGGCTTAGATGTTGGAGAGAAGTGGATGGAGATTTTAGAGTAGAGCCAAGCAGACATGCTGGTGGCCTGGATGTGATGAAGGAAGCGGGGAGTCAGAGATGACATCTGGGTTTTTAGTTTGAGCAATCAAAGAGATGAATAGTCATTTACCCAAGAGAGGGAAAGTTTTGGGGGATGGGAACAGGGCAGGGTGGAAAGTGGAGCTCTCTTGTACATGCTTATTCCTTTTGAGATGTATATAAGACGTCCAGATGGCAATGTCTAGTAGGCAGTTGGATATATGAGTCTAGACAGAGCTCAGGAGCCATCTGGGCTAGAGACAGAAATGTGGGAGTCATTGGCATGTAGAAATTGGGGAGCATGGAAGAAGGGAGACAACCAGGGTACTACAAAGGTGGAATGCTTTGCTTACAGCACACACGTTCTGTTGTTGGACTCGGTTCTCAAAATGGGGATAGTAGCACCAAAGTAACTGAATACATTCCCTCCTGTTTAGGGTCTGGTTCCAGGCAGAGAGTCTTCATTGTACATTTGCCTGTGGAGGTTCTGCGCATGTGCTCATGTGTCTATGTGCTTAAACCCAGTCCTTCCTAGTGTGCCGGCCTGGGGTCTCCAAAGTACATGCTGGCCTAGGTGTGGGTGCTGGGCTACTTGCTAATTGGAAGATTGGAGTGACCTGAATCCTAAAAAAGATTTAGGGCTTACACACAATAAAATCCATTCTTCCAAACTATTTCAGAGTCCATGGAGCCAGGTACAATTTAAAAACTTTTCATTATTTTGAAGTATATAATGGTCTTAAGTTGTATGTATACAGTGTATTTTATAAACTTTTAAAAAATTCAATAGTAACTAATTTTTATCAACTCTATTTCATTTTTTGGTTTAAATCAATCTTTTACCTCCTTGCATTTGGGCAAGTTTTATATGTTAATTTGTAGATAGGCTGATTATAAACTTATGCTTTAAAAATATTCAGAAACATACATACTGTCTCTCACAAAAATTTCATTTTCTCTGTTGCCACAACATTCCACATTCTGTTCCTGTTGCTAAGGCCTCTGGAATGTCCCAGTGCAGAAAAAGGATATAGAAGTCTTTTTTTTTTTTCTCCTGAAGACATTTTATTTAAATTATTTTGTGTCTTCTAGCTTATTTCCAAATATGGATATCTGAAAGTAAAGAATTTAGGAAGCTAAAATTAAAGTTGCTTTAGATTTTCACAACTAGAACTTAATTTCTGAGAGTAGCATGAATTGGATTTAAATGTACCATGTTTCTTTCAATGGGGATTGTGTGTGTATACACACACACACACGCCATCATATGTGCCCAGGCAGGCTTTTTAGGGAGTGTGATGTGCTGGTGAGATATTAAAACCTGAGCTCACAGAGCACACCTGAGTTTGGGTTCTGGTTATGCTTTCTTGGTGGGTGATAGTAGACAAGTTCATGTCTCTATCGGTAACATGAGGATTTTATTGTAGGATAAACCATATAAAAAGTCCTTTAGCACAGGGCCTGGTACATAGCAGTCTCTCAGTAAAGGCCACCTGTTTATCCTCATTACTGTCATCATCGATTGCAAATGATCTTAAGTTATGGAGGAAATTAAAGTTTTTACAGAAGTATAGACTCCTGGTCCCTTACAGAATGACCCCTACCTTCTTATTTTTACTAGTGTTTCTAAATCTCACAAAAGGAAGAAAGGAATCACAGCAAAAAAGAACAGTTAAGGTTATTGTAGCTAGTTGAATTGCCATTACTTGAAAGGATTGGTACAGTTCTTAATTTTTTAAAGTTGTTTTATTTATAAAGGAGTAGGGGGGCTAGTCCCCAGAAGTATTTGGTATCTGTCAAGCGATATATTTTAAACAACATTGCTTAACATTGAGTGCTGTGGGAAACCACACAAAACCAGCACATTGCAGTCACTAAATCTAAAGTGAGACCACTTAATTTAATGCTGTTTTAACTACTGTTTAATTAATAAAACTGAGTCAATTTCATTAATGAACTGTTAATTTGATATTTATAGACATTTCATACTTCACAGCTGCAAATTATGAATGCTACGTTCTGTAATTCAGGTTTTCTTTCTCATTTGGTCTTGTATTGGAGGCATTTAGCACAGGGGTATATGGAACTTAAAGGAAACTACATATATTTTATTTTTAAAATGAAATGTCATGTCAAGAAATTGTAGCCATGGAAAATGGCTTATTACATGTTGATCATTGCATCAATATAACCTTTCCTTTTCTCCCACATGTACTATTTTTAACTCAATGTGGGCATGCTTTCAAGGAAAATAGCACATTGTTTGGTTCTTATTTTTCATTAAATTATTAAGCTCAGTCACAGAAGTCAGTAGTCTACTAGAAGCTTCTTGCATTATCTAATCAGTTTATCAAAGGTGTTCAGCGCTGACATTCCACCTTAATGGAGGTGGAAACTGGAAGGAATTTCTAGAAATCACGTTCTTCTGATCTTCAAGGGACCAGATCCAAGCCATTGTTGTGAGTCAGAATGGAATCCCAGCTACTGACGTAGACAGAGTACTTCATCTCTCTGTGAATCAGTTTCCTCCTTTTTAGAGTTGGGTTGTAATGGTATCTACCTAGGTGGTTGTGAGAGAAGAATGAGATCATATAGCACCTAGAAACTGCTCAGTGCTGCCCCTGCATCCCAAAATCTTGTTGGTCCTTGTTATGTTTCAGATTTATAGCTAGTGATCTGTGCAATTCAGTGTAATAGAAACTGTTTAAGAAAATCTGAGTTATATCCATGTGTAATATTAGATCAGTAATTTGATGCTTTGAGACTATGATCACTTTACATCTCCTCAGGGCATTTTCTTTTTCCTATAAAACTACCATGATCCACCCAAGCTGGAGAAAGTGTGAAATTAAATCTCACAGGAAAGAAAACAGATGCTAATTAGTTTTAGATCTTTTTTCCCCTTTAAACTTGGTATTTGGGCTCCTGAACTATTTGTCCAATTGAAATTTGCTAATTATCCATTCAGTGCAGATAGTCTAAATAGTGTACAATACTTAAAATCAGCAGTTGTCTTTTTTTTTTTTTTTTTTAAGTAATCCCTTTGCCCAATGTGGGGCTTGAACTCACCACCCAGAGATCAAGAGTCCCATGTTGTACTGACCCAGCCAGCCAGGCACCCCTAAAATCACCAATTTTGAAATATTTAAGAGATCAGATTCTGGATCTGAAATGTTAGCACTGTTCCCTCCCTAGAGTATTGTTAATAAGTAATTATTCATGGTTAGGACTTTTTAGTTAACCACATATTACCAAATATCAAGTCACTTTCAGTGTTTGTGTATATACAGATAATTTAGTGTTACATCTGTGTTTTTTTTTTTTTAAGATTTTATTTATTTATTTGACAGAGAGAGACAGCCAGCGAGAGAGGGAACACAAGCAGGGGGAGTGGGAGAGGAAGAAGCAGGCTCATAGCGGAGGAGCCTGATGTGGGGCTCGATCCCATAACGCTGGGATCACGCCCTGAGCTGAAGGCAGACGCTTAACCGCTGTGCCACCCAGGTGCCCCACATCTGTGTTTTAATTAACTTCTTAACCATAAAAAAATCTAACTTGTATCTTGCCCTGTTCTAGTAACTGAACTGAGATTAATGTATGAAATGTGGTGTTTGTACCAAAGTTCCATGTGTTCAGGAGCATCAGTATGTGAGCAAAATGATTAGAGGTTCTTATGACCTGAAAAAAGAGTATAAAAATAATCTTTGTATTACATACTGACCAAACTGGCAATTTTACTCTTCAGTGAAACCTCTGCTTCCTTTCTTAACTGTTCAGTAGAACTCAGAGACCAGATGGCTGGAATAGAATGCATAGTTAAACAAATAAAACCATTAGATGGTACAGCTTTCTGAATTGCTAAGCATTTTATGTGGTTGCAGATTCTTACTCATAACCCTTGGTGGAGTTCATCTAAAGTTGCTTTATTGTGCGAGCGTATTCATAGTTTGCATTTTAATAGATTTGTCTGTTTTACCTCATATTGATGATTTTTGGTGCCTTTTTATTTTAATTCTCTAAACGGTGTTTCTGTAAGCCTGATTTGATTTCTCTCTTAATAGTCATGGTGCCACATCAGTTACTTTTAAATGTTACTGGAGTAACATTTGAACTGGTATACTTTATCTTAAGGCAGCTCCTTTAGAAAGTGTTGCTAGCCTAAATGGTTTCGTATTAATCAGAACCAGATGAGTGAGTGATGCTTTCTTTCTTTGTTGCAGACATGCCAATATTTGGTCTGTGTCCAGCCCATGATGATTTCTACTTGGTGGTGTGTAACGACTGTAATCAGGTTGTCAAACCGCAGGCATTTCAATCACATTATGGTAAGTGCTTAACCATTTAAAAATCATTATTAGAGGGTAAAAGGTAAAGCAGGATTAAACTGAGGGCCAGTGACAGCACGGATAGGATATAATATCCCTCCCTCTGTCCGGAGGTAGGCTTTCTAATTCATAGAATGGATTAATGCCTATCAGATGTTGGGTATTTTCTGAATTTTATTGAAAGTGATGTGTATTTTCTAATTTATTGAAATTGGACAAGGAAAAATGTATTTCATAAAATCTCCTGAAATATTGAGTCAGTATAGTGAAAGGTTTATTTCCTTCTAGACCTCATGATTGTGAATTTAGTGGATGGTAAAATTATATATATGCAGTGTGGATATATGTCTTTTTTTAAAGGAAATGTGATTTTGAAATTTCCAAGTTCAGTAGTTCTAAATCCAGCTTGACATGATGTTCTGATTTGTGAATATGATGAAGCTATCACACCTTCTCCATTAAAATGAATATGTACTTAGAAATGAAGCATTGTGTCTTTAGGGATTTCATGAACCCCTGAGCCCTCCCTGGTCTTCTAGGCTCCACGCCTGCTGTCTGGGTGTTTAATCATGGAAGAATCCATATAAGATGGTTTTGCATTGTCATATGCCACCTCAAGACATAGTTTTATATGGGTTCAATAACAGCTCAGAAGAAACACCTTGTTTCAGGCATGGGTGTGTATAGTATCCTTATTTATTTCCTTGGAGTTTACTGTCTCGCTTAAGAGACAGGCAAAACTAACTAGACATACTTTTTAAACAACTGTGAGTTGTTTCCTCATTGTCCTCGGTACTCCAGATGGAAGCTGGAGACAGAATAACAATGGGATCCTTCTATAGATAGAGTGTTTAAGCAAAGCTTCTAAAGAGGTGACCCTGGTGACCTGAGCTGTAAGTGATGGGATGAAGCCGCCCATGTGGCAGGCTGGAATAAGAGCATTCTTACACAGAGGGAGGGGCTGGCGCACAGCTGCCCACTGTAGGTGGAGGGTAGTCAGTAAAGGGAAGTAGAGACTAGAGAGGTCTGCCCTTGTGGGCAGGGACCCTGATTGTGCACAGCCTTGAAGGCCAGAGTAAGAAGCTTGGCAGCATTGTAGGACTTATATATAAGGACATACTATGTAAGAAAGTACCGCAGGCCCACCTCACTGGTGAATTTGCTGAGAATAAATGGCAGGAGAAGGGTAGAAGCAGGGAAGAGCATTCAAAGCCAAGACATGATAACAGACTAAAGGCTAAAGTGGGGCACTAGAGCTGCATTTTAAGGCTAAAACTTTGAGATGCATTTTAAGGATAAAACTTAGAAGGCTTGCTGTTGGGACAACAGTTGTTTTAAGAGTCGCACCGTCATATCAACATGCCACCATGTTTTCCTAAAGGAATAGATTTTTTATGTAACCAGAAAAAGGTTTTTTGAGTTTCTGATTCTGAGTGAAGCCCTGGGGTAGGCTCTAGAGTCAGTACAGAGGTGAATAAGATATTGTCTTCCTGATTAAGAGTCATAATGGTTACTATTAGAAAAGGCAGTTAATCAGTTGCCAAATATTTTGGAGTTCAGGATTTTGAAGCCAAACTAGATTGGATTTAAATTTAAGCTTGCAAGATCCGTAGTTGGTCATTTGGCCTGGGCAAGTTTTCCAACCCCAGCTTCCTTTGTTACAATGTCAGAATGGTAATAACAACCTCATAGGTTCTCAGTGACCATAAATGAAACAACACGGTAAAGCGCCTCATACAGTGCCTGACACATAATAGGTATGAGAGAGAGAAAGAGAAAAGTACAGCTGTGGATACAGGAAGGTTATGTCAAAAAACAGTCCAGGGTCTTAAGAATAAGGAGGAACACAAATTGCTTCTCGATGAAAAGGCTTCTTAGAGAACATTGCCTTCAGGTTAGGCGATTCTGAAGAGTAGAATGGATCTGTTGTCCCATGTGCAGATGTTTTCCTTCAGTTTTTAGGTATGTAATACATGTCCATTGTGGAAGATGCAGAAAATACTTTTTAAAAATCACTTATAATCCCCTAAAACGGGAAGTGTTTTGATGGCGATAGATAGGGCTACCATATATAAAACTTAACAGTTTGTGTGCGGAACAGCCATGTTTGGTGGCCCTAGGTTGGCAGGAGCGATGATGTGAGCCAGCACAGAGGCAGGAAATTCCATGCTGTCTGGAATGGACTGCATGGAGTCTCCATTGGCCGGGGCTGATGTTCCCACATGTGGATGAGCAGTGTGCCGAGACAGACTGGGACTAGCTCTCAGGGCCTCGGGGCCCATTTGACGCCCCTGGCCTTGATATGTCAGTGGGGACCTGCTGCAGGTTTCTTAGGCCCGGAGTGATGACTTAGTGGTCCTCCAGAGAGGATTGGTGGGGTCGGAGTGGATCAAAAGGGAGTGAGAGGGCAAATGGCAGTGTGAAAACAGCTGCAGCTTGGGGCAAAGCCCACTGAAAAGGTGTTACCTCTTCCAGGACTCCCTTAGGCAGAAAGGGGCCCTTTTGGTCCCCTCTTCCACAGCCCTTCACACAGTTGTTCCAGCACATCTTTTGGAAATGATTTTCTTTCTCTCCCTCTCTTCATGAATGTCAGTATATTGGTGGCAAGGGTGAGGGAGTCCCATAAAATTACACTTTTACCCTTTTTCTCTGCTAGTACCTAGTCTACTCAGTATCTTCTAATAAGATACTTGTTGAAGGAGAAAGGAATGGTGGTCACCTCAAACATGTGAATGAGAAGATGTGAATGCAAGATTCACATACTCACAGGCCTTCTGTGGTTACACCAGGCCTGGGATGGGACTGACAAAGCCACTGTGTGGGGTAGGGGGGCCTTGGTCCCTCTAGTGGCAAGGGAAATATTAAAGCTTTAAGAGAGAAGAGTCCCTAGCAGAAAGATGGGGCCCAAGTGTTCGGAGAGAGGTTTTGGTCTTGGAAATGTTGAAGGACTTCCTCTGAAGGCTGATGGCAAACAAACAGGAGGTTTGGACATGAGTAGGTGTGAGGGGTTGGGTGCAACTGCATGAAGTTGAGGGAGGCACCATGTGATGACCCTGGAGAGATTTGGGACTGACACACCACTCACCTGGAGAGAAGGAGGGCGGGGCAGGGGGTCTCCAGCACCAAGAAGCATTCCCAGTGCTGCCAGGGTCTCTTCTATCCTTGGGGATAGGGGTTATAACAGGAAAAGGTTTTCTTTGGAACCCATGTGTTTCTTGGGAACCCATGTGTTTTTTTGTTGTAATTCCCAAAGGCCCATTCCTTTTTTTTTTTTTTTTAAAGATTTTATTTATTTATTTGACAGAGATAGAGACAGCCAGCGAAGAGAGGGAACATAAGCAGGGGGAGTGGGAGAGGAAGAAGCAGGCTCATAGCGGAGGAGCCTGATGTGGGGCTCGATCCCATAACGCCGGGATCACGCCCTGAGCCGAAGGCAGACGCTTAACCGCTGTGCCACCCAGGCACCCCCCCCCCAAAGCCCATTCTTACATGTTGTTTTCAAAATCAAAATCCTTCTCAGTGGCCATTATAGTCTATTTATTAGGTATTACGAAGAATCCTTACCTGCCAATGAAGGGATTCTCTTTTCTTATCTCTGCATGAAATTGGTGAAAATGTGTGGGCAGTCTTCTGTGAATTAATGTATTACTGATAATCATCTGTGACTTTTATGAACAAGTGAGCAGTTGCTGCAAAATCCAACAGGTAGTTCCTTTAAAACCACTGCTGCCAGGTCAGAGAAGGAAGCCACAGTAGCGACAAGGCTTGTAAATCGGTTCGTGTTGGTGGTAATGTTACTGTGAATTGTTGAGCAGCTAATTACCAAGAGTAGTAAGAGATAATACACTTTTTTGCTAGCTGAACTGCCTTTTGAGGAGCTAACGATTAACCAGGATTTCCATGTGAGCAATGATGTTGATTGATGGTAGTGTCATTTTGGCATTCCCAGTTTCTCATAGGTCTACTTGCTTTCATTGTATAGATTGCTTTTTTTTCTTGGACCACTGTGTAGTAATATCATACTTTCTTGATGGTGTTTTAATGTTTTGAAGTAGTTCAGGATACTTCATATTTTCCTTGAGTTACTCGGGTTTTTGAGAGCAAGATGTTCTTTACTGTTAATTTCAGATTTAAAAGTATAATTTGAGTCATTGGATCCCAAACCTGCTGTGCATCTAAATCAGAGAGGAGCTTTCTAAATGGGCAGTTTCCCAAGGACCATTCCGATCGATGGGAATCTCTGGGATGGGACCTAGCAGTCTACATTCTGAACCACTCCGGAGACTGATTCTGACCCACAGGCTGGCCGGATGTACTGATCGCAGCAGATCCCCCCACTCTGTCAGGGTTGTTGCTTTGTATTGCTGGTGCCTGGCACAGTGACTGACGTAGATTGGCACTCACAAATTTGTTGAGTCTAGCAAGGATGGCACGAAAGGAGGCTCTTGTTTTTTTAAACTGATTTTTAACTTTTTATTACATGCTGAAATGTCCTGTTAATTGCCTCTAAAACCTTGGGTATGGAGGAGGGCTGAGACGGTGACGTTCCTTAGGGCCAGAAGCACGCTTCTTTGAGGTTGTTTACCAACGTGGGAATCTCAGTTAGTAATAAATGTGTTGGTCCTAAACTGGCTACTGAAGAGCATAAAATGTGTAGTCCTATTTACAGACATTGGCTGTGGATCTGAACAGGTTGCATTAGCTGTTGATTTGTGGCGTGCCTTTGGGGTTCCATTTTGGAAGAGCTTCCCAAGTGACTCTGACACGCAGTGTGCATGTGCTGCCCTTTGCTGCTTCTCTTTGAGTTTGCTTATGCAGAATACCTTAATTCCTCTCAACCTGTCTTTTAGGCAGACATGAGTTGATCTTACCTAGGTGCAATAAGTGAATGCTGTTAATTCGGCTTGGACAGGTGCCACATTTAGAATCTCTAATAAATTGAAATCCTGCTTGAATGTCAGCTGTTCAAGTATTTTGCCCCAGGTTTGTTAAGTTGACCCATTTGTTCACCTTTTGGCTCAGTGCTGAGTCCCTGAGGAAGGCCTCGTAGTCACGTGTACCTCTGCCACCTTTCCTCCATCAATTGGGTTCTCTATGTATGATTTGCTTACGTAATTCCACTTAATACTGTTCTTTAAATCAAACCACTTCTATTTAAATAAATCCTTTACAAAGAAAACCTTACCAGAATCATCAACAAGACTGGTGTTGTTTGCCATAGATGCTAAGTATAAAAATAAGTAAAGTGAAGAGATGATTAAATTCTTTGTTGATGTTCTTGCCAGTGCTAGCTCTGAGCCCTGAGGCCTGCTCCCTTTGTGGAAAAGGAGACCAGCACATTTTAGGCAAGTGTTATCTACCCGGTAGTGTGATGTTTGTTATCAGAAGAATTGAAAGAGATTTAGAAAAGGAGTGAGTTGTCACTTGAGATTTAATGTTGTTAATGATGGAGAGTGATACGTACTCCATGTTTTAGGAAACACCGGCTCAAGCTATTGGATTTGGTTTCCTCTCATGTTTAAGGAGCTGTGCACTGAGGCCAACCCTAGCCCTAGAATGTTATCATGCCTAGGAAGCAGATTCTCAAGTCGCATTTTGATCTGCAAAAAGATCACAAAGGACAAATACCCTGGGTCTTTTATCAGTTGGTATTATGTATTGGTTATGTACTGAGCCCCTGCCAGTCACCATGAGTGGCATGCGAGCCTGGTCTTCAGTGTAAAACATACTTCCACTCTGAGACCTCTTTTTATAGATGGGGGGTGGGGGTGGGTGGAATATTGTAAGTCTGGCTTTTTCTTAACTTTGTGAAAGTAGAGTTAGCAGAAACACTGCTGTGATCTTACAGTTTTCTCTGCTTGGAGATATTATGATCCTGCAAAATTAACAGCTGCACACATTGCTTGGATTTAACGTTCCTTGAAGTGCACTGAGGTGGTTTGGATTCTTTTAGATGCCAGCATATATTATATTTTTCAAAAATGTAATTTTCATCAGAAGATGAGTAAACAGAAATTACTCATACTTTTTTGAGCTAATTAAATTGGTTTCAAAGAATGTTAGTGTACGAGTAGAATGAGTCTTAATCTATGAGAGCCGATGGGCTGGTTCTGGCATAAATGCTGATTCCCATTGTTGACAGCATTTCACATGGTTGTGACCAGTGATTGCTATCGTTTGATTGAATTAATCTGCATCACAAAGCAGAGGTTTTGCTGTTTAATAAAGAACACCCTTCCCCTTTTGCCATCTGGTTGAAAGTAACAATTTCAGGTATTTTGAATGAGTTATTTTATTTGGCTATTAAGTAACTTTGTTTTTGGATAAAGAAAAAAAATATTTCTGTCCAATGTGCTGGCTAAATTTGGCCACTGCATTTTTGTAATCTGGGCCTTTTTCTACTTTGAAACTTTTAGTGATAGTTAATCTTTTCAGGATTGCCATTCATCTAAAAGTCCACAGACTAGTGATGATTTTTAATAGTATTTGGTGATTCGCAAAGCATTGTTGAATGTATTGTCTCATTTCCTGTTCTTAGCAACCCACTGAGTGGGTAGTTGTATTCCCAGTTTACAAATAAAACTCCTAAATTAAATTTCTTTTACATGCGTAAAATGTACCAGGCCAGGTTTTTCTGGCAACTCATATCTATTTCTCTTGCGTGTAATAAGGATGTATAGAGTTAAAAGAAAATCTAGGGAAGATGTAATGAATTCCACATGTCACAAAACTATCATTAATGACAGATGTCCTAGCTCAGGTAGAACTTTAACGTTGGTGTCGAGTAGCTGGGTCAGCATTGTAAACCCATTACCTCAGAGAGAACATTCAGTAATTCGAAGATGTAATGGTAGTAGGTAGATAATTGATTTAGCATAGTTGTTGGATTTCTCTTCAGCCTGTTCTCCTACTCTATTTAACCCTAAATCCTAGTAGTCCAAAGCCAAGCTCCTCCTCTTTTTGTTGCAGCTCCATAACATTCTGTAGCTTCTTTAGAGAATTGGTTGGCATATTTATTTCTGCAGACAGTGTAAAGCTTGAAACTTGTTGCAGAGCCAAACATACTTCAGTCTTCTGCTTCTGAGACATAGGCCAGGCCTTTCTCCAGGAGTCAGGGCTGAGTCAGGGAAGGGCCCTAACCAGAGCAGGCACATCAAAACGTGAATGATATGAAGATGGACGTTAGTTTAACTCTTAGTGGAAATTTGAAGTTGACCATTTGACCTAAACTTCTTGTCACTGAAATAGCATGGTACAAAATAAATGCAGTGAATTCATTTTTTCTTTGCCACAAGCCAAACAATGCTAATTAATTTTTTCATATAACTTTAGTGGTATCAAATAAAGGACCACTTTGTCCCTAGCTTATACAATTTTATCTTTTTTCCTTGGTTATATAATCAGTATCTTTAAGTGTGTTATTTATGCCATTTATAGGAGCAACATTTAAATTTATAGTTATAGAATGTATTGATTTTTCCTCTTAATGAATCTCTGCCTTTATTAATGTGCCTTTCCAATTGCTTAAGAAAAATAAAGTGGCTGTGATATTATTCATGCATTTAACAAATATTTATTGAGTACCTAATGTCGGCTCTAGGCATTGCTCCCACTGAGCTACAAAAGGAAGTGTCTCTCGTGCAGCTTATATTCTAGTTAGAGAGGGCGGAGACAAAATCAAGTAAAATAAGATTACTTCAAGTAGTGATAATGCTAAGAATAATGTGAGTGAGAATGACCACCGGGGCAAAAGACCCTTTTTAGGTAAGACTAGTCAAAGAAAGCTTCTCTGATGTATTGATCTTGAAGCTCACTGAGAAAAAGAGCCAGCCATGTGAAGATGTGGAAGACTGGTGTTGGACACAGAGAAAATAGCAGGTGCAGGGACCCTAAGATGAAAATGTGCATGGCAGAAAGGCCAGTGAGGAGGCTGAGAAGCAACGTGTAAGGACACAAGGGGTCTGGGTTAAGGTTTGGAAAAGGGGATACTAGGGCCCAGTGGTTCTGGGCCCCACAGGCCACCAAAGGGTCAGGATTGGATAGTGCAGTTGATTCAAAGTCGCTGGAGGGTTTTGAGCAGGGAAGTGTCCTGATCTGATTGATGGTTGCTCTGTGGAACGTAGAGGTGAGAGCAGCATCAGGGAGACCAGTTGGTGGGCTCTTTTGCCCCAGTCCTGTTGAGAGCCGAATCAGGGGAAAAAGCTTAGATCGAGATTGTAGCAGAGGCTGCAGAAGCTGAGAGTTGTGACTGGAATTGCAGTGTACCTGGACGTAGAAAGCCCGCAGGGCCTGCCGATGGACTGGGGATTGGCAATATGGGGAAGGAAGGGACAAGGAATGACTCATGGGGTTTTTGGCTCAAGGAACTGGATGAATTTACCTGGTGTATGGATCCAGGGGGTTGTTCTTCCAATTTGTGTGGGGGCTTTTTTTTTTTTTTCTTTTTGTTGTAAATGAGGTATGCTGACCTGAATAAAAAAAGCCTTGATGTATTATATTCAGTCTTTAGGCATTTTCTAAGTATTGTAGAGGTTGAAAATAATTACTGCAATGATGCCAAACTTTAGGGTCATTTATTCTTTTTAGTTTGTTGTTGTTGTTTTGTGGCACGGTAGTTACCTGGTCGTAGATGCCGGGACGTGAGAGAGCATGTGCACGCCTTCCTGGGACTTCTAGGCTTCTCATTCAGCTAACAGAAATAGACCAGTTCAAAAGCAAAAACACAGGCGTTTTGATTTTTTTTCATTATTAACGTAGTAATATACATTGTAAAAGAAAAATAAATATGAAAGAGGAGGATAAATATGAAATCAGAATGAATAAAGGTCTTCCATGTTACTTTTCAGGGCTACAGTTTGGCATATACCCTTGGAAGGTTTCTAGACCCTGAACACAGACCTATTTGGCTGCATATTTCTGGTTCCCTCATACACATTAACATTGGATGTGTTATAAATTTACTTTTTTAACTTAATAACCTATCTTTTTCATGTGAATTCATACTACACTACTTTCTTTTTAAAGACTGCCTGTTATTCCACTTTATTAGTGTATTTGAATTAATTTCACCAGTCCTCTCTTGGTAGACGTGTAGTTTCTCAGTGTTGTGTTCTGATAGGCAGTGCTTTAAAGAACGTTCTTCTTTGGGAATATCTGTCATTTATTTCAGTGTATTGATTCTCCACGTGGAGGCTGGTCAGAGCTGCCCGCCAGGTTAGTATTACTGTGATTTAGCAGTTCCGATTTGTGTCACCAGAATAAGATGGTGAAAATGTGGGTTTCTAGCAGTATTAATCAATTAGTAAATAAATACTGTTTATTTACCAGTGCTTTTCTTGACCTGTCCACTATATATAGAAATCATCAGGATGGCTGTGCTTCAGATTTTAAAGGGGATATTTCAGTATATAAAGCCGCATTTTAGTTATATTTGCTAAAAGGTGTTTTTTCCTGAGTCACTTCACAAGACTAATGTGTATGTTTACTGGTTACAATACACAGACACCTGCTATTTCCACCCTGTTCAGCTGTGGTCTTCCATATGACCAGAAGAGGGAGTTTTTATTGCTTCTTTATGCTGTAACAACCTACTACCTGGCTGGAATAATTCCTCCCATGCATGTGCTCGTCCAAGCCCATAAAACAAACTGGTTTGAGGCAAGGGAGGAGTGACTAAATTTAGTTCTTGGCTTCCTCATTTCACATCGTGTATATAGAAATCCCAGTCTTTAGGTTTACTTCTACATTTTGTTATTAAACAACAGTTCGCAGATTGAACTTCAAAGAAATTTTATACCTTTTCCTCTTGTGTGTTTGAAAGTTAAAAAAAAAAAAAAAGGAGAGAGAGAGATCGGGGAAGGTAACTATCAGTTTTAAAAGTTAAAATACAAGCAGTAAGCCCCTAATCACACATGATAAGAGTTCCTGATCTGTAGTCTCCTAGGGTCAGAAATAAACTCTGGAATGAAATTTGCTTATTGCTTCTTACCTTGATATTTTCAAAAGATTGTTAGGATTTCTAATACTGAAGATTTGTAGTGAGCTTTAGAATGTTAAAATACTGTTTGGCCAGAGTGACTAATAGGCTTTTTTTCTGTGTGATTCTTAGTGTGGTCAGTTGTGCTACTTGAATCCCAGTCTGCTTAGCCAAACAAATGAAATGGGAGCCCTAATCAGGATATGCTTCTTTGATGTAATACCAGAATGGAATGCTGTCTGAATTTTTCTTCAGCTCCTTTCACAGTGCATTTTTTAAGAACAAAAATTGGTTAAATTAGTTTCTTTATGGATTTTTTGAATGATGCATGAATATATTAAATATATAAACATATTTTTATATAGATACACAAATGTAATCTCAAATATGCTATTTTCAGTTTAGCCTACTACTTTTTTCTTATCTCATTGGCTCTTTCTCCCTACCCGCTGTTTCCAGCTCCAACAGTCTTTTCTTTCTGTAAGCCATCTATATAACTTGGTACAGTGTTAGTACATAACTTAGTATACATCTATATTTTTTCTCCTGTTAACAAATTTACGTGAACACATATAGTTCTGTGTTTTATTAATAGGGACTTTTGGTCATAGTTTTATGAAAAATGGATTCTATTATGCACACTTCCGCTTCTTTTCTACTCAGTAGTACCACATGGGAATTCATTCACAGGCCAGGATAATGCTAATCCCCCCGGCCCCCTTTTAATGGTTGCTCACTGTTCTAAGGTGTGGCTGGGCAGTAGCTTCCTCCTCGAAGTCCTCTGTCTGTGAACATACACTTGTTTCCTGCATTTTGCCTCCGTGAACAAAGCAACAGTAACCCTCCTGTTACATGTGTTCTTAACTACTGGTGGCTTTGTTTCTGTGGGATTAGAGTCTCAGGAAGGGATTCCTGGGTGGGGAAAGGATATTGATAGGCATTGTTAGTAACTGCTACTAGATTGTTTACCACAAAGGCTGTGGTACTTTATATCTACTAGGCATGTATGAGAGTATCACCATCAGGAGTTAGGTGTTTTAATTTATCTTTCTAAAATTCAGTTTCTTTTGCTAAAGCATCTTAAAGTGTTTTACACACACACACACACGTGATTGGTTGTAATTTGAACCAAGTTTCTGAAACAAGCACACAAACTTTTTTACTACCAGCGTTAGCACATATCTCCTGAATTTGAGTAATATGGAATGATACGAGGCAAAAAGATCTTTCAAAATGAGTGACGATTTAAAAAAAATATTCATTTAAGCAATCGTAGGCAATTTTCCTGGCATCTGTGGGAAATTTCTATTCATCCTGCTTGGAATTTACCTTAGGGGAGAAATCTAGGTCTGCTAGGCTGGGATTCCTCTCTGCAAAATGTATAGGCTCCTAGAAGATAACAGTTTTGGGTGAATTTAATTGCAGGACTGATGATTTTAATCTGTTGTCAGTTTTATTTCTGATCTCATAATCCCCATTGCATTTGGTGTGATTGGTCACCTTTTAACAGTGTTCACTTTGTGTATCAAATAATGACTGGACTGAGGTCAGACTGTGGTTAACACAAAGCCTCTGTAAATCAGGCCATGAGGTTATACTTACTTTATTTGCCTGCCTTTGAACAATTGGAACAGTTGAAAAGGGATACACACAAGAAGCGTGGCTGAACCCTGAAGAGCCGTCCACCAAAAGATCAGATGATGCCAGCCCGAGGAAGGCTGCTGCGTGGTATTAGCCCCCAAGGTGAATTATCCCCATTTAAACTTCATCTCCCACCTCTCCTAATCCGGCATGAGTACCTAATGAGCACTGGATAATAACGTAGCAACATTTCTTGGTGAAGCTAATCTGATTCTGGATAGCAGGCTTCCAGGCCCACAGCTGAATGAATCGCTTGGTATTTCCAAGTTTGAAAATACTTTCTCCCCCTTTCAAGTGTTCCTTGGCAGCAGGTAAGGAATGTTAAAGCTCCTGTAAGTGCCAATTAAGGCCAATTATAACTTGCCTGGCCTGCTGAGACACTGAAGTGGAGTCCGTGGAGACTTGTGTTTCTGTAAACTGGAGGACTGACTACCACCAGTGACAGGAGCACAGCCTTTCCCAGCTGCCAGCAGCATGTTGGTGGCTCTACTGAACACCAAATGACACCTGCCGGCCTCTCTGGGATCTGATTTAGGAAATCCCAATATTTGTTAGGGACGTCACTAATTTCTGTAGTGGGAACCTCTTTTTCCTCTTCCTCCCTTCTTTGAAATGGGTGCCCACCATCTCACTTCTTGATTCCGATTATCAGAGCTAACGGGTAGTGAGCACTGAAGGGGTGCCAGGCTCTGCGTTCTGTGCGTTACCGCCTTACTCCTCACCTCAGCCCACCAGGACGAGGCAGTCTTAGCACTGCCCGGGAGAGCATGCAGACCCCGAGGGACAGAAGCCTCTTGGCTGAGGCCACACAACTGAAAGTGAGGAGACTGCTGACTGTTGTCCCCTCAACTGAAACCCTCGACGCGCTGCCCTTCCTGGCTGCTGCTGCTGCTGGTGTGCTCGTGGGGAGCAGGCCAGTCACAGAAGAATTTTTGTCAGTTCAGGATTCCCTTTGTGCACCGGAATAAAACTGATGAATGCACACCACCCGCAACACAGCCGATACCTATAATTTTTGGTCTGTAAGGCGTGGATGTTATTCTATTAAAATGGTATTTTAGTCTGCAGTCTTTTTTTAGTCTGTAGTCTTTGAATTTTTTTCTTAAGAAAAATGAAATGTGACCATGTCCCTAGACCTAGACACTTAAATATGAGCCATCATGGGGAAACTTGGTATCAAAATAAACTTTATTTGGATAGGATATTGGAAGATGGTTTGTAGAAAATAAAATTGTAAGAATGCTGTCCAAGCAGAACAAAGTGGTATTTTAAGTATTTGCTTAAACATTTTACTTGGGCCATTCAGAGAGGAGAATGTATGTGTTTAGAAATTTAATCTAAAGCTTTATGCCCATTTTTCATGTATTTGTATGTATTCTTATTGTACAAAATTATATTTTCCTGGCTTACACTATCAGTCATCCCTTTTTGGATGTAGATCTTAAAAATAAGTTTGAATTGTTTCTTTCCTGTTTATGCTATCAACTCTTGAGCAACATGGGTTTGAGCTGTGCAGATTTTACCCATTTATCCATGGAGTTTTTTCAATAAATACAGTAGAGTACTGTAAATGTATTTTCTTTTCCTTATAATTAATAACATTTTCTTTTTCCAGCTCATTTTAAGAATATAGTATGTGATATGTATAACATAGAAAATATGTGTTAATTAGTTTTGTGTTAACGGTAAGGCTTCTCATCAGTAGAAGTCTTTTCATAGTTAAGTTTTTGGGGAGTCAGAAGTTAGATTTTCAGTGGTGGGACATGGGGAGTCAGTTCCCCTAATCCTCATGTTGTTCAAGGGTCAACTGTTTGTGAAATTAAATATAGATGTGTATTTATAGCAATTAAGAATGTTTGCTGAAATTCACCCTAGTTTTCATCAGAATTACAGATAAGATGTGGTTCTCAGAACTCATGAATTGGCTGGGGTTGTAAGGATTTTTTTTCCCCATTTGCCCCGCCGCCATCTACAAAAGGGAACATTAGAAAGGCAAGCATTTGTGCTGGGAGAACAGCGAGGACTCTGGGGTCTGGCCTGACAGGTGCAGTGATGTGGAACTGAGGCTTAGTCTGAGAAAGGGCCCCTTATCTCAGTTTTGTCCTGTGGCCGATGACATCAAGGAGACTCCTCAGCTACCCCTTGGGGAAGGCGGGTGGGTGCAGTGAACAATGCTAAGACCTGTTGCAATCAGGTAGAATAGCAGTGGAATTTTTTCTTCTAGCTTAAGAAGACCTTTGGTGAATTAACCTAAACTTCCTATTTTTGCTAAATCTTTGAAAGATTTTTCTTATCCTGGGTTTCTGAGACCTGATGCCCCTTACCTTGTGTTCTGGTATCTTTTTTTGAGGACCACCATAGTTTTGTATTGTTTGAATGTGACTATAAGAAGTCTGGGGGGGAAAGGTAGGTTTCAGAAAACCCTCTGGATCTTAATATTGCTGCCTTAGCTGGGATCTGAATGATTCCCATGAAAATAAAGCAGTGTGGCTCCTATTCTTTTGTTTTAGAGTAAATTTAGAATTTGTGTCTGGTCTAATAGAAACCATTTCCTATGCCTCATGACTCTTTTCCCACCCCTTCCAGGCCAAATCTTTTCCACACATGTAATTTGCGACTTCTTGCCAAATATTCTCTATGGGGTGATGGGATTCTCTAGAGGAATTTCCCCCCTCCTTTTGACATTTAAAAGTGTTCATTCTGAACTATCAGGCATCCAAGTCTATTTATGTGTACAGCCTTTATCATCATAAAACTCAGATCAGTTGGCCATTTTTTTCCATGTCTATTTGACAGTAAGATTTGGGGTTGAGAAGGGGGGGGCAATTTTGTGGGGGAGTATAATAGGGCTGAGATAGGGAAACAGACCAGGAAGACACTGTTTATAAAGAGCAATCAGTGAGAGAAGTTTTTAGATTAAAAGTTTAAAAGGTCCCAGCTTTAGTCAGTCATGTAATAATTGAACACCAGACTCTGGACAATGAGGCGTATATTCTTCTGAAATTAGATTTATTTATAAAAATGCACAGAAAATTGGTTAAGATTTGTGTTATTAGATTTAAGAAGGAAAAGTAAGCTTCAGTATGACAAATTTTAATTATTTTTAAGTACAGATCATGGGGAAATAAAATGTTGAGAGAGGCTGCTGATTTTTATAGAAATGCTTTAACTTTAAAACTTTTAGGTCTATGGAGCCTTAAAATGCAGGCTGTATGATGAAACATGTAAGTTTTCTAATATACCTGGTAGCAGCAGCGTCCATTTCAAGGTATTCAGAAAAATCAGGGTGTGAGTAAATTCACAGTTTAGCAGGTTAAATTCATAAGTTCCATCTTCCCCAGTTTTGGCAAATTGCCTTTCAAATAGAAGGATTAATTTACACCAGCCAGGACGCCTTGTATGACCATATTAGATGAAATTAGACTCCACCCCTTGTTTTCTGTTGATCTGCCAGGACCTTTGTAATTCAAGTGCTTTTTACAGTAGTAGCAAATGTTACATAAGACCAAACATGGAGCATATTTGGAGTTGGTGGGCAGACCCAAGTCATGATGCAAGCTTGCAGTAGCAAGTGTGCAATGAAGCACAACCAGATTATGTGAATGGAAGGTGACAAGAAGCCTCTCCAGAACAGCCCTTCCTCCGCACGAGGGCTGAAAGCTCCACTGGGTAAGTTTTCCGAGGCAGTTTCCAGAGGCTGGGCTTGGCTCGGGGCCCAGTGGCGGAGGAGCTTGCGGGAGGTGGGTTAGGTCTTTGCTAACGTTCCATGGAACCAAACAGAGCGGGAAGAGTTCATGCAGGCCTCTTTCCTCCTGGCATTGGGCCTCCTCTGCCAGCAGGCCCTGAGCTGTAGGTTGCCGAAGTGCTGGAGTGAGTGAGCTCTGCAGGGCTAGTGGATCACGGTGGGTAATCGCAACAAGGGGGATTAGCTGCTGCAAGCCGTTCACAGGAGCCATTCTGAAATGTCATTTGAGTGGTCTGGACAAAGTTCAAACTCAGACAGGAGTCTAGTTTGTTATTAACTCCAACAAAATGCTGAGGTTTGCACCAAACGGTTCCCGTATCTCGAAACAGGGAAAGCATTAGTTACGCCGCTCTCTAAAAATGGAGGAACGCTGTAACACGCTTTAACTGTTTGTTTTTTATCTCACTTGCGGTAAGTGAGGTTTTGTGACAGGCAGCTCATAGTGTTTCCTGTAGAATGTGTTTGAAAGCTGTTTTGTCAGATACTTCAAATCCACAGCAAAGTTTCAAACAGAACACTGTGTCAAGAGGAAGAACAACTTCAAAATACAAACAGTAGCCCTGGAAAGTCATTCAGTAACTTAAATTGAGTGTATAAAAATTTAATTACATACTGACTGCCAGAAAGAACGATTTTTTTCAGTTGTATTATCAAGGTAGCGAGCGGAGCTCAGCTGATTGTTTTTGGCTGTGTTGGGAGTCTGTTCGCAAAGTTGCCCAAACTGTCTCCTGCTTCTGTGGGTGAGCAGGGGGTGAGGTGACGGTGGAGTTCTTCACTCTTCCCTGGATTCACATTTTGTGGCTTCTCCAGTAATGAGCTTGACCTGATGATTTTAATTGAGGTTGAAATTTAGCTACCAGTTTGAAGGGCTGTAAATGTAGGCAGATTTTAAACTTTAATCAAATTGCTATTAATTCCCTAAAATTTCTTTTTTAAAAACGATCTCTTGTCAGGCAGTTTTAGTTTTGCTGTTTGTGGTTTCGTTTTTGAATATTGCTTTTGATGTTCATTAGCTCCAGCCTGAAGGTGGGGCAGATACTGTTTCTCTTTTCAAAAAAAAAAAAAATGTGTTCTACAAATTCATTGAAAAAATTGGCATTGTTAAGTAATGAATCACCCATTCCTTATTAACAGAGTGCTTAATGAAGAAGGCTTTTGGGGCTGTGTTCTGAGTTTGAGGTTTTTGTCATTCCCCTGTTCACTGTTTGCTTCCCTCCCCCATCCAGAATAAAGTGAAATTCAAAGGATACAAAATTAGTGGGGAATAGCAATAAGGTTGTGACTTAGACTCAGTGTAGCTCTTGGTGGCAGATGGTGCTGTCATTCCATTGCACCTTGGACTTGCTACTCCTTTTTGGCCTGGGAAGACAGTGTTCCCTGTGGGGATTCCTGCACAGCAGTTTTCATTTAAAAAAAAAAACAAACAAAACAAAAACAATGAAAAAGAGAACTCTAATTTAAGTTTTACCGGGTTCCTTTAATTCTGTCTCTTCCTACCAGTGTGTGTGTGTGTGTGTGTGTGTGTGTATTATGTGTGTGTGTGTGTGTATAAAATTTGGATTGGAATGGGAAAGGCATACTTTGGTTTATTTTTAAATTCCTTCTTTGCATTTTAATGATAGCCTTGTATCTTTCATTTGGGACGTAGGCCCAAAATGTGACTACAGAGAAGTTTGGGTAAGGACTGAGTATGTCGATGATTGAACTGCACGTGGTGTATAACAAACTGGAAGACTAAACTTCAAATGATAAATCACTGAACTGTAGGATGCTTCATTCCCTAACCACTGAAGGATTCAGCCAGAAGTAGCTGGAGACTGGTCGATTTTTGGTTTTGGCTCTTTTTTCTTCTCACATGTTGATACCTGAGGAATGCAGATTTTTCAAGTCCTTGGTAACTGAGAGGGAGAGGGGAGCGACTCTGGGGGAAATGCTGTGCATCGGTCAGTGAGATCATGTTTGTTTCAGGCAGGGTGATGGCTTGCTGTAGTCGGCCAGCATCCTTTGGGTAACACTGTGCTTCCTGAGGACGGCAGAGAAAAGTCCTTATGATTGTTAGCAGCGTAGAAGTGTCAGCCAGCGTGTCATTTGTGGCGTGATGGCCTGTAGTCAGAAATGGTGGCAGCAGAATTATAGTTTGGTGGCTGTATTTTGCTCAGGGCAGCAGCAGCCTTTTCCCCAAAGGTACTTTCACTGAAAACATCTGTGCATGCCAGTTTGAGATCATGATGATAACCCTCAGCTCTGAGTCTGCACCTTGAACACGGTCGCAGAAGCATAGGAAGGGCCCCCGTCAGGAAATGAACTGGTCATTCGGGCCATTCACTGTTCCTTAAAATGAGCTGTCTTATGACTATGATTATGAAGAAATGATGTTATACTCATAACCAAGGTGATCTCCTGTGATACCATTCGGTGCCTCCTCTTTTTCTCTCTCATTTCATCTCCTCTAATAAAGTGCTTGAATTTTTAAAAAGTCACTGTAACAGTGTTTGCAAAGAGCTGCAAGTTAAGATGGCAGGGGAGGAGTACCCCCAGATATTCAGTTAAGTTTTTCATATTTCTCACACACTTGAAAGCAAAGTACAGAAAGAACAGTCCCTCCCCATGGGAAGAATTCCTGGCAAGAGGATTATTTGAAGTTGCCATATTTCTGCTCCCTTCTTAGCAACATTATTTACAATCCATTCACGCCTGTCCCTTCCCCCACTGGAGTCGGAGTCGCTCTCCCTTGTAATCTGCCCTTTGTGATCTGTTCTCTTTCATGCAGCTAGTGTGAATGGGGATGCTGCAAGTGCACACCCTGCCCAGAGACGTGGAAATGCCAGGAGACCCGGAATACTTTAGTCGGGCTTTTATTTCCGTCATAAAGCACTGACTTGAAGAGCTTGATAATTTGATTATAGACCTTTGGTGAAAAGTTGTTTCAAGTGGCCCAAGTGCTGTAAATGACTCTCTTTTCTGCACTTTCCCCTTATGTTTTAATTTAAAAGCACCTCTGCATTAGGGGGAGGAGAAATGCATTTGGCAGAAGTCACAGTTGGAGACTAATTTGTTAGGGCAGCCAGTGTTGAAATCATCCTTTTCAATTAAATCTTTCTAGTGGAAATGATGCTGAGTGCTTTGTGGTAAAGACTTTTTCTTCCTCCCTGTTTTTCAGTGCCATTTGTAACCCACCTAAGCATGCTTTTCTGAGGCTGCCTCCCAGCTTCAGTCTTGGCTAATTGTCCTTTGAGGCACTGCCTGTCAAGAGATCAGCTCTGGATTCCCCAGCCTGAGATTTGAATGTTCCGGGGGGGATAGTCTCATGGATTGGCTGTTTTTTTTTTTAGCATTAGACCTCACCCGCCTCTCTCTGGAGTAGTCTAATCGAGTGTTTGGGGATCCTAAAGAAGTTGGATCAGAGAAAAAGCAGATCGAGGATTAAAGAGAATATGTGAGGACAGGAAGTGGGGTAAGACTGTGTTTGCTGGTCAGACACATGAGAGTGAGTGCCTTCAGACAAGAAGAAAACTTACAGGGAAAAGTTGACCATGAAAGTAGTGAGAAGACATCATTAAATGCTTCATTTTCACATGCAGTGATTTCATGTCCACACTGTGAATTTAGATAGTATGCCAAGTATTTTTTTTAATATTTATTAGGAAAATAATAGGTAACTGCTGTGTCAAACGCGAAGTCATGGTTTCATTGATAATGCTAAATTACATATGCCTAGTTAGCCGCTGAATTTTGAAAAATATAGTAAGTAGATAATAAATCTATATAATGTGTAGAAATGATGAAAGATCCAGAATGGGATTCAGCTTTGAATGTCAGAAGGCTAGGGAAAATCCTGATGTGGAGCAGAGGACGACATGTGCAAGGAAGATGCTCTGAGAGTTGAAAGATGTTTGTGTAGTCTTGCTTTATAGTCCGTGATCTTGAATGATTGTAGGGGTCGTTCGTAACAAAGACAGGTGATGCCACATGACACCTCAGGAGTTGTGTTTGGCAGCCTGCAAGTGAAGTATGACCGTTTGGGTTAATTGGGAGCTGGATAATAACACATCGGGGTTAGTTTTCAACCTGGATGTTAAAATAAACAATTTAATAAATTCTGTGAAGGGCCTGCTTACTGAGTGACCCTAAGTTTCCAAACTGAGCCTTTTGCTATATGCAGTTATTACTTGCTGTGCCTGGCCAAGTGATCCATATGTGGGCATTGAACATTTTATAGCCATGTACAAGCTTGATTATTTAAAAATCCTTGCTTTAAAAGGGACAGTTGTAGAGTATTAGTGGGATGGGGCTGTCAGAGACTCCATGAAATCATACATTCCTTCAAATGTGGATTAGTATTTTTCATAAGGCCTTTCTGTACAGAGTACACACTCTTTATGACCTTATCTGACCAAATCTATCCAAAAGTATCGGTTTCATTTAGAGAAAAATTTGTGAATGTTAGGAATCATTTCTTCAATAATTGGCCTAAAATTTCCACCTTTGGACCTATAAAGATGAATTTGAGACTTGATCTTCACTTTTTTCCATTCCATTCACCTGCAGTTCTTCCTGAGTGACATTTCTGTCAGAAAAAAGAGACAACTTTTTATTGATAAAATAACTTTAGCTTGAATGAGTGTTCTTTTTGGTTGGTATAAGTTTACTCATTTTTAAATGAATTGTAAAAGTTGTTCGTTTGAGCTTTTAGGAGAAGAGCTTTGTGTCTTCCTGGACTCTGCCCTAGATATGTGGCCTGCAGCTGTCCCTGCCGGAGAGGATCAAGTGGGTTAGGTTACTAGTCAGTGATTTCAGCCTGCTTTGGTAATCAGCACACCTTTCTCACAGAAGTCTGTAACTGGCATTAGCTGAATTCACAGGGGGCATCTGTCTTGGTGCTTGCTGAGTTCCTGGTGTCTGGTCCATAATTGTCCCTGCACTGTGGGCTCTACAACTCTCCGTCGCTGAATCCCCAGTAGCCCTGCAGGGTAGGTATGACAGATGAAGAGGTGCCAGGGTGGGAAGAATCAGGTTATTGTCCAGCATTACCCATCTGGTAAGTGGCAGAGCAAGACTTTGAACCCCCCTATCTCTTGATTCCAGAGTTCTTGCCCTTTCAGGGGATCTATAAAAAAGCATTTTTTATTTTGATTTGGATTCTCTTCAGGCTGATTAGTTACTTAGCCCACGTCAGGACTGTGCCCGACAGCCCTGAGCCTCTGCTGGAAAGGCAACCATGACCTACTGGAGACCAGAGAGCGACAAGAAGCATGCATTGTATTAGTCCAGAGGGGGCCAGTCTAATCCTATAGAACAGGTATTTGCTGCCCCTCCTGATGGTTCTTAGTAAAATGGACTCATCTGGGAACTTTGTAAAATGTTTCTTTTTAGCCAGAAAGACAGCCCTGCCTGATACTTTCTACCAAAATTCACTCTTCCAACCATCTCTGATGGTTTAAAACCCCCCTGAGCAAAAAAGTAAAAAGCTACACTGGCTGACATGCGTAGCTAATCTTTAGGATAGCAACTTGCAGAATGGAAAGATGAAATCCACAACAGCCTGGGTTTCCCTTAAATGGATTCTGGATCCCTATCCTGAATTCACTAAAGTTCTGTCTCGACCTTGTGTGTTCAGCCTCTGCAGTCTGTTGTGTGCTGGCAGTTAGCCTGCTTTTGCCGAGCACCTGGGAAGATGGGCTTCCTACTGTTATATGCCCCAGCCCTCACCTTCACCCTCCTTTTCTGCCTGCCTTTGGACCACATATTATGGCTTACTGATAGCACCACATAAGGGCAGGTGGATTATAGTATGGTCCAGCCTGGGTGCTAAGAGTTAACCTGCCTGGGATTGTATCCCAGCTATGCCTCTTAACTAGTTGGGTGATGTTGGGCAACCATCCTGAGTCCTTTAAAGCCGTGGCTTCCTTATCAGGAAGAGGGGATCATAACAGTATCTGCTTTGTACGAAGATGGTCAGGACCGAATGAGATAACCTCTGTAAATTACATAGCGTGGTACCCGACACGTGGTTTCTGCCCAGGAAACAGTGGCTGCTGTTGTTGATGTTGCTGAAGGTGAGACTTCTAATCATCAGTTGTTTGAGTTATAAAACATTAATAAAAGAGCCCCTGAGCAAAAATAAGTTTGTGAAGTGGTCCTGGGAGCTCTTAGGTGATGTTACCTGCTCTTACGAGATGACCGTTGAGAATGGGACAGATGACTCCTTGCTTGTAAATGATAATATGCCTTGCTGTAGTCTGGCATGTGTAAGACTGAGGCTAGAGCACCACATGAAATGCCCCTGTTTCCTTAAAAGTATAATCAAGTAAGCCATAGTCATTATAGAAAAATTAAACAATATACAAATATTTTCAGAAGTATAGACACTTAATCCCAGGGATAACCACTTAAAATTGGACATACATCCTTGTAGATCTTTTTTTCCAGCATGAATCGTTTGAAGTTACAGTTTGCTTTGACAGCTTTTTAGGTTTGTGTCCTAACTTTGACACTTGTGCACATAAATTATTTTTAGTTATTTTCAAAGCAGTATTTATTTACGACTTAAAAAGATCTAATTATTTGCTTTGAACTCCTATTTGGTTTGTACCTGGCTGTCAACACGCACATACATATATTTTTAAACCTCAGCATAAATCCCAGATTGCAAGCTCAGTATTCTTGTTTGCTTTCCATTTTGGAAGACTTAAAGAGAGCTGTCCTCTACCTTACCTTTCCCAGTGTCCTGCCATTGCCTTCAGTGGTAGCACACATTCAAGCCACGAGGGGGAAGAAAGCCCAGTGCATCTATCTCTTGTATGTGTCTACATGGTCTCTTTCTCTCCCCCCGCCCCCTTTACCTCTCCCTCTTTCTCCACAGCTGTCTGTCTGCTCCGTTTAACCCAAACCCCCAGTGCCACTGCTGCTCCCCACCCCCCACCCCCACTCATCCATACGTCTCGGTTGGTCTGGGTCTCTGCTCTGTGTTTCCCTGTATCTGTATTTGTCTATCTGTTGGTCTGCCTAATCCTCTTGCTGGAGCCATTCAAAGTGCCCTCCTCATTCAGGGACAACAGAGTGTCCTTTCTCTGAGCTGGTGCCAGACCCTGGAGAGAGGAGTGGTTTGAAAACTCAACTTGGACTCCTTACCAAACCACACTGCAGTTATGCTTAGCATCTGGCCACCAGTTAATATAAGGTCCCTAACGCTACCCATAACTTGCCCATTTCTCTTTTGATCTAGGAACAAACACTTTTTTTTTTTTAAGCTGGAGGCCCAGTTTAAAATCTTATGAAAAATAAAGGCCCACAGTGAAAGGATGAGGAGAGTCCAACTCAGCTGTAATTAAATTTGTTTTTTCCTCTTTGCTTTCTCGCAGAGGGTAAGCCAGATACCGCCCTTTCCAGAGAATAAGTTACCAGACCATGATGTGAAGGAACAGCTTAATTCAGCAGCATGACAAGGGTTTGAGCTGGCACTTTTCAGCCAGAATCTGTTACACGCGTACTCAGACACACATCACCCAAGTCTGTTTCAAGTTGGTGAATGAAAGAAACTCACATGATAGAGTGCCATTCTTAGTTTTTAAGTAGCTTTTATTATTGAAGTAGAAAATACATTTTTTTAAATGTTATTGATACACCAGCCAACTTCCAATGTTTGGAAACTTTTGATTCTTGATTTTTCTAGTGTAGAATCCCATATCAAAAGTTAATAGACAAGAAAAGAAGTGTTAGCTGAAGAAAATGGCAGCAGTGGTCTGTGATGGGTATAGAGAATTGAAAGGACAAGCTTGAAGTTGCAGTCAGTTCTGCTGTCAGCATGCATTCCTAAGAAATTACTGTGCTGTGCAAAATTGTGTAATACAGTCCACATGAGACTCATTGGGAAAAGGGTTATGGGCACAGCATTCACAACTTTATTAGTGATACCAAAAAGATAGGAACCTAACAAAAACGGTAGCATAGTTTTACGTAGATGAAATGGTTAAGAGTAGGTAAATGCAAGAAAACATCCTGACATTTGCTTCTGGAAGTAGGTGTTGGAAGGGCTGCAGCTTGTGAGCTCCTGTGAAGTAGTGGACGGAAGGTTAGCTGAAATTGTGGGAACGCTGTAGCACCGGTTGTGGACCGGTGTGACTCCTTACATCCGTGGTGGCCTGGGGCGGGTGGTGGGTGCTTGGGGGGGGGAGGGGTGTGTTTTGTGTAAGCCCACGTGGCTCGGTTCAGCCAGGTGTCCTTTTCTGCATTGACATAGTGCTTTTTGCAGATGAAATCTTGCAAAAGCAAGTGCAGTATTTCATTATGCTCAATTCATTCCTTAGTGTATCAGTGACTTTAGAATAAATTTACTTTCTCAAAACCAACATTACAAGCAAAACTGTATTGAATTAGATTGAGAATTTTATTTACATCATTTGATTATCAAGAGAAAATGCATCACATTAACTCTAAGACACTTGCTTGAGAAGTCTGACCCCCCAGAGAATAGCTAAAACAGGGTACGTCGTTAAAGTAAAAGTTGTAGTTGGGGTTTTTCTCCCTCTTCCTAGCAGAAACATGGTTTTATTCCTTTAGTACACTTGCACCAGAAGTGTACAAGATTGCTGTGGATGAACTTGCAGGAATATTTTAATGTTTATTTTAACATATATCAGAAAATATATTTAACAAGCTTATCAGACCTGTTTCGTAGACACTACTGTTTGGAGAAATAGCTCTCAATTGAGGGTGGTACCGTGCTTCACATTAGGTGATGTGAAAATGGATTGGCAGGTAGTTTCAGGTTGCCTCTGGCAGAGGGACATTGCTGGTGATTAAGGGATAGGGGGCAGGACCTCTAATCCTCCTGAAATCCTGTACAAGAATTGTCCTGTCCAAAATACCAGTGATGCCCCCATGAGAGAAACTGGTTAATATTGGCTGAGGAGGAGGAGAGAACAGTAGAGTTGATCATTTAAATTAAAATGTTGAATTAAAAAGAGTATTTTATGTAGCTTTCATAAGAACGGTGAAAATAATTTGCAGGATGGACGTCTGGGAAGCACTGTTTGAGAACAGGTAGTAGCAGTGAGCTTTACTTAACAGACGCTGATACAGAGTGCCACGGCCCAGGCAGTGTTCTCAGTGCTCTACATATGTTAACTTACTCAGCCATGTCTAATGGTTCTGGAGCATTACCCCTGTATGAGGAAGACTCTCGACCTTGACTGCGCAGTGGAATCACACTGGGGCTCTTATAAAAGTCTTGATGCCCAGACCACACCCCAAACCAGTTAAATCATTGTCTCGGAGGCTGGGACTCCACATTTTTTAAGCCCATTATGTTACGCCAGAGTGTGGCAGGGTTGAGAACCATTGGTCTAGGGCCATTTGACAGTCACTTCTCCTCACAAGAAAAGCTGTACCGATAGTTGCAAATGTTAATTGAAGGTCTGCTCTGTGCCATGCCTCACAGGGGCAGAGATGACCCAGACAGGAAGCTTCACCATCCAAGGGAGGTTGCAGAACTGGAAACCGATTTTTACAGCCCTGGCTGACAAGTGCTGATGCTTGGAAGGATATTCAGACAGTGTTTGGGGATCACAGAGGAGAGAGAAGCTAAATTAGAAGGTGGGGGTGGGGGGAACCTCTCGGATGCCAAATTTGGAAAATTATTAAACTTAAGTTATTTTAATTTTCCCTCCCATACGCAGAACTTTCATTAGAGGGGGGAAAAAGCAACAGGCACTTAAAAATCACTATCAGTTTAGCCGTCCTAACTTGGTTGTGGCCTTTGTGTGGTCTACTTGGACAACTGGAATTTTGTCTGTAGAGCAGGTTCTTAAGTACTGTATAAAGCATCACTGAACTAATGGCCTCCTGGGAATAAGTCATCTCAGCTGCCTAGAGAGCCTCAGGACTGGTATAAGATGACCTTTAGAAATAAACCATGTGTGTGACGCGTATGATCATTGATTCTAGGTTGCTTAATTTTTAAAATATTCATATAGCTTCCATATTGTGATAATAAATGTTGGATCCTGTACATTTTAAAACTTACAGTAAAGCCATGTGTCATTTTAAATTGCAAGTTTAATCGAAGACACTCACTAAGCTACTACCATCATAAGGTACTTAAGTAGGTAAAGTTACTAAATAATTTACTTGTTTCAGATAGTAGTATTCTTCAACAGCTCTCAATTTATTTAGTGTGGATTGCCTTACGCAGAGAAAACCTGATTCTCCAGTGGGTAGACTTCCTTTCAGTTAAACCTGTGTAGTCAGTATTTAACCATGAATTACTTCCTGGTTTAAAAAGCAGGCGGAGCTATTTGTGGTATTTTCGTCTTGCGCCTTTGGCATCTTAGTGGCGTGAACCAGAGCTATGCCATCTGTAGTCAAGAGAGATGATTAAAATAAAGGGAGTGAAGTGATTCACTGGAAAATTGCAGAACAGATTCTTAAAGAAAGATAAGATAACCCTAGAAACTTTCTTATTTGGTGTCATATGCTGGTGGGTAGTGACAAAAAAAAAAAATAAGGTACAACTTGTTTCTTAACATTTTGCAATTCTGGAAATCGGAAAGATACTGTGCTAGCAAGGAAGAAGGAAATCCGTGCAGTGTCAGTTGGTACAGCTCTGCAGATGAATGAATAATTTGCCTCTCTAACTGCAAGTTGGAATGAGATTCGTTTCTAGCCTGCAAACCCAAATATTCTCTGGTTTAGAATGGCTGTTTAATTTCCTAATGGCTATCTATGTATGCTAAACCGCTTTATGCTGAGATGTTTCCGAAGCAGAAGGACCAGTTCCTAGAATCCTAAATAAGTCTGTGGGGCCTAGATAAGCCATTTCTGAAAGCTGCTGAGTTAAATATATTTTCACTTAGTGACGCATATTTGAACCTAAATGTGTTGATTTCAGGGGACTCTTCTAGGATTCCATTGGAGACTTGCCTGAAACTGTGTCTTTTTCTTTTTCTTTTTTTTTTCCTTCCTGTTTTCCTTTTCAGAAAGAAGACATAGCTCATCCAGCAAGCCTTCTTTAGCCGTTCCTCCCACTTCAGTATTTTCCTTCTTCCCTTCTCTGTCCAAAAGCAAAGGAGGCGGCGGCGGTGGAAGCAGCCGCTCTTCCAGTGGAGGAGTTCTAAGCGCATCCTCGTTAAGTTCCAAGTTGCTGAAATCACCCAAAGAGAAATTCCAGCTCAGGGGGAACACCAGGCCCATGCATCCCATTCAGCAAAGTAGAGTCCCCCATGGTAGAATGTGAGTATGGACGAGAGGGTTCTGAAAGCTTTGGTGCCGGAGGTGGAGCTGTGCACGCCTGCAGCATCCGAGAGCGTTGTCAGTCACGGGAAAAGAGAGGCTGCTCGGGGGGAGAGCAAATAGATGTCGTCACTTTTTGTTTCCCTGTCCTATTTTGGGAGGCTTTACAGAATAGTAATAGTGAGGTTAATAATACAATAATACTGCTTTATTGTGTGCCAGCTGTGGAAACTTGGCTCTCCTTGTGTCCTGTCACTTAGTTATCACAGCAAGCCTATGAAACAGGTCTTGTTGTTATCCCCATTTTCCAGATAAGGAGAAGGAAACATAGGGGTGCCTGGGTGGCTCAGCATCTGCCTTCAGCTCAGGGTGTGATACCGGGGTCCTGGGATCGAGCCCCACATCAGGCTCATACGCTTGGAGCCTGCTTCTTCCTCTCCCACCCCCCCTGCTTGTGTTCCCTCTCTCTCTGGCTGTCTCTCTCTCTCTCTCTGTCAAATAAATAAATAAATAAAATCTTAAAAAAAAAAAACAAAAGGAAACATAATAAGGTCGAGGAGCTTTAGCCAAGGAATGCTCCAGTCAGACAGGCCTGGGTTCGCACGCCCCTTCCTAACTGTGGGGCTTTGAGCGAGGCACCGTTTCTCTCTCAGTGTGAGAGTAACAGCCACGGTGCAGAGTTCCTGGGAGGAGTAGAATTAGCATGGTAGCGTCAAGCACCTGGCGTAGTGTCTGGCCCACAGGAGACAGTAAATAAATGGACACTGGTGCTTGTGCTGCTGCCGTTGATAACAGCAGGAATGAAAAGGTGAAGTGATTCCTAGATGCTGTTCCAGGATTTTCTGGAGCCTGCAGAGCAATAGGAAGACAATGCTTCCTCCCCTGCAGTCTTGGGTGTCCATCACAGTAGTGACGGGGGACGCCTGGAAGGGGTTCCCCTGCCAGGCAAGGCTTGGGCATGTTTGCGCAGTGGAGCTGCAGGCTGCCGGGCTCCTTGTGGTCACGTGAGGGAGCAGCCCGAGTGCTCCAGAGAAACCTATCTT
Organism: Ailuropoda melanoleuca; assembly: GCF_002007445.2. NCBI lineage: Eukaryota > Metazoa > Chordata > Mammalia > Carnivora > Ursidae > Ailuropoda > Ailuropoda melanoleuca. Next base: position 30,669,635 of record NC_048221.1, read on the forward strand.
GCCTCGTCATGGCAGCCCTCAGTCCTGGGGGTGGGTGGCTTTTCCCTGGCCTGCCTCCCTTTTGGAGGGCATGCCACACATCTCAGTCCCAAGGTCTGATAACCTGGTTAATATCTGGGCAGCGTCTAGCACCTGCTGCTGCTCGAGGACCTTGCCAGATGGGAGAGGCCGTGGCTTCTTGCAGCGTCTCTGCTGCTGTCAGGCTCTTCCAGGTACAGCTGTTTGGTGCTGTTTGTCCTGGTTGCTAAGCCCCCAGCCTCTGCTCATCTGTCAGAAGGACAAGTACAGCAAGCTTGGCTTTCATTCCTGGACCTGTCTGAAAGCCAAAGAAAATGCCAGTGCTATGTGTAAGTCACTCGCCAGCTTAACAGCTGTTTGAGCACTGACTTCACTGAACAAAGTTTATAAAACCTCATCAATCCAAATCTTCTTTATTTGGATGAAGTTGGGCTTTAGAGGGGGACCAGGCCAACTGTTAGCTTTGTACCAACATTTGCCACCCAGATGATAGCATCAGGAAGATTCCCAGAAAACTCAATTCTTTATTAGAGGCCCAGGTATTCGGTGCTCACCGGCTGTGTGCTAGACACCTAACTTCTGAGCTCTTATTATAGAAACTTTTCTCGGAGGCGGGAGAATTATCACGTCAGTGACACATCGCATAACTAATTAAACGCTGGTCTCCTTCATTGACAGGGGCAGAGAGCCTCCTCTCGGAGATAATAGTTAGGCTCATTTGAATTCTTGTATGTCCTCAGAGACATTTCTTGGACATATTCTCTAATTCCAATTATTCTTTCCTCTGTTCACTCAGTTTACTTAGTTTTGATGAATGCTTTCTTAGAAATGATAGCTCTCAAAAGATATTCTCTAAAGGTTTTGCAGATAGTCCCTTTAGACCTTCTCATGTTCTGCTTTTTGCAGGAGTGGGGTTGGGTATCAGGTGTGGGTCTCCCATAGGCTCATGTGTAAGATTGTCCTGGATGATGAAAGACCAGGTAAATCCGATGGTCCTCTGGACCTTTTTGCTTCGCCAGGAGGGCTTAGAGACTGAATCATCGTGAATCTTCCTGAGTTTTCTAGGTAGTCCTAACACATTTTCATAAGTTGCCTTTGGGGGCCTAGGTCAGTGCAGTGCATGAATAGATGGAGGCTCCGCCCTCTGCCCTCTAGCTCCCCGCTTTCCTGGGGCTGCAGGGCCCTCAGGGCTGATGTTCCACTTCTGCCTCTGACAGCATGACGCCCTCTGTCAAAGTGGAAAAGATTCATCCGAAGATGGATGGCACACTACTGAAATCTGCGGTGGGGCCCACCTGTCCTGCTACTGTGAGTTCCTCAGTCAAGCCTGGCCTTAACTGCTCCTCAATACCAAAGCCAACCTTGCCTTCACCTGGACAGATTCTGAATGGCAAAGGGCTTCCTGCACCATCCACTCTGGAAAAGAAGTCTGAAGATAATTCCAATAACAGGAAATTTTTAAATAAGAGATTATCAGGTAACTTCACATTTTTTTGTCTTAATGTTTCTCTGTATATTAATTAGGCATTCATGAGGGAGCAAATGGGCTGCTCTGTAAAGGTCGTCTTCTTAAGACTGGTCAACTTCAGCTTTAGTAGGAAGTACCATGTCTGACCTCTTCTCTGTTGCTTTTAAAAGCACATGTGTCTGTAGGTACTGTCAAACTAGCTTTCTCAAGGTGTCTTTGTGAATGGAGTGGTGCAGTAGTGCTGACTTGCACGCGCTCTTTCCTGTCTAGTGATGGCAGTAGTTCCCCGCTCTCTTTGTGGTATCTGCTGCTGCTGCTTTGCAAGGCTCACAAATTGTAGATTTCGTATTTATTGGTGATGTAGATTTTATTCAAATTCTAATTTGTTTTGAGATTGCTCCTTCTGTTTTCAAAATGAAGGAATGTTTGATGAGCCCATGGTAATGTCTGTGTGCTTTTGACAGAAAGAGAGTTTGACCCTGATATTCACTGTGGGGTCATCGACCTCGACACCAAGAAGCCCTGCACCCGGTCTTTGACATGCAAGGTAGGTGGCCTCCTGGACGGAACTGGAAACTCTCCAGTAAGCACAAGGAGCTGGGGTCCGTGACATGGCCCCCCAAGTCTCTTGAACCCGGAGAGGATCTGATCTGTGGATTGTTCGGAATTTTGTAAAGGAGGAGATAACTGGGTTTTGATGAAGAATGCCTCTAGTTCAGAAAATGTGGTGTCTTCTGTGATAAGCTGCAAAACGTAAGAGACATTTTGCCCCCAGTGAGCTTCCGGTGTCATATCCAGGGGAATAGTGTTCTTTCCTAATCAGTCTGTGATGTTCAAATATTGCTAATATTTCTGCAGAGAAATTTAGTGTGAGAGGCTGCCCTTTACTGTGGTTTAAATTGTGCAGACTTAAGTCCAGAAATTTCCTTTGACTATGTGTGAATATTCTTAAAATGCTTTTGTAATCTGTGGTTCTGAAATTTTCAAGAGCCACTTTAAAAACATCTGATTTTGAGATAGACTCATTTTTCCGTTCTAAGAAAATACGAGATAGTATACAGTCTTGCCAAGTGAAGAAAATGTTACAATTCTCCTTTCGGTCCTGCGATTTCCTTTAAAATGCCGGTACGCTAGTCAGAAGGTGGCGTTCTTGCTATACGGCCAGAGGTGCTGTGGGGTGGCTGTGGTGGACCCCTCCATCAATGAGCATATGTGCTCGTGTGCCTTTCTCTGCAGAATTCCCTAGTTACCCTTCAGAAGGGTTCATAAACTATCGAGACTCATTGCTTTAAAGTAATTTAAAAACACTTGTTTGGAGAGAGGGGTAAGAATTATAAAAATTAGTATTATCTCCTAAAAATTTAATAAAATTTTTGGTGTATTATTTTAAATTTTACCAAAGATTATGTTTGAATGAAGGACTTCAGGCCCCACTCCACCCCTTAACAGTGGAGGAATGTTAAAATTTTCAGAAAGTGGAAATGTTGTTTCTAAGTGGTTCTTATTTTAAATCTCTAATTTAATTTTAACATGCAGATTTTATCTTAAACAGTGGTTCTGAAGCTTTTAAGGAAAGGCATTGGCCAAGAGCTCCTTTAAAAATCTGACTTAAAAAAATCACAGATCATTTTCCCAAGGAAAAATGTCTGTATGTACATGTATATTCTGAATTTTGCATTCTGTCTCAGGAGTTCACACATATCTTCACCCCAAGCCCCGACCCTTGAATCTTTAGGCTAAAAACTCCTTTCTCAGGACAAACTACTTTTATTTTCTGTAACATTAGTTGAACACACAGAGTGGTATGTTGTTGGAAGGTAGCTCTTCGAGCTCTGGAGAACTGTGGCCCGCTGCAGCCTTCCGGGAGGGAGTTTGCGAGCGCAAGCCTCGGCCTGGGACCACGGCCTGTTCCCAGCCTGCCGACTGCTCCCTGGCTCTCAGGACCGTGGATCTCTCAGTATTAGGGTGCCTGTCGATGAAGGATGCTTGCTTTATCCAAGAGGCTCGCCTTCAGTCATCTCCAGGGCACACTAGTGGTCCAAAAGCTTTATCGGTTCATAACATGCAGGATGGGCTAGCCTTCTTCCTGAGCCTTTATTGATGGTGAACAGACTTCATACGGGTCCTGCATTGTCGTCCTGTCTTCCTTTTCAAGTCATGTGTGTTCTCCATGTGTTTTGTGACGGGTGTCATCAGCGTAGCACAGCACGGGGCCTGCCTTCTCGTTAGCATGCATCTGCAGCCCTGGCGTGTCCGAGGTCAGCAGGGAAGTGGCAGGCCTGCCCTTTCACAGGTGGCCCTTCCTCTCGTCCTGTGTTCTGTTGGCCACTGCTTCTCCCGTTCCCTGCCTCCATTTCGGCCTGCATCTGTTAAGCTGTGGAGGGCTGCCCGTGCTTGAGGGCCTCCCCACTGAATGTCTTCCACGTTGCCGCCTGGATCTGTCCTGCCTCAGACCGAGAATGTCGTCCTTCCTCTTCGGTGTCTGGCGACCTGTTGCTGCCCACTCCTGTCGCTCATCCCCTTTGTCTTCCTGCCACCCTCTTCCGTCCCCTCCTCACTTCCTTGTCTGCCTGATGTCCTGTTTCATGTCCTCTCTGTCTTCCATGCAAATAGAATTTGGCTCTGGGTTCCTTGCCCCTTCAGTCATTGTGGAAAGTTTATTGTCTATATCTGAGCACAGACCCTATTCTGGGTCTCAGTAGATACAGGCTTTAACAGAATCAAGGTACAGTCCCTAGCCTTGAGGAGCTTATAGTCTAGTGAGCGAGAGGGAGGTTAACTTCATAATTATTTGTATGTGTGTGAAGTTACCACTGGTGAGTAATAAACAGGAAGGAAGCCTATGTTATGACCGCCTTCAGTAGGGGATTGAGCCAGGGAAGTCCCAAGTCTCCTTTGCCATCGGAATACTGGGCTGAAATCCACATGATTTAACTGGGCAAAGATGGTTGGGAGAAGCCAAGGAAGCAGCATGTGTAACTAGTCTGTGATGGGGCAGAATAGACGAGTTAGGGTCTGAAAGGCTGCGGAGCAGGAGGAGGCACTTGGTACCAAAGGAGTCGGGGGTGGGGGGAGCAGGAGCTTCGTTGCGTACCCGGTCTTTGTCCTGTGATACTAGAGCAGCCCTGAAGAGTCCTGATGCGGAGGGAGCTCTGCGGAAATCCTGGTTATTCTGCAAATCATGCTGGGAAAATATCGGTCATCTGTGCCTCCTTTCTTGACTTGGTCTTGCTGTGCTAAGCAGCAGGGGGCAAAGATGAGGAATGATTTCTACATCTGTCTAGAGAGACGGGCAAGTGGACTAGTGATGTTACATATTCATCATTAATTCAACACATATTAGACGGCCATTATTTTTACATACTTTGTTTGAAGCATTTCCTGAATGCCAGGTGAGTATTAGGTAGCTAGTACAGCACTGAACAAAATAAAGTTCCTTATCTTCCTTTAGGTTACTTTCCTGTGGATATATTACATATTAAAGGAAATTAAGTAAAAATTGAAAAAGAAGCTAAACACACTGGTGTAACAATTTTTGCCAGCTTAAATTTGGGGCAGGCATAGTTTGCAGTATGTCCAGTGAGGAGGTGGGTTGTTACTGAATTTCATAAAGACATTAAAAGCCTAATTCCCCTTCAACCCCTTAAATTATATGAAACCTCCAAACTTTTCGAGCAGTAATACATTTGTATAATGTGTAAGGCCATAAGCACGAAGTACATTTGTGTTACTTTTGTAACATAGAATAGTGGAGGAAATCTGTAGATGAATTAACTTGTATTTGCAATATCTGATTTGTGGCCACTGTCTCCTTACATTTTTTACAGACTAAGACACCAGCAATAGGGAATGGTGAGGTTAACTTGACTTTATCTTCTTCTAGGAATAGTATTAGCCCCAAGAGAGCCTTAAAAAACAAACAAACAAAAGCAGGAATTATCAAATGCATTTGGAGTATAGACATTTTTTATAAGGTACGCCTCAAGTACGGGTTGATGTTAGTTACCCTGCCAGCATTGACCTCCTTTTTCTCAATGTGCCCATTTCCTAATTCTGAAATTAGATGTTGTCTTAAGATCCAGAAATGCCATCTGTCCCATTTTCTTGATTTGCATCGTGAGTGTCTGTTTATAGGGATTGACTTTGCTTCATCTCTTCCGGTTCACACCTGTCTTCTCTTGGCCTTGTAGTCTTTGCTTCTCTCTAGGCTTCCTCGGCCAAAGCAGTCCCCATCTCCAGGATGCTTTGAGCCACTTTCTCTCTTGACATGGCATTTTCACTGGAATAGTAAGGAATACTTGTCTAATTTTTACTCTCTGGCTGTTACTGAAAAAGTCTCTGATACATTTTTTTTAAAGTAAGCTCTACGCCCAAAGTGAGGCTTGAACTCATGACCCCAAGATTAAGAGTCGCATGCTTTACTGACCGAGCCCACCAGGTGCCCCTCTGGTACATTTTTATGGCATAAGTGTTTCTTCCCTTTTAATATTTAAAATCTGAGTGGCCCAAAGAGAGATTTTTCTGCTTGAGTTGGTAAGAGCCCCGATAAATAAACTGTTACAATGGCACGAAGCATGAGTACCTAACACCTGTTTGTTTCTACTGTTTGCCATTCACTTACATACCAGGTGGCACAGCTAACACTCCTCCTTTTTCCTGGTGGAAGTAACATCACCACATTCTCATATATTTGCCTGGAGTATATGCTTCTATTCTAGCAAAAGAAAAAAGGTCACACTCCTATGATTTTTTAGCTTATCAAATGGTGAGCAGCCTGTAACTATGCTAATGGTCCAGATTGTTGTGTTGTTTTGTCTTGTTTTGCTTTAAATTGGGAATGGTGTTTTTGGGTATATGACAGAAACAATTATTGATGAGATTCCTCAGTGTGTGTATTTTTTTGGTCTGTAGACACATTCCTTAACTCAGCGGAGGGCTGTCCAGGGTAGAAGAAAACGATTTGATGTGTTATTAGCCGAGCACAAAAACAAAACCAGGGAAAAGGAATCGATTCGCCATCCGGACTCTCAGCAACCAACGCAGCCTCTCAGGGACCCGCAGCCCGCCCCTCCTCGACCGTCACAGGAGCCGCACCAAAACTCTCACGGAGTGATTCCTTCCGAATCAAAGCCTTTCGTAGCTAGTAAACCTAAACCTCACACCCCCAGTCTTCCAAGGTGAGCCGAATCCTCCAGCTCCCTCCCTCCTCCAGAGAACAGACTTGCAGACTCTGTAAAACCCCAGTTAGTCATGATGTCGAGGAGTGTACATCAGGCTCACTTGAAGAAGATGAGAGGTTTTTCTAATTGGGTTTGAATTTAAGGAAAAAACGTTTGTTGAGTTCATTAGTAAGTTTCGACCAGGGCTCTTCTTGGCCAAATGCAAGCAGCAGACTGAAGCAAGAACGATCTCCTCCACCTCTGCTCCGCGTTAGGGGTCTCTTAACCCCATGGAGCAGGGTTGAGACTCGGGTCCTGACTGCAGGTTGGTGCCTGGAACGTCTCACACGGCTTTGGCAGCAGCTTTCCATTCACTTGTCTCGCTTCTTGCGAAACACAGCAGTGGGAGTCCTTGCTGGGGATGGGCATTCAGCCTGAGTTTTTACAGCATCCATTTATCAACCTGTTTTTTCATTCATTCATTTGAGACCTAGGCCTAACCATGTATTAGGCATTTTAGTCGTTCAGTAAGCGATGGATCTCAGAGAGTTTTACGAGAACTTAATGCACATTCCTCGTAGACAGTGAAGGTGGACTTGAACATATGTGTGTTTGTGCTTGTATATTTAACCAAGTTGAAGTAAAGGACATTGTCCCCAGTTTCTAGAGGGAAGGAAAAGAGAAAGGTATAGAGGACGGGGGCCTTCCCTGTCGGCCACCGGCAGCAAGGGCTTCTGCTTAGGTACGTGCCAACCTTTAGTTGCTGTGCCTAACCTTTCCCGTCACGTGCCTGTTCCTTGACATGGTGGCATGAGGGGCAGAAGTGGTTGCCCGTGGAAACCTGCGTGTGTAGCTGAGCTGTTCCGACACGGGCGCTCTGGTCTGTGAGAAGCACCGTGGAGGAGCAAGCAGTTGGAGGTGGCTCCCCAGAACGTGGCCAAGCCTAGGCTGTCAGTTCCTTGGCAAGTCCTTTCTTTGGCCATCTTCTCGTTGAAATTTTTCCATCTATAAAAAAGTAAGCTTGATTCTAGAATCACCAGGCATTCATACACGTAGGAAGCCTACAGTGCTGCCCCTGAGTAGTGGGCTTAGATTATCCACATTGGGTGGTCATGCTGCCGCCTCCTGTGACCGCCTCCTGTCCCTCTCAGGGTCAGAGCACACTGCCAGTTACTGGATTGCCTCAGTAACCCAAGTCCCGGTGAAATTCAAAGAGGAATCGAAGAGTTCTCTTAAGTTCCACTTCTATTTCCTCTTCTTTGGGGAGAATAGGAAGAGGCCCTGAGCCATTCCATCAGCTATGGAAAGGAGGACCATTTATAAGTTACCTTTGGGTAGATCTGGCAGACAGCTTCATGTGACATCGTGCGGTTCAGGAGAGTGGATTCTTCGCTCCCCGGCCACCTGATCAGCATCTCTTGCCCCAGTGCTGGTGGGGGACCCCAGGCCTCCCTAGGTGGTCTCGGACACGTTGTTGTTATCTGGGTTAAGGCGGCTGATTCCCAGATGTGTGATCTGATCGGTGCTGCACTTTCTACTCACCAAGGCCTCCAGGCTGCCCTGCTCAGCAAGGTGGGAGTGCCCCCATTGACCCTCCTCCAGTCCATGAATCTCCACACCCTCCCCTGCCTGCCACTGAGCCAGCTTCTCGGTTATCCAGTGAGGAGGGAGAAGGCGATGACAAAGAAGAGTCTGTTGAAAAACTGGACTGTCATTATTCAGGTCATCATCCTCAGCCAGCATCTGTAAGTTCCACATGCACCCCCGTGTTGACCCTCCCCGCGCAGCAGGGATAGGGCACTGCAGGGGGGCGTGCCGGGGCCTTGGCATGCCCGTTCGTGTGGGAAATGTGGTCAAGGTGTGAGAGCAGCTCAGAACAGGGCGCCCCAGAGGCGGCATGCACTCTCTCCTGGGACACCTCGTGCTTCTCCCTTTCTCTTTCATGAAACTCAGGGCTAGGCATCTTCACTCTCATGCTTCACAGCCTACGATACTCAGAGTAAGCTCTTTCCTGAAGGAGAGGGAACCCTCACCACCCGCGCTGCTGTCCGAGGTAGCAAGTGCGCGCCGTTGTGCTCTCTCTTGCAGTTTTGCACATTCGGGAGCCGGCAGATCGGAAGAGGCTATTACGTGTTTGACTCCAGGTGGAACCGGCTTCGCTGCGCCCTCAACCTCATGGTGGAGAAGCATCTGAACGCGCAGCTGTGGAAGTGAGTGCCTGTCCCACCACTTCTGGGGCGGGGAGAGGAGGCCGACTTTACCCAGTGCTGCATCCTCTCTATTTCTTATGGGACTGATTTAATAATAATGATGATGAAGATGATTTAATAATCTTATCTAAAGATTTATTTATTTATTTTAGAGCGAGCAGGGAGGGGGAGGTGCAGAGGGGGAGGGAAAGAGAGAATCTCAAGCAGGCTCCCCACTGAGCACAGAGCCCAACGTGGGGCTCGATCCCATGACCCTGAGACCATGACCTGAGCCAAAATATAAAATAGATGCTCAACTGACTGAGCCACCCAGGTGCCGGAAGATAAGCTTATCTAAAATGAAAAGGTGGCCTTTGTCCCTGGGAAGGCCTGATTCATTCACTCTTTCAGCAAATGGGTCTTTTTCTGGGTGCTGTGGTTCCAGGGAGGGGGACTCCCACATGTGAGGGGAAACACAAAAGCCACTAAACAGAAAGTCAGTACAGGTTATAGCTTTCAGAAGGGAGATCATGGAAGCACCAAGAATCCCTGGCACTTACTGAGAGCTTACTGTATGCCAGACAACTTAGATTTAATTTTTACAATATGCTGTGTCAGGGGACCTTGATTATCCCACTTCTGTAGATAATGAAACCAAGAAGCAAGGTCACACAGAGTTGGTGGTAGGGCCGGGATTTGGATCCAGAGGCAGTTTGGTTCCAAACAAAGAGCTGAGATGGGGAAATAAGAACCTGGAAGGATTCAGGGAAAGCCTTGCTGAAGGGGTGATCCTTGAACTGAGATGGATGGATGGAAAGCAGCCGTGGGATGGTGGAGTAGAGCAGGGTCTAGGCAGGAAGATCCATAGGTGTCAAGGTCTTAAGTCAGAAAAGATCATGGGGGACGCCTGGGTGGCACAGCGGTTAAGCGTCTGCCTTCGGCTCAGGGCGTGATCCCGGCATTGTGGGATCGAGCCCCACATCAGGCTCCTCCGCTATGAGCCTGCTTCTTCCTCTCCTGCTCCCCCTGCTTGTGTTCCCTCTCTCGCTGGCTGTCTCTCTCTCTGTCAAATAAATAAATAAAATCTTTAAAAAAAGAAAAGAAAAAGAAAAGATCATGGGTTGTTTGAGAAAAAGCAAGAAAGCAAGCATGGTACAAGATAAAACTCAAAAAGCTGGCAGGGGCCAGGTGACCCTGAAATTGATTCTGAGTGCAGTAGGGAGCTGCTGAAGGTTTCAGGAAGAAGAGCCATGTGCTCTGATTTACAGCATGAGATAAGATGGTCATTTTGTGTGTCATGATGTGTATTAGTGTTTCCTATGTGGGATTTTAAGTGGAAGAAGAATTCCATGGCCAAAAGCCTCAGGTTTTTCTGAAATGAAATAGTTTTCATTATTGCAGGACTTCTCAGCGCTTTTAAGGGGCACACTATTCATTGTAACTTTCAAAGCAGGGGATATCGTGTGTAATGTGGAACATCTCCCAAGTTCTTTAGACCTGGGAACTCTTTCAGGGGAGCATCTTAGGGAGCTGATGTTTGGTGGAACCTACTTTGGGAAACCTTGAGTTTTGCTTAAGGAAGGAGGCTATCCAGTCATCCACCTGTCGTTCCATATTCTCCATTTGGCATCATTTACTAGTGCTTTCCTGAGTGGACTCTGCCAGTACATCCATTTGCCTTGCTGCCTTGTTTTCCTCATAAAGTCAGAGGAAGCTGGTCAGAGGCCTCAGTCCACAGTCCGAACCATTTTCATGATCATTAATAGGACTTGCATTTATTCTCTTAGGAAATCAAATCCAGAGCAGTGCTGCTCTGCATTTCTAGTTCACATTTCTTCCTGGTTTTTACGAGATAAGAGACTCCTCTTCCCTCTTTGTGAAGGAACTTTGTCCTTACTTAGAAAAATGAGTTAGGGCACTGGTTTGTTGGGATTCTGGGGGTCTCTCCATATCAGAAGACCCCCAAATAGGTGAAATCTCAGCTTCTTATTTTTTCAGACTACCTGTTAGGACTTGAAGAGTTCACTGAGCTCCCCAAGCTGTGGATTTAATGTATTCCTAAGAGTTGAGAAGGGTCCTCAGAATGACTTATTCCCATTATACTGATAAGTGGTTTATGGCCAGCAGTAGGGGTGAATATGGTTTTGGTTCATAGTGGCTTGTGTGGGGAGGTTTTTGTCTTTGTGCCTTGACCTCTTGAAGATGCAGGATCATGCGGTAGTCTCCACTGTCTGTTTTTTCTGTCAGAGGCTGCCTGCCTTATCAATCACTTGATCCCAGCGAGGAGGAAATCATGCCTTTCCATTAATGTGAACTTTGGTTTTTAAAAAGCCAGTACAGCAGAGACTGACGTTCTGCTCAGTGGTGAGCTGGCACGCAGGCCTGGGGCAGACAGGAGCTTGGGGAGAGGTGCCGGAGTGAGGCCGGCCAACACAGGCAAACTTCTCAGGCTGCCCCTGAGATTTGCTGGAAGGAGCTCAGCACTTCTCAGCTCGAGAACGGTCCTCAGGTGGCATCTTTGACTTATTCAAGGAAAGTCCCAGAGCAGTCCAGGTCCTGTCCTACTGGCTCAGCCAAAAGTCCTCCCTTCCAGGAGGTCCCCCAGTTTTGGTGGCATCCTTCTCAGTCCCTTACCCTTTAGTTACCTGTTGTAGTTAATTGAGGGATAAGTGGAAATGGAATTTGAGTATGGCAGTGAAATAAGTCATCTTCAGTGTATGGAGTGTGAACACTGGTGAAATTAGACCAGCACTCCCTCTGGAGCACGGCCATTACCCCAAAGGCCGGTTCTGAGCTCCTGTGATTCCTGTCAACTGCTTGTCTGCTATTGATTGGGGACTACTGTTCCACACATCCTAAGGAAGGGATGTGATCCTTAGCAAAGGTTTTTTCTTTGTTGGCCAGGGGTCAGGGTAGAGTGGGGGGCAGTGGTACTTAATTTTTTAGATTGGTAATAAATTCACTGGGGTAAAAAAAAGAATGAATTAATGTAAAGAGGTATGTAGTTCAGAGTTTCAGTCCCCCTGGACTCCCACATTCCTATTTCCCACCTCCCACCCCAGACAAAGCATTTTTATTAATGCTTTTATATCTTTACAGAGTTCACTTACACAGACATAGGTCAGTACAACTACATATTCTTTCTTTGTCTTGTCTTTATAAGAAAGGTAATGAATAACTTAAAATAGACTTTTTTTTTTTTTTTTTTTTTTTTTACTAGGAACCAATATGTTGTGCAGAGAGATCCACATCTCTCCCTCTCTGGAAGCTTTTCCTTTTCCCGGGATTTGGTTCCTGCAGCCTGGTCTTTAGGCTTTGTCTCCCTCAGCCACCTGGTGGCCACGAGGAGCCACTGCAGCCAGTGAGCAGGAGTGCTACTGCACCCATCCGCTTAGAGCAGGGCTTCTCAGAGGTGCCAGTGCCCACAGGTTGCCAGGGGATCTTGTTGAGATCCAGATTCTAATGAAGCAGGTCCGGATGGGGTGTAGGGACTCCTCATTTCTCATAAGCCTTTCAGATAACATCCGTATTTGTCCTCTGTGATGAGCATGGGGATAGAGCCCAGCTTCTCAGTTTTGGCCTCATTTTGGAATCTCCCAGAGAGATTGAGAAACTTCTCATGTCTGGACCCTGCCTCACTGGGACTTGGGTGTGGTCAGTCTGGATGTGCTAGTCTCTGGGGCCAGAACTACACTCCTGATTGGGGCGGTTACAGCCGGTACAAATACAGTCAATCATTGCTTTTATTAATGGCTATAGGCCTTACAAAGCATCTGGAAAGTGCTTTGGCAGCGGTGTAGGACACTCACTTGGAAGACGAAGAGCTGGATGGAGCCCCGGCCAGTGCAGTGACCGGATTCACCAGAGCTGCCCCATAAAGTCAGGAGCAGTCTGGTCTCGACACTTACTTCCATTCAGGCCATTTTCTGTGTTGTCATCTTCCTGGTAATTCTGCCGTAGGGATTTTTGAAATTTTCATGCTGTCATATTTTAAAATCAGAGCAAAAACAAAAGGGGACCTCCCTGGTTTGCCATTTGAATTCCTCTCTCATCTTCAGATAGGTGTCTAGCCCAGACGTTATTAACAGAATGCATTGTTCCAGTGCTGACTGGAAACCTCCGGAGATGGGATTCAAGCCTGTCGGCAAGACCTAGCAGTTGCTATTAAATTGTTGTGCCCTTCCTTTTCCCTCATTTATTCATGAATTCCCTCAACATTTGTGTGCCTTCTGTCTTCCTGGCACTGTGCTGGGCACTGGGACTACAGTTATAAATACGCTAGGGACTGTTCTGTAGGGAAGTTAGACCATCATCAGCAATCACACATGGAAACTGCCTTGAATGCCCCCGAGTCTGGGAACGGGCAGTGTGAGTCCGTGGAGAACCAAGCAAGTCAGGATGGTCAGGACAGATTTTCTAAGAAAGTGATGGTCTGAAACTGAGGGGTGAGCAGAATTTGGGGTCAGAGTGTTATAGGCAGAAGATGGACGTCCAGGCCTCTTTTGCCACCTAAGAAAGGTTGGTGGGTGGAATCTGGGAACTGGGGGGCGGGGGGGGGGTAGATGGGAGGAGGCAGTGTGAGGCTGGGGACCCGCAGGGAGTGAGGCACAGGGCCTTACAGACCATTGTTCTGAGAGCCTGAGGAAGGCAGGAAGGAATTTGAAGGAGAGAAACGGCAGGATGGGCTGTGCATTTCAGAACGATGCCCCCGACAGGTGTATGCTGCTCCGCGCCATAGGTAAAGGGCACGTGCACCTGAACGTTTTCCTGAATGGCTGTGGCTGATTCTTACTCACTGTCCTCTCTTTCTGCAGGAAAATCCCACCGGTGCCCAGCACCACACCACCCGTCTCCACACGTGTTCCTCAGCGGACAAACTCTGTGCCGACATCACAGTGTGGGGTCAGCTATCTGGCAGCAGCCACTGTGTCGACGTCTCCCGTCCTGCTCTCGTCCACCTGCATCTCCCCAAACAGCAAATCGGTACCAGCTCATGGAACCACACTAAATGCACAGCCCGCTGCCTCCGGGGCCATGGATCCTGTGTGCAGTATGCAATCCAGACAAGTGTCCTCTTCGTCCTCCTCCCCCTCCACTCCCTCTGGCCTTTCCTCAGTGCCCTCCTCTCCTATGTCCAGGAAACCTCAGAAGTTGAAATCCAGCAAGTCTTTAAGGCCCAAGGAGCCTTCTGGTAACAGCACTAACTGTCACAATGCCAGTAGCAGTACCAGCGGCGGCTCAGGAAAGAAACGCAAAAACAGCTCCCCACTGTTAGTTCACTCTTCCTCCTCCTCCTCTTCTTCTCATTCCATGGAGTCTTTTCGGAAAAACTGTGTGGCACACTCTGGGCCTCCCTACCCCTCCACGGTAACATCCTCCCACGGCATGGGCCTCAGCTGTGTGGTCAGTAAGGCGAACTCGGTGAGTGCCCGGCACGACCCGTCAGGGAGGGGCCCCCCCGGTGGGAGCCCCGCTGAGTCCATCAAGAGGATGAGTGTGATGGTGAACAGCAGCGACTCCACGCTCTCTCTGGGCCCGTTCATTCACCAGGCCAGCGAGCTGCCCGTCAACTCCCACGGCAGCTACTCACACTCTCACACTCCTCTGGACAGACTGATAGGAAAGAAAAGAAAGTGCTCGCCTGGCTCCAGCAGCGTCAACAGCAGCAGCAGCAGCAAACCCACAAAGGTTGCCAAACTGCCGGCCATGAACAACGTGCATATGAAACACGCGGGCGCCAGCCCAGGGGCACAAGGACTGACGAACAGTTCCCTCCTTCATCAGGTAGGAAATGGACTGTGAGCCCTGTGGGGAGGCCCAGTTCCTCTCCCTCGAGCTTGTGGGCCTGCTCGGAGATTGGTATGGTGGGGTTGGTTTGTTTGCCTGTAAACATGTGTCCAGCTTCATGGTCTCTTTCCAAAACGGAAGAGTTCATGGCCACATGAAGGTAAAGCAAAGTTTCTCTGCCAGAATTTCTCACGGCTTGGAAGGTGCTCCTGGGTAAGGCACCACAAAGTGCATATCAGTAGGGAGGGCCGCAGAAGCCGTCCCGCGCCACGGCGCAGTCCCTGAGTGTGGGCCCGGGGAGCACGCATCCTGGGACACCGTCCAGGGAAGACACAGGCCGTTGTTCCTGGAGGCTGGTTCTCTCGTTTGGTCCTCTGAAGAAAGCTGGCCTGCAAGCACGCTGATCTAGAAAGGGATGGGTTAAATTTTTGAAAGAAAGACCTTTTAATCATTTTCCCGTCAAAGGACTTCAGATTTTTGGTTAATTCTCTCCTTATCTTTTCTCGTGCTTTTCCAGGGAGGCAGGGAAGCAGCAGTAAGTGTGGGCAGAGATGAAGACTCTCATTTAAGTGAAGAGATGAGAAAGAAATGTGAATACAGGCCCATTTGTAGAGCGGTGGCTAACTGGGTGTCCGATTCATAATGACCCATGACTCTGTGTCTTGTGCTCTTTGTTCCCTACTCTTCCCCCGTTACCGTCATCCCCTCACCCTCTTCTCCTGGAGCCACTTCCTCCAGCTTCCTTTGCTCTAAGTGCCCGTTCATCTCTCTTCTTGTGACTTCTCTCATCAGCGTATCTCCTCCCCTTGCCTGCGCACGGGGATTTCAGCAGCATCCCCCAGAGCCCTGATTGACAGTGCAAGCCCTGATTGGCAGTGTTCTGTTCTGTTTTCTTTCTCCTCTGCAGAACTTAACTCAATTGGCAGGTGAGGACTTTTTCAGAAAATACCAGGAAGTTTCTTACAATGATAGAGTTCCCTCCACTATCTGTGCGAATGAGTACCCGCTGCCAAAGGTGTGGGGAAAGAATTATCCGTGAATTTAAATAGCAACTGTTTAAATTCTTCTCTTTGAGCCTCCAGTCTAAAGGGGCTGTTTGTATGTTGCTTGGCTTTTTGAGCAAGGGCTCCCTGGACATGTGAAAATGGGCTTTTACCACTTGGTTTGTAGTGATTCATTATAGTTTATCAGCATAAAAAGACAGTGCAAATATTGCAGGAAGTTGTATTGCCATCCTTTAAAAACTTCCTTCTGAGTGTAGTTTCCTGAGTCTCTGTGAACCTGAGGGAGGGATGTTCCCTTGTGTTGCGATGCCCCACACATTCTTTTACTGTGTGCACCTGTCTTCTTGTAGGCAGGGCTGCCAGCCCTCAATGCCCACAAGTCACAGAAAGGAGGGGAGGAGGCTGGTGGGTGCAACGGGGATTAACAGTGCTCGTGGAAAATGAGGGAGCGGGAGCCCATCTACACAGAGCAGGTGCTCCCAGAAACCTGTCACCCATTTCAAAAAAACTGCATATTTGGACGTGGTGTGAGAAATGTGGCCATGTTTAAAAGTTATGTAGTGTTTTGTTTTGTTTTGCAATCTGGTACAGCCCACACATCTACTGACCAAGTATGGCTTGTGAGCTGCCAGTCTGCCACTTCTGATGCCCACCATCGGGGAGAGTTCTGTCCCACTAGGACAAACAGGCTGAGTCTGGGTTCTTAAAATCAGTTTTAGTTTAAGTGTATATTTGAGAAAGATTTCCCCTCTGCAGTGGGAAACTTTTTTATTATTCTGCACAAATCTTGGGTGGGCAGGTGGGTGGGTGGGGGCCCATGGCTAGAGATTGGAGGGTCAGTGAACCCCCAAAAAAGTATTGGGTATTTTCAGTGTGCTCATTTATCTGCAGGAGGGATCCTGTAGCTTTCATCAGAATCTCAAAGGTATCCACGACTCCAAAATGCTGTGGAGAATGCTGCTCTTACAAGAGTAGGAACCTCAACTCCCTGTATCTTGTGGAGCTGATTTTAAGATTTGATTAATTTACTTTTTGGAGGGGGTGGTAGGGCAGAGGGAGAGAGAGAATCTCAGGCAGACTCTGTACTGAGCGTGGAGCCCGACACAGGGCTCGATCCCATGACCCTGAGACCACCACCTAAGCCATAACCAGGAGTTGGATGCTTAACCGACTGACTGCACCACCTGGGCACCCCTTGTGGAGCTGATTTTAAAACAGAGAAAACCGAGGTGGTTGAAGACCCCCTAGACCAGGGAGTGTGGTGTGGTGGGCTGTACTGGGAAGCCTGGCAGGTGGGGCTTGGCAGCTCCCCCCGCCTCCAGTCTGCTCGTGGCCTCTACCACCAAGGACTTCAGTAGCTCCCTGTGGGTCACTGGGGCCCCCCCCACCCCAGGCACAGGCACTCAGGTGTGAGTTCTCACACCTGCGTGTGCTACCCCATATGACCTTGTTCAGTTCTCAGTTGACAACCTGTAAGACCTTCAAGGAAATGAAATCAGTAAATAAAACCAAAAGGCAAACATGAGAGCCTTCTCTCTAAGCTAGAAACCTGGCCTGCATCTCTTCTAGAAAAGTCAGTCTTTTAGGATGATTGTGCCCAAGGGCGGAACAGGCATTTGAAAGCTAAGGCCACATGGGGTAGCTGAGTGCTCCTGGCCTCGCCCGGAGCTTGGGGAGAGTGCTCTGTGGCCTTCGGGATGCTCTTGGGCGTCAGGGCGGTGCAGCTGCTTACTTACCTTCTCATTGTTTCCCTACCCCCTCTTTTTTGAAAGCCAAAGGCACGTCCCTGACAGCTGAAAATAGCGCGGGGAGGAATAATCTGGACACTTTTGACGACAAGTTACACCTCCACTCAGCACTATGGACTCCACGATGCCTTTGAGTCTGTTTTCCCAACCTCCTGTGGGCCTCGAGGGTAGAAATCTGCCGGGCTGTTGTTGTAACGAGGATTTCCCTGAAGCTATGTCTGTAGCAGTGAGTACTTGTAAAGGACACTGGATCAAGTTCAGCCACCGAATTGCTTTGATCAGTGTTAAAGTGGTCTGGACTGCTTGCTAGCAATCTGTGAGAAGTTGTTGCTTTGTTTTTTAACTTGCAGTAAATCATGGAGCCGCTCTTGGAGTAGATTGGCTGGGCGAAAGAATGTCTTGGCAAGAGCATTACTGTAGATTTTTCTCCCTTCTTCCCCTTCCCAGTTCTTTTTTTACACTGTCTTCTGTAGGTCACCCTCCAGCAGTTAGGTGCCCCATCTGGAGACGCCTTCCAGAGGAGAGCAGGGCTGCACGCTGAGCGGCCCTCCGGAGAAGGGAGGTGCTGTTAGCTCTTTATAGCAGTGTTCCGGGAGTGCACTATGGATGGTAGCCTAAGGCACCATGGCAGAATAGCGTGTATTTCCCCCCAGCCTTTTGCAAGTAATTTGGGGTAAGAAGCTGTCAAAAGTTTCTAACTTACAAACTGGTTTAAAGCCATCAACGCCCAGAGAGCAAATATACCACATTTTAGAGGCTTACTTTTCATGGTACAAAAGCGATTCTATGTGATTTCTTTCTTTCTTTCTTTTTTTTTTAAGAAAATGCAAATGCAAACTAGTTTTGATAATGGAAAGCCAAATTTTGGTTGGGGGACGGGGCAGGGGAAGTGTGGATAAAATCACTATGGGGGAAATGTTTTTCCAAGATTTCCAAAGAGATGAAATTGTTTATTCTTTAAGTTTTCATGTTATACAGTAAGGCAGATTGGGTTGGTTGCCCTGCCCAGTCTCCTGTTTTTAAAAAATTGCCTTTGTAAAGTGAAGGGGTGCAGCAGAAACTGTCATTCACTAAGTCATTAATATACTGAAATGTTTCCAGGGCACTGTGTGCATTACCCTTAGTCTCTGTGGCTGCTGTCCTGGGACTCCGCGTACATTTCTGCTTTGAGCACTCCCCATGATGTGTGTGTCTGCACCCCCTTCCTCTCCACATGTTCATTTGGATGCCGTTGGGTGGGGAACAGGCACCAAGGGAGGGGAGTAGGCAACTGTGTACACATGCCCAGGCAAAGATGATGTAATGCAGAAACTTTCCCGACAAACCCTCCTTTCTGGGGATTAATACCAGCCATCTTCCGGAGAGAGTTTTGGAGTCCCTTGAGGTTATTTATTTATTTATATATATATTTTGAGTACCCCAACCCAAAAAGAAAGAGCTTCCTATGTTCAAATTTCATTGCTTGAGAAGGTGTTAATGAATTGGGGGGATGAGCTGGGGCATGTGAACTGGTGATTCCATGATCACAGCTCCTGAAATAAGAACCCAGGCACTTTTCCTTAGAAGAATACACAGAGTTGCCGAACATCACAGGGTACATTTCCCCGGGCTCTGATCACTGGACAGAGCTAGTCAGTGCATCCTTTCTTTCCCTACAATTCTTGGGTTACAAATGTCAGTTTCAGGGAATTTCAAGTCAACAACAAGTAGAATGAATAAATACTTGGTTACCAGCCTAATAATGTGAATTGCTACAGAATTATTCTTATTATGTAAGACAACAAAAACTTTATGCAGATACTTTAGCTATAAATTGATGTAAAATATTGATTTTTTTTTAAAGGAAGGGGAGAAGAGTATCTTGTTCACTTATTATGCAATCAGTAAATATTTTTAAAAAATGATACTATAGGAGAGCTTAGTAAGGAGAGCGCATGGATGGGCCAGTTTGGTGTAGTTAGGAGAAATCAGTCTGGTTGTTCCATCCCAGTGGAGGGAGAGAACAGAGGTAAGGGGGAATCAGAACGTACTTAGTTGATTCCTTGGTGACAAGTGCAATGGGGTATGGGTAGAATTTATTTTCAGAGCCAAGAGGACTTGATGGATATAAATAAAGTGCTTTTAGCGATGGAATTTATAGACAGATCATGTTGTTCCGAAAGATGTGAATAGGATCCATGATAGCAAGTTGATTCAGAATTATGTAGATATTTAGATAAGCGAGTGTTGATCATTTGATTTCTTAGACCGAGGTTTTAATTGAATTTCATTATGTCTCCCGGTAGTACGCAGATCATCGGGATTAGGAAATTAGCCATTTTGGATTCTGCCTGCCACAAACAGACCTATTCTAAACAGTGCTATTAAATTTTAGACTGTTCAAATATTTTATTTTCTCCTACAACTACTTTTTATTATAATGAACAATTAAGACCATTTAAAACACGGGAGTACAAGTATTTTTTTGAATTAAATTAACTTGCAAAAACCAAATTTGCAGTGGTTGGGTTGTTTCTAGACAGACTTTGGTATCAATTTAAAACCAAGATAATTTTTATATTCTTTCCAATAGAATTTCATGACAACTCCTGCAGTTTTCTTAACCTACAAAAAAAAAAAAAAAAGTGCTGCATTGATGAACAAAGAATTCTACAAAACCTACTTTTGTATCTTTATTTTGGAATTTCTTGTTCTATTATAAATATGGAAGTATCCCTATTTCAGAAGACATATTTTGTTAAAAATGAATTGTACATATTTAAATATGTATTTTTGCACAGGTCTTTTTTTCTGATATCCTGTTTTGGTACAATTGAGATCATCTAGTATTTATTTATTAATTAATAAAAGTAAATACCTTTTTATAATTTGAAGTGGTTCACTGCCAAGCCAATAGTTCTAGAACCTGCCTCCTTTACAGTTTAAGGGATGCCTCTGTTCTGTGAAAGTCTTTTTGTCCCTTTTAATGTCTCGGGAGCGGATTTGTGCCGATCAAGTGGGCATTTTGCTTCTCTAGTTGCCTGATTTCCCGATAGACTACACGTAACGAAGTGACACACTGCTTTTCTTTTGTTCGTGTTTTATGTGTGCGTTTGAGTGTGCGTGCGTGCCTGTGCGTTTGTATGTGCACACTCTGAGCACATGTGTGCTCGTGTGTGATGTGGTTTAAAACTAACGGGAAAACTGAAAGTGCCTGAACCTAGTTTTAAGCTTCGACAGATTCTTTAAAAAGACTTGAATGTTCAGTTCAACTTTTGGAGTTTGCTTTTTCCACTGAAATATTGTTTCTAAAATCTTAGGGGAGGAGATGAAAACCACCAATGCTGGTAATTTTATAAGGTATTTTAAAATTAAGGCCTTTTGGTTCACAGTAAATCAACTGGTGACAGATTGCCTGGTGGCACCAAGGGTTACAAATCTTTTTTGTCAGCCAGCGACTTACACAACATGTCCGTTTTGTTATTCACTCATGAAATACAGAGTTTAAAATAGAATATTTAAAAGATTTTATATTCCAAAAATATAATACAGAGTACCTCTAGAACATTGAAAAACGTGTAATTTGAAAAATGTAACTTATAAAGGCAGCTGTCTTCCTGCAAGAGTTCTGTTGCCAAGGAATTTCTCACTATCTCTCTGTCCGGGGAGGGGAGTGGGGGGGGGGGCTTTGGAAAATGATTGTTAAAAGTTTCGTTGTTTAGCAGAAAATATAATCATTTTTACATTTTGTGCAAAACATTCTACGTTTTCAGATCATTTAAATGAGCACTACATACTGTCAGTGTGAATGTAGGGCCTTGAAAAGCATTTTGCTGTTTCTTTGAGCTTGGTCATAAAAGCAATCTCCTGTGTTAAAATGTGTGAATAGTTTGATAATTTGTACACATAATCAAGAGCATCTCAGCTGGACTTCGTGTTGGCTGCTGTAGAGAACATGAACAAATGTCAAGGGATAGAAAATGACTTTGGATATTTAAAAGAGAAGAAATATATAGTCTATTTGTTTTGTAACAAGTTTCTGTAAATAAAATAATTTATACTATTTATAAGAAAAGGTTGTGCTTTGCTTTATGAGAAATTAGTTTGTGGAACAAACATGTTACTAAATGGGCAATAAAATTAGGACTTCTCAATAAATAAGGTTGGCTGCATGAAATATTTTACATGTTTCTGCCTCGTGATACTAAACCCCCCTTTCAGTGTAGTCTGACTTGTCTTCATTTTTGGCATCAGACACCCTTGTGAAGCACCTTTGGTTTCCTTCCCTTCTGTATAAGCTAGGTACAGGGCTTAAGATGTTTCCCTTCTTGGGCACAAAGCTTTGCTTTGGAGAAAGAAATAACTGGGTAAACTGTGAACACTCCTGCAGGTTTGTCAATAAAGGGAAGTTGATAGATTGAGAAACACGTTCTATTTATACTTGCTTATGTGTAAATTTGATGGCGTGTGGTCAGTTCTCGTTTTTCTCCAGAGGTAAGTTTTGTTTCTGTAGCTGGTGTGAACCCTTCCTTGCTTCACACACGTCTTCCCTCCCTGGCAGTGCAGGTGCATTTTGGTAGTATTCAGAGTACAACATAATCTTTTATCTCTAGAAACTGGGTCAGTTGTTCCAGTTGCAAATCATTCTAAGAAATTAAAAATTATTTTCGTTGCTTAAAATAGTAAGAAAAGCAACTGATTCCTGTTTTGGAGAAAATGTGCATTTATTACATGAAGGAGTCAGTCTGGTTTCAACCCCCACCATGCCGCAGACTTCCCATTCCCTCCTTAGATCAACCAACTCCTAAAGTCATTTCTAAGAAGTTCCTTTCGCCTTGGGTGTCCTTCTTAAACTTCCTGGGAAGAGGTTCACTCAGTTTCTTAACCCTTTTTGCTTCCATTCCCTTGCAGGTAACCTGGCCATGAACAGCAGGAGACTCCGATTCAAGGAAAGGGGGTTGGCAGGAAGGCACAGGGTAGGAAGGTCATTGTCGGCAGAGGGAGCAGACTGGGCAAGCACAGGTGGGAAGCAATGTGGAAGAGAACTATTCTGGGTGTAGCTTCTGGAAAGGAGGGGCTGAAGGATTGCAGAAGTCGGCACCAGATTGTCAAGGACCTGAAGCGTTATGGGGCCTTCATTCTCAGAACATACAGTTTAACCAAATGAAACTGTCAGAGCCCAGAGATTTTTGGGGCCCAATGCCAGCGTGCTGCAGGTGTCAAAAGTAAAAGCCATTCAGATCTTTCCCTTTTTCTTGCACTTCCCTCCCTTTTGCCTCCAATCTTATCCTTTACACCTTTTCCTCTTCTCTTCACCTCCCCCTCTCTGTCTTAATCAAAAAGCTCTCCCCTAAATCGAGCATACGGCCCTCCCCCTTCTCACCCCACTTTCTACTCTTTCAGCCTTTTCTTTCTAGTAAGAAACTCTTGCTCCTGTTGCTAATGGGAGTTAATTAAACTGTCTTTCGCCTTGTAAGGCTGTGTGATTCTTGGCACTTATTATCCACGTTTCCACAACCAAAGCCCAGGGACCAAAGCTGGCTCTAGCAGAGATTCTCTTTCAGGAGAGGGTGAGATGGAGCCAAATGAAAGTTTTTAGGAAGAAGGGGAGATTCAAACACATAACTTAATCCTTTTTTTAAAAAAAGTCCCATCACATAAGGGGCCCCAGTAACTATGGAGGAAGCATGGACAGGTGAGAACCTTGGGATAAAAATAAGGTACGGTGCTGTCGTAATAATCCAGGTAAGAGCTACTGAGTTTGCAAACTAAGGCAGTGACCAAGGGGGTAAATAGGAAAGTATTTGCAGAAATACTTCACAGGTAGAACCGACCGGTCCTGAGGTCTAATTATGTTGAACATTAAGGGGAAGATTGAACCCAAGGTAACATAAAATTTCTAGCTTCGCTAAACTGCTTGATGAGCCAGTGAGACAGAAGGGAAACCCTACAACGTTGAATTTGAGTAGCCACGGGGAAACTCACATTTAGTGCCCCGTGACTATACGTACAGCCTGGATGGAGCTTAAGAGAAAGGTGTGAACTGTAAAATGGAGGGTTGTCTTTCATTCTTAGATGGTCAATGAGGTCATGGGAGTGTATGAGTTCACCTAGGAAAAATAGGGTCGCTATTAGATTTGGCTCATTATTAAAATAATGCACATCTAGTTGAATGCTTAAAGTGTCCATTGACGCATTTTGCAGACATTCTCACAAAGCCCCCATAGAGTAGGCATTTTTGTTCCTAGTCAAATGAATGAGGAACATCTAAGAAGTTAAGTGTCTTGCCTCTGATTCCGCAACTGCTGGCAGCGTTGCCAGCCTGTGAATTCAGGTCTGTCAGATCAGTGGTTCTTAATCGTCGTCCTCCCCACCCCACCCCCGCCCCCGATTTCAAGAGTCGCAAGAAAGGGGTATGGATTCTCTCTGCCAGAGGCACAGACACACCACACCTTATGTTCCATCTCCAGGACTTCAGAAACCTGCACCCCATCCTCCGTGGCCCAGTGAAGGAAGAAAGCCCAAGACGAAACCCTGGGGAGTGTATTTTTGGTGAAGACAGAGGATGAGGTTGAAATGGTTTAGTGAGAAGTTTAGACAGTTGACTCCATTGTATTTAACCCCGCCAACCCACTCAGGTAATGTTTTGCTTTTTTTTTTTTTTTTTTTTTCCTCTTGCCTCTTTCTCCAGGATCATTGGAACAACAGGTATTAGTTGAGTAGAGAAGTTAGAACCTGGGCAGGGAGCTTGCCAAGGAATTAAAGCATATGAGGGTACGGCTAAGTCATTGATGATGGCCTTGATTAGGGCATTCAAGGAGCAGAACCGGAAGCCACCATGTAGAATCTTGGCAGACACTCTCAAGACATGTTATTGGTAATTACCCCCCTGATAAGTCTTATGATCCTCCTTCCAGGTAATTTGTCTATGACGAGACAAGTTAAGTGATTTATTCACCGTCCCAGAGTTAAGTTCACGTTCAATTCAGTGTGGCTGTTACTGGAAGTGGGCTACAGAGTACGGTGGTGGCGTAGCAGTTTGAGGGACGGGTCAGGGGACAGAGGACTAGGATAGTAGGGGTTGGAGTAGAATATCAGGTTTCCGTTGGGACAGCAGAGCTCTTCAGAGGTGCTTGTGATTCCTGGGTCCTGGGCGAGACCTTGGCAGAGGAGAAGTGGCCTGGGGGAAAGAGCACTGAAGTTCAGGCTGAGGAGCTGTGAGGCGAGGCTGTGTTGTGTCAGTTGCCGGTTCCAAAGGGTTTGGGGTTGAGCGGAAGACAGAGCCAGCTGCATGGTCTGGTGTGAACAGGAGGGAGCGGCTTGAGGTCTGGGGGCAGTGAACAGAGAATTGGTGCGGTAGGTGGGTGGTGGCAGCGTCAGAGAGAAGGCATTTTGAACGAGGGCGGAAAGCCTCCGGCCAGGAGAGAGCAGACTAGGGAAACTGTGGACTTCGTGTTGGCCCCAAGTCCCTGAGGTGTATCTGAATGAGCAGCCTCTAACCCAGAGCAGGACTTCGAGAGATGCGGAGTCCTCAAACCCAAGCTAGAATTCCATCAGCCTTGATCCTCCGGTCAACTCTAAGGGGGCTGGTAAAGTTGTCGGGGCGCCACCTACTGGCGGTCTTGACTGAGGCGGTCACTTCCCTGAGGCAGTGTCAGGGTTTACAGCAGCGATGAGGAGGCCCATCGTTCACCGGCAGCTTGTCCCTTTGACTTCTCACAACCAATCTACGGGCAAATGACGCCAGCCCTTCGTGAACGACGAACGGAACCCTCCCCTGGCGCAGACCGCGACAGTTCGCACTGTCTTCTGTGGGTCTTCAGCAACACAGTAACGCCCACCTGTGGCTCTCTGCCTTCGAGACCCGCATTCGTGCAGATGTGAGTTTGCCATGTTTTTCCAGACATGGATTTAACGTTACCCCCCCACTGCCATTGTGGAGCTGGCAGTTTGCTACCATCTGTAGTTTGTACAGCATCAGGCAGGTGAGAGATTATCGTAGTCCCCCTCCTTTCTTCATCCTAATCATGAAGAAACCTGATTTCAAGGATTAATTTAAAATTATGCAATTTGCTAATGATCGGTAACCTAATCAGTTAAGGCTAATGCTTGGTCAGGCTACGACAGGACTGAAGGTGTTCAGTCATAAAATGGGTACAGAATGGGGCGGCAATGCAGGGGCGGCAAACTCGAGTGCCAGTGGGGCCGGCAGGTAGTAGAAGGTAACAGGGCAGGCTGCGTGGACGGGCCCTGCTGGAGAACCTGTGCTAGCCGGTTGGCTGGACAGGGAAAATGAGCCCAGGGTTAGCCTCATCTGTCCTTTTTTCCACAGAAGCTAGATGAGTGATCTTTGAATTGTGTTTTCAGTTTTTAGATGGTGACCATAAATGAATTTTTATCTTGAAAACTAATGGGCGGGGGGCAGGTATGGCGGTGTTGCAGCTTGTAGGGTGACCAGTGGCCAACGTCACATCATCAGGAAGCACCCTCTGCCATCCCGACTGGCTTTGCTCTTTTGAGCTTTTTGATCCCCACCTGTGGGAAACGTGGGTCTGGACCTAAAATTTGACAAGCCTTTTATCGGGTTTAAAATACTCTGTCCATAAAGCGGACGTTAGCATTCCATAATTACGTAACACACATTAAATTTGTTAAAAACATTTTTTAAACTTTGGTTGAAATACAAAAAACTCAATTTTCAGCTTATTCTATAAAAGTTGGCTGAGGTGGCACAGTTTGTTCATCGTGTGTGACAGGAGTTCTAACACACAGCCTACTAAGGAACACGTTTTCGTCTTTTGATTGAGCGCGCAGTGCTGTGGTAGTTTTCACCTAGATGAACTGCAGAAGCCTGATTGCGCCTCCACGTTGCAGATGAGGGGATGGGCTCCGAAGAGGGATAGGCAGCGAGTGTGAGGAGAGCTGGGGCCAGAATTTGGGTTTTCTAGCTTTAGGGTCAGTGATATTTCTCCCATACCTTATGCCCTCATTTAAAAAGAGGTATGTTGGATTCTAACTTTATTTTCACCTCCAAAGTGATACTTTGAGGCTAAGTGTTCCCCTGGGATTTGTAATTACATAGACTAACTTATTACCAGTATGTAACAGGAGCTCCAGTTTTGTATTAAAAACTGCGTATGCCTAGGATTAAATGTGGAGAGCATCAAAATGCTGAAGTAGCTATCCCTGCTGGGTGGAACTACAAGGCAATCCACCTTAGTATCTTGAATTTCTTTTGTAATGAGCATATGTTTTCACCAAAAAAAAAAAAAAGAAAAAAAAAGGAAGAGTGACTCCCTCATCTCAAAACTGTGTTGTTTCCCTCATAAGTTATTCTACTAGACCTTTATCAGCTTCAGGAATTTTCGATTTCCCTATCTATCTTGAACTCGGAATGGATATAGCACTCATTTCTTTTAGCTTCCCTCACCTGTCATCCTCGCCTACTAATTTTAGGCAGTTGGGCTGAAATAGTGAAAGAAAAAATCAAGTATGTTTTAAGCAAGCAGAGGAAAAAAGTGTTTTGAGAATTCGCTGTCTAGACCAGGAGTTAGTCTAAGCCTTGAATGAAAAGCCAGAATTGCTCTGTGATCACATCCGTCCAAGAGGTCAGAGGTGGGAGCCCAGGGAAAGGGCTATTATTTTAAGAAACTGATGTTTCAATTCTCCTTTTTTCCCTTTAGTATGAACTGCAATGAGTCAATATGCTAAGAACAGTTTTGTTTTTTTTTTTAACGAATTTATGTATTTGACAGAGAGACAGCCAGCGAGAGAGGGAACACAAGCAGGGGGAGTGGAGAGGAAGAAGCAGGCTCATAGCGGAGGAGCCCGATGTGGGGCTCGATCCCAGGACTCCGGGATCACGCCCTAAGCCGAAGGCAGACACTCAACGACTGCGCTACCCAGGCGCCCCCAGAATTTTAATTTTTAAACAGACACAAGGAACACAGTGAGTTCTCAATGACTACCTGTTGGGTTTAACAAATTGCCCTGATTTTCAGGTTCATGGGTTTAGAGTACTTATATTCACATTTTCTTCAAGAAATTATAGTGATCATTGTTAAGATGTTATAAGTAAGCATTTTCGGAAATCCGTAAGTGGATATTCTCAAATGCTTAAGGCATATCCAGCATTTTACTGGCCTGCCATTCACCATAGGGCACCCGCAGGAAAGCCCTGTCACCCACGGCCCCTCCTGCAGCACCGCACTGACGCTGGTTACTGTCATTCTGCTAAGACATTGCTGTGAACTATGTCGTTGGCAATCGTGCTTTGATTTCCCAACCTTCATTATTTCTAGTTTACTTACGTTTTTATCTTGAATGACTGTTGAATTGTAGCACATTATTTTCCATCGACTGAGAGGTTTTCTCTCATGTTAATGAATCATTCCGCTGGGCCCACAGCTAAAACAGCATGTAAACTACCGAAGCAGACTTCTCTCCCCTTCCCTCTACAGTACAATGCCATTTACCATCTCTTTTGAGCTCCACTCTACCCAACGGCTTTGTCAGTCAGCATCCAAAAAGCTTGGGATCATCCCAGACTTTTCCTCCCCTCCTCCCCCCCATTCTTTCAGCAAAGCTGGCCACCTCCCCCGTCCACGCCGCCACTCTCAGGCATCTCTGCAGCTGGTGACACTTAGAGGGCCATTCCTCAGCTTAAAGCCTCCAGTGACTTTTCCCTCTTTCTTCTCCCAGGTATTCATTTGCATGTTCCTCCTCTATTTAAATGTCACCTTAGCAGAGGCCTTCTGTGACACCCCATAGGAGAGCTCTTCACACCCTACTTCACTCTGGCTCCTTTATCCGGTTTTAGATTTCTTTTTTCCTAGCACTTAACCCCATCTGACTCAGCGAGCTTATATTATAATTAAGAGAAAAACAAGGAACAACTTTGTTTTCCTTACCGTGCTTCTGTTTGTTTGTTGGGGGAAAAAAAGATCCCATTGCCAATATCGATGTAGGCTTTTTTGGTGGTTGTTTTTTAAATCAGTGTTTGTTGAGACTGGCAGCTACTGGAATCCAAGGTTATAGGAGCCTCCTCAAAAAGCAGTAACTTTTTTTCTGAGGGAAAGCTTAAGATACATTTATCTTCTGTCTTTTGTGTCCTAAGTGGGAGATGCGGTGTTTAGTTATGGACTACTATATGGCATGTACTCTTCTTTCTAAAATTCAGGAGACTTTTACGTGAGGAGCTGTATAATACCTCTTGTACTGTTCAGATTTGAACTCAGGCACTGTAGTCTCAGTCATTATTCCATTAAACCAGAGATGTTCAAATGACATAAAATGACCTTATTTTAACATTACTGGACCCTATCCTTAAAAGGTGTAATAAAGAAAAAAGTAAACTGAAAGAAAGAACAATGCAATATTTATTTTATACAGTTGAACTGGGTACATAGTAAAGTAAGCTATAAAAATTCCAAATAGTTATCTCTAAAGGAAATCCTTCGTTTACATGGTTTTACATATTAATTACTCTGGAAAGTTTCTGAACTCTGTTTAGCAGCAGATCTCCTTTCTTGATAGTTTCTTGGTACTGCCAGTTCTTGCTATCAGGTCTATAAATAAATTCAAGAAAAAAATGAATTATTTACCAGTCACATTACTCCATAACAAGAGTTAACCTACTGTTAAAAGACGACACTTAACACACAAATGACGCACAAACTTAGCAGTACCTGTTGGTCTCCACTATTTCATTTACTTTATCTATTTTGCAGTGTAGTCTCCCTGCAGCAATAAATCTGGAGAGCTCCCTACAATTAAGAGGAGGGGGGGAAAAGGGCATTAGTATGAGCCTTATACAAAATTCTTACACTGCACTAAATACATGTTTCCACTGTCTCTCAAGGTAACATTCAGTTGGCTTCCAGCCTGTGCAGAGGCTGAGAAGCTCGTCGCTGGCTGACTGCAGGATCATCCCAGAAGATTAAATCACTTACTGGAATAAACGGTAAATTCATATTGAGTGTAGGTGTGAAAGAATGAAATCATTCATAAGCATATCTTTAAAGCTTCAGAGAAAAACTTGGAGGCGGGAAAATAAGATTTATTTGGGGGGGCGCCTAATGAAACAAGAACAGATGATGCTCAGGATTTTCAAAATCCTTCAGAGCACAGAAGGAAAATTAAAACTGAAGAATACGCCAAACAATGCACAGCTGATGTTAATCTGTTGTGCGAAAGTATTTCTGCACATCTGTGTACAGTCATGACCCAAAACCTCAACAACAAGCATTAGCAATGAAACACTATCGTCTACCAACAAGGAGGAAAAAAGTAAATGCTTAAAAATGTACAAGAGCTATATGAAGACTTTATATTACATGGCAAGATGACTGCTTTAAAATAAAAATCTACTTGTAATAGAATTAAATTTAAATAAAAATTATATGACCATTTACTCTCCCAGATACTAACACATCTTGATCCTAGCACATAAACAACAAAAGACTCTAAATCCTAAACAAATTTCTAACAGAAGTGCCATTTGAAATCCCTGGGAAAGGGCTCGTTTGAATGGTGTTGAGGCAACCTCACTGTGACAAATCCTAGGAAAAAACATGGTAAACCTGGTTTTGGTGGTATTATCCTATGTGGACATTCTCTGTACATAACCAAGTCACGAACTAAACAACATGGATAGAGGATGTTTGCAGTGTAAACTGGGGATAAAACCCGAACAAATCAGACAAGTGGGTCATTAAAACACAGGCAAAGTACATATACAAAAAAGATCAATTTCACTCATTAAAAATGCAAATTAAAGCTGTAATGAAATGCCATCATTCTAGGGAGAACAGAGCATAATGCAATGTTGAGGAAGGTCAAAGCCAAACACCATGTCTCACACTTACTGGAGAGCAAGTAATATAATTAGACAAGAAAGTGTGTTACTTGGATTTGTGCTTTACAAGTATCAAGTATCCTAACTAATTGCCCCTGGTGGTCAGTGGTGAAAGACCCACTATGCCTTCTGTACTAGTTTTGTCGGGAAAAAAAAAAAATCTATGAAAAGGAACTAATTCTTAATCTTGGTATTAAGAAGAATAAGGAAGTATATACTTGTGGAAAATCTGGTTATGAGCTTCGAAAAGCTTGAAAGACAAAAAAGTTACTGCTATTGGAAGATTTTAAGCTGAAGGTCATCCTAAACTAACAAGCACTGTTGACAGAGTTATGGAGCAGGCTTTATTTCTATACTTCCAAAATCTATCTGGATTCCAGTTGCTACAGTGTCCAGTCTTTTTCAACTGTTTTTCAGTTATGTTACTGAGTGGCTTTCTAACTTGTGTTCATTTTCCAGACACTTAAATAGTTCCATCTCCACAGGGAGCTGCTAATCCATTTGCAACTATTATTCTGGGACTGAGGTTCACAAAAAAAATTATACAAGATTTAAAGCAGGGGGAAACCTCCACCAGAGACGAACTCTGACTCAAGGATGCCCTCTGCTGGGTTTCGGACAGACTGCTCCATCCAAAGAGCCTGACTGCCGGCAGGCCTAAGCTGACAGTGCTGCTGCTGCCCGTGCCGGCATTGCCGGACCTGAGGCCCTGACACTTACCCTCTGCCCAGACTACCCGACGAGACTCCACACAAGCTGCTAACTCCCTAGCCTGGCACTTAAAGCACTGCTTGTCTCAGTTCCTGTACAGACTGCCACACACTCCATCAAAGTACACAGTAGGCTACTGGGCTCAAAAACATGCTCCTACAGGGAACTGTGCTATTTCTTCCACGGGGGAAAGCACTTTTTTCCTTACCTTCTTACAAAAATCTTAAAAAACGCAGCGCCATCCAGTCTAAAGGCCCACCAGAAGGCGTCTGGGGATGTGTCCATTTCTCAGGCACTTCAATCAAATACGACTCCTAGGTATGCTCATTCTGAACTATATGCATCAAGAATAATCTGGGCGCAGCTTCTTTCCTGGTTACAACAAAATTTAACTCCCAATGTCCTATGTTTCCATTGAAGTCCCATTGCCGGCTTTAGAGCCAAACCACTTGTCCTCTCCCTACGTGCCATCAAACATCCCAGGATGACTCATCTTCTCCAGCCGTGGGTATTTCTCCAAGCCCCGAGCATGGTGGCTCATACACAGAAGATATGCGGTAGTGATGAACCAAGTATTTACTGAACACACAACCTACCAATCAGATTTGCATTCCATGTTTCAAACAGAAGACCTACCAACAAATTGTGTCACACAGTGCATGGGTTTCTACCTTAAACCTGGCAGTAGTGTCTCCTCAAATAATGGCCCCTTCCTATTCTCCCAACAGTATCTTCCTGAGTCTAAGGAAGTAGAGAAGTGGAAGAATAGTGAAGAATTACGTTCAAACTTACCAAATCAGACCCTCCTTACCTGAAATGATTTTTATAAGGGAGGAAAAAAAGAATCTGGGAAAACGCAGATGTGAACTGGGTATCCAAAATTTCAAACAAGGTCTTTCTAGGTAACAGCTAGAGCTCTACGTATACATACAACTTTTGCCTTTAGAGCTGGTCTGCAAACATGAAGGAAAAGAACCTGAAATACCACCTGAAATGTACCACGTCTGGAATGCAGAGGTCATCCGAATGAGTTGTAAGAATGCTGCAGTGTGTCTAAATGACACGTTCCTGCTCTAGTGCATCTTACCCACAACTTCATGTGAGCCTCAGATGGCCCCAAGTAGTGAAAGCTGTATCACCTCCAAGGGACAGTTAAGAAACCGAGGAAGGGACAGAACCAGACCAAGGTCGCAGGACTATTCAATGGCAGAGCTAGAACAAGGAGCCAAGCCAACCCTGTTCTTCATGCACTGCTCACAGTAAGCCACTCGTTCCACTGAGTCATGAGAATCAGACTCATAATGGCCATCCCCTCATCCCAGTAACCAGCTCTCCCAGGCAGTGGTAACCACACTTGAATTTCAAAGAATAGTTCAGTTCCAAGATAAAACCAGCCTAGGAGGACCAGCCTTTTATTTTGGTAAGGAAAATTTTTAAGATGCAAAACTATCACTGCCTTTTTTCTTTCAAAGGAAGAGAATAAGGGGATTTCTGGTGGTGATGGCTCAATAGTTCAAGTTATACTTAAGATCTGTACCTCTCATCAAATGTAAATATGTAAAACTCAAAACAAGCCTATAAGCAGATATTGGGATGAAATGTACTGGATCCAAAACTTACTTTGAAATGGTTAAAATATAGGATGGGCAGATATGTGATAAAGCAGATAAAACAATTATAGGATCAATCACCTATGGGAATTCACTGTAATTCCTTAGAATTTCCTACATGTTTGAAATTTTTCATAATAAATTAGAAAAATCAAACCCCTAAAAAGATAATTTTTTTTTAAAATGAAATCTGTCATCACTGAACTTTACTATATAACTATCTTTTTCACCGTGGGCCACTGAAAACTACACCAGCACTTAACAGATCTTTGGGAACCACAGATCTAGGTACCATGAGGACAGCACATACTCTGAATGTATACGTCTCCCACACTCCACTCTCACCACCCTCGTCCAAGCCACCGCAACAGCTCCTCCAGGAGCTACTGTACTCAACAGCCCACCGAGTCTCCTGTCATCTTGCAGTCTGTGAAGATACGGCTTCATGCTCTAGGACTCTAAAGCGCTTAAAATCCTCCAATGGCCTCCTACAGGACCTAGATTAAAACCCAAGCTCCATACCATGGCCACCAGGCCCTGCACAAGCGCACGAGTGCCTGAGTCTGCCACTACCACGCCACTGCAGCCACACGCATCTTTTGGTTGCGTTTTATTATCTCCAATGATTCATTTCTATCTGAAACTACCTTATGTATTTATTTCTTACTTGCTAACTCTACCCGTACAAAAACCACCAAATATTAAAGTCCATGACGACAAGGACCTTAAACAATGCCAACCATACAGTAATGGTTTAGTAAGTATTTGATGAATCATTGATTTAAGGGCTGAAAGTCCCATCTTTAACAACTAATGTGACCAGAACTGCAGCAGCAACCAAAAACAATGAAGGCATTATCAGAGAAAATATATATGACCTTAATGTGAGATATGGGAGAGCCACCTAGGAGTCACCACCATAGTAGCAGTGTGGTCCACAAAGAAGGGACAGAGTACTGCTGTCACAACTGCTCTCATACATACCCTTTTGCAAAATCACTTGACCACTCTACAACTCAGTATCCCCATCCATTAATAAAGGGCACATCATGAAGGCAGAGATGACAGATGATTGTTCTGATAATATTTAGAGAAAAATTGTTACTTTTTTTTTATAACTGAGGGAAGCAAATGTAAATGGAGAAAATGTACAAGTTGAGACATTAAAAGATACTTTAAGAAATATGCATTGACATAATATTATACTTACTGATCAATGAATTCCACACCAACACCAAAGGCTTCTGCCATATAGCCAAGAGTTAATGACCTGTAGGATTCCAGCAGCTGGCTGTATGCATGAATTCTCATTTCTCTTACATAGTATCGATAATGAGGGGCAAAAAGCCAGTCCTTTTTCATTTCCTGTTCCACAACAGCTGCAATGAATGAGATGACAAATAATAAGAGATAGAGCTCTTAGAAATCACGAAGAAAGATCGAATGGTAAGATGTACACTGATGAGCAATCCACACAAATACAAATTATTTTACTAAAGAACTACTTTGTATCACTGCTCTAAATAGCGAGGATATGGCAGTAAACCAAAAGACAAGATCCCTGCTGCCACAGAAACTAAATTTTCAGAGCAGAGATGAATAAACAAGATACTTTTAGTAACAAATTCTATGTAGAAAATAAGAGTGACAGGGCAGCTAGGAGGCCTTCCGCTGGATTGGGGTAGATAGGGAAGACCTCTCTGAGGAGCCAGCCAAACAGCGGGAGGCACAGAGCAATGCAAACAATGCAGAACTCCCACAGCAGGAAGAGCCAGGCTCGGCCCCAGAATAGAAAGGACAGATTCAGTATAAAGCAGCAAGGGGGCAGCTACAGGGATATGGAAGGCGAGCAACACAAAATAATAAAAAATACACTTGTGTCTCTGGCTTTAACAAGAAGCAAATCCCTGGAGAAAATCTGTGTTTTGTTTTCTGGTTTTGGAGATTTTTTGGAGGGGGTAGGGCAAGGGAGATTCACAGTGTTCAAGTGGATTCAGCTATTGTACATGCAAATGAAGATACCAAGGAGATATTTAGGCACGGGTCTGGCGCTCACTGGAAAGTTGGGGGCTGGAAACATGAATCTGGGAATCACTACCATCCAGATAAATTTGATGACAGAATGAAGATAGAGACAAGGGCAATGACCGGGTCTGAGGCAGTCACTGAGAGGTCTAACGAAGGATGAGGTGGCAGGTCCGGGGAAAAGAAGGGTGTGTTATTGTTCAAGAGAACAAAATTGTGGCAAGATGCAAAGGCTGCTCAACATCAAAAGAGAGAAGGATGAGCAAGGCAACACATGGCCGAGCAACACGGAAATCGATGGCCTCAAAATGGGATGATGCTCATTCTCACAAATAATGAACGAAATGCAGTAAACATCAAGTCGTTATGTTGTACAGCTTAAAATTATACAGTGTCGTATGTCAGATCTCAATAAAACTGCAAAAAAACACAGCAAGAAAACCTATGCAAGAGAATGGGAAGAAAAATGTTGGTCAGGATGGGTCACATTCATAACCCAAACATAAAATATCTTCTATCATTTATGTGCCATTTAAGAGAAGACTCAAGAGTTCAATAAAAACTGTCCTCGGAAACAAGAAATGAATAAAATAGGAATATAATTATTTTTCTCAGACTGGCTAAGAGTACGGTGGGGGAAAGGCTCTCTTCAAATGATGTAAATTGAGGGGTGCCTGGCTGGCTCAGTCAGAGGAGTGTGCAACTCTTGATCTTGGGGTCACGAGCTGAGCCCCATGATGGGTGTAGAGATTACTTAAAAATAAAATCTTTTAAAAAAAATTGATGTAAATTAAGAGAAGTAGAAACTGTGAAACTATACATAAATCAGCACAGGGCATATAGTCAGGAATGTATTAACTTTGTACGGTGACAGACGGTAAACTAGATTTATATGGGCATCATTTTATAATGTACATAAGCATCAAATCACTATGTTGTACACCTGAAACCGACACTGTATCTCAGTTATACCTCAATAAAAAAAATTGTGTAAATATAAATTGGCACAGTATTTCTGGAGGGCAGCAGGGATCAAGATGTAATATATTTTCACTTTGTAAAATTCATTTTCTTGAATTTTTTTTCCTAATGAAATAAGTGGAAGTAGGAAAGATGAATTGTAAGAGAATGTTCAAAACAAAATCGCTCACCATCAGAGAAAACTGTGAACAGCATAATTTTTTAACAGTAGAGGATAAATTATGGCACATCAACACACTGAAACAGGTCTTTTAAAAGGATAACTAGAAGCTCCAAGGAGCTCCACCTGCTTCATCTGCCACTACATCTGCAGTGTCCGATACATGACAGCTACTTAACAATACTTACTGACTCAATGACCAACCATTTTTATAGAGTCATGAAAAGATATTCGCATTATATTGTGAAGAGGAAAAAAGCTACTTAAAAAACAGCTTGTAAAATACACCCACATATGTTTAATGGTGTTACATGCTTGTATCTCTGGATACAAATGTCCCTGAAGAACACAGCTGAAACTTGATAGTGGCAGTCACCTCTAGAGAAAGGACCTGGCAATCATTGGTTAGGGAGAGCCTTTTTCTTCTTTATAAGACACTGTTTGAAATTTTTCCATTTGGAAAGATACATAACAAAATCTTCCAATGATTATCTCTGGAAGAATTTTGTGAGTGAACACATGTATGGATTTGGGAACAGGACTTTCTCTATTTTTAATTTTAAAAATGATTGGCTATTACCTAGAAAAGGATGTAGTTTCCTTTTTCAAATGAAATATTTTAAAGTACAAACACTGTGAATATTCAGGGAAGCAAAAGGGCTTACAAAACCAAATAAATCCTACATGTCTCAGTACACTAGAGAGAATAAATGATACAAATAATGGTGACTGATAGTTAAAAATTTAACTATCCTGTCTTCTGCATTTAAAATATCTGGGAAATGTATAAATTTAGTAGAGATAAAAGTTTCACCCACAATGTTCAAATAAAAGACTGCTATTAGGAATGCGGATGGTAGGAAGACATTAATACCTAAACAATTCAAAGGTTTCCCAAAGCCATGAATTTTATTTCATTTCTTTCTCACTTTCCTCTTAAATTATTTAATTAATGCAACAGGTTTGCACAGAGCACACAATATGTACAGGCAGTGTGCTGGTGTCAAGTTCATTATAAAGATTAAAAAAAACCCAAAAAGCAATCTGCTCCCAATAATTCCAGTTAGCAGGAGGAAACCAACTGTAAGAATCACAAAATAAAGTACTATTTTAAAAATGGGGCATATGACCAAAAAGCACACGAAAGAGGTTCAACATGAGGGAGATCAGAGAAATGCCAATAAAACCACCAGATACCACTTCACACCCACTAAGATGCCTATAATCAAAAAGACACAATAACAAGTACAGGATGTGAGGAGACTGAAACACACACACACTGCTGGTGGGAATGTAAAATGGTGTAACTGCTCTGGAAAACAGTTTAGCAGTTCCTCAAAAAGTTAATCAAAGCGTTACCGTATGACCCAGCAGCTCCAATACTAAATACATATATATCCCCAAGAGAACTGAAAACATAGATCTATATAAAACATAGACAGATGTTCCTTACTGTCAAAAAGGGGAGACAACCCAGATGTCCATCAACGGATGAAGGGATTGTAAAAATGTGGTATTTCCATGTAATGGACTATCATTCAGCCATAAAACTAAACAGAGCACTGAGACATGCCACAACACGGATGACCCATGAAAGGATGATAGGGAAAAGGAACCAGGCAGAGTGCCACACAGATATGATGCTACTCATATGAAAGTCAGAGTAAGAACGTGCAAATCCATGGAGATACCAGCCCCAGTAGTAGCTGGGGGAGGAATCAGAAGTGACTGCCCAACGGATACAGATTTCCTTCTGCAGTGAAGACGTTCAGAAATTAGCGATGATGACTGCACAATCTTGTCAAGATAATAAAGCCACCAAATTTTACACTTGGAACTGGTGAATTTTATGATGTGTAATTTATATCTCAATTAAAAGGGGGGCATAAAATGAGAGCTCCCCAGGAATGCAGGGAAGGGATTCATTCTGACTGAAGGAAGAAGGGAAAGGCCCCACATTTGAGCAGAATAATGCCGGGAGATCCGCAAGGATAAAAAAGAACAATAATTCCCCAATACGATCTTGTGTGCAAAACCCACCTGTGTATATGTATGAGAAGATGAGGCCAAGCAGGTGACTCATCACACCTCAAGGGTCCTATTCCCACATTAGATAGGATAAGTGGTATGAATTCTCATGAAACAGCCTAACTTTTATTCACGGAGAAAGCACTCCATAAACACTGGGTCAAAACCCACTTCAACGGTAGAACAAGCAACGGGGTACTTGGGTGGCTCAGTCGGTTAAGCATCTGACTCTGGATTTCGGCTCAGGTCATGATCTCAGGGTTGTCAGATCAAGCCCCGCATGGAATGCTCTCTCCCCCTCTCCCTCTGCTCCTCACCATGTTCACACTCACTCTGTCTAAAATAAATAAATATTTGGGAAAAAATCTTTAAACAAACCTTTAACAGTGTAAAACATCAATCTTACCTCTTGGGCCATATATAAATGGGTCACAGTCTGCTAACCACCCCCTCCTAAACAGAAAGGGGCAAAAAACTGAACCACACTAATCAAAGACTTGCAGCAAAGACCTGCACAGTCTGTCCCATATGTGAACAATCATCTCATTTATCTGCATACAGAATCAGGATTAAGACAAAGACAGATCATTGAAATGAGCAGCTCTATCCTTACCTAAGGACTGGAAGAAAACTGAGTAACGACACTCATAGAGTGAAAACAGGTACTGCCGGACGGCTGGAAGGCTATGCAGCACCTCAAGGATCTCAGCTCCTTTAATCACCTACAAATTAAAAACAACAAAAAAAATGTATGCTTTAATGTC
Organism: Ailuropoda melanoleuca; assembly: GCF_002007445.2. Classification (NCBI taxonomy): domain Eukaryota; kingdom Metazoa; phylum Chordata; class Mammalia; order Carnivora; family Ursidae; genus Ailuropoda; species Ailuropoda melanoleuca. The sequence goes on from NC_048221.1 coordinate 30,708,122, forward strand.
TATTTAGGTTAGGAAAGCATGGAGTAATTTCTAAATATGAGTATTAAAGATTCAGTCGTTACCTTTTCCCTGAGATCTGGTCTTTCTAAGGCAATCATGCTGACATAGACAGTGTAAGTCACAAAGGTCTTATAATCCATAAGTTCATAGGATGTGAATGTTGAAACTGTGTCAAGGAAGAGTTCAGCTGCCTGTTTGAAATCACGAATAGCCACACAATAAAGACCTTGATACACTTTTAGGCGGTTTCTCCTGTCCCAATCTCCTCCTTCCTCTATTAAGCTATAAATAAAAAAAAACAGGTCACAATCTGGAAACAGACAAGTCCACTTTTTGTTCAGTTTTGTGTTTTTTCAAACAGAAAACAACAACTTGAATCAAAAGTCAATATTTAAAGAAAACATTTTACTAAATAAGCACATCAATTATCTGACCTAACTTACTAGCTGTAAATGAAATAGGCAAATTTCTTACATTGGTGTCTTATTTACAGCATAAGTTACAGGGAATATATCGCCATCATTAAAAAGTACCTTTTGGCCTTCTCTGTGTTTCGTGTGATGAGATCATTATCCATATAAAATAATCCAATCCTAAGAAGATAGAACACGATATCCAGTCGGTGACCCAAGGCCACAGTTTTGTCATATGTCTTGCGAAAGGCTGTCAGAGCACCCTCCTGTCAAGAGAACCAAGGTAATGGGTGAGAAAAGGTTAAAAGTTTCAAATGCTATCAGCTGTGTGGAATTCTCTTAACAAGGGGTAGAGGGAATTGGTAGGAGTAGGGACAAAATAAGATACCCACGAACTGATAACTCTCAAAGCTAGGTGGTAACTGCATTGGGGGGGGGGGCTCATTATACTTCTCTCCACTTATATAAAATATAAAAAAATACATCAGATATGCCAAGCATATACTTAACATTCTAAAAAATAATACAAGAAAAACATTACAATTTATTCTCACTGGTTTCAACATTCTTTGTTGCACATATTCAGCACTTACCCCCTCAATTACAATATGCTACTTTCCTGTAAATTACCACACTACTTTAAGGGTAACAGAAGCTTTACCTTAGTCACTGACCATGAGAATAAAAAGTATTTAAATATACAAGTCTGTGTCAAAATATTGTGGAATTAAATGTTTCTATTGCTTTAAAAACACAAACATGAATAAAATCATTTGTCTATACGTGGTACTTCTTTTTCTGTGTCTGGTTTTATGTCATTATAAGTTACATCTCATAAATTAATAATAGGGGCTAGCAAGACAGCAATGGGTACAGCTGGCACTCGGATCTTGGTTTCTGTATACAACTCCCTGCTCCCCACATGCTAAAAGAAACCAAGGATCCTTGGAGAAATGGATGATTCCAGGTTTGGAGAGTAAAAATAACAGGTGAAAAATGCTATTTAATAAACATGGAAGATGACACGAGCACATCATTGACTTATAACTCCTGATACTGACTCGAGCATGTCCTTGTTGAAATTCCTCAAATCCAGAACCAAAAGCTTTAAGTTTCTCATTCACATGTAATAATGTATCCTCTTTAAAACCAAACCACATCACAAAACTGAGAAAACCGCACAAACTATTAGCTATTTTTTAAAAAAAAATTTTGAGAGAGAGCAAGCACGAATGCGCACACATGGGGGAGGGAGAGAGGGAGAAAATCCTCAAGCAGACTCCCCGTGTGAATGCAAAGCCCATCATCATGAGGCTGGGTCTTACGACCCTGAGATCATGACTGAAGCTGAAATCAAGAGTCTGATGCTTAACTGACTGAGTTACCCAGGTGCCTCCAATTAGCTATTTTTAAGCTTCTGTATTTCCCAAATTTTTACAATGACCAAATCTTAAATTTACAATAAGAAAAATCTTGTTTTAACCGTAAAAGGGGACGCCTGGGTGGCTCAGCTGGTTCAGCGTCTGCCTTTGGCTCAGGTCATGATCCCAGGGTCCTGGGATTGAGCCCCACATTGGGTTCCCTGCTCAGTGGGGAGCCTGCTTCTCCCTGTGCCTGCTGCTCCCCCTGCTTGTGCGCACTCGCTTGCTTGTGCATGCTCTCTCTCTAGCAAATAAAATCTTTAAAAAATAAACCTAAAATAATAATAGTTCTTATCACTACCATTTGAGCTCTCTGCCCCATCTTTAATCCTCCTTAAGTAGAACTGTTGTTACCATATTTTACGGATGAGGAAATGGAGGGTCCAGTTAATAGTAATTACTGAAACCAGAACTCTAACCCAGGCAATCTGATCCAAGAACCCACACTATTATACTTTTTTATATTGATGCCATGACATCTGTCATCTAACTACTTCAGGATTCACTGCTTAAAATTAATGACATTCAAAGCCCATACTCCTAACCACTATTAACACAACTGCTAAATTAAATTCAAAAGATGTAACACCTGTGGGCATCCGTCTCATGCAGTGATAGGAAAGTGTCCATCAGGTTGGCCACTATGTGGAAGAAATGGCCACATATATTAAGACAAAAATCCTTCCTTGTCCAGCAATTTCATTTCCCAGAATATACCCTAGAGGACGTTAGCATATATCCACAAGGAGGCACATTCAAGCAGGTTTCTACAGCAGCAGCTTGTACTAGCAGAAACGGCTGAAAACAACATCCATGTCTATCAACAGCTGAAGAGCTAAGTAAACTTTGGCACAGCCTTACAATGGACTACTAGCTAGCAGTTAACCAGAATATGTAACGCATTTATGTACGTTAACGTGGAAAGATCACGATACAATGCTGAATGAAAAAGTAAACAGGCCAGGGACGCCTGGGTGGCTCAGTCAGTTAAACATCTGCCTTCAGCTCAGGTCATGATCCCAAGGTCCTGGAATTGAGTCCCGCATTGGGCTCCTTGCTCAGCAGGGAGCCTGCTGCTCCCACTGCTTGTACGCCCGCACTCACTCTCTCTGACAAATAAGTAAAATCTTTAAAAAAAGAAAAAGTAAACAGGACAATATGAGTACACCATGGTCCCACTTATTAAAAAGAAACTTTTTTAGTATTTTCTTTAATGATATCCGCATGGGGCTCAAATTCACGACCCCAAGACCAAGGGTCATACGTTCTTTTGACTAAGCCAGGTAGGCACCCATGAAAACAATTTTTTAAAATACAATACTACCTAATTTACATGCCTGTAAATATGCAATAAAACAACTTAAGGTCACCTTTGAGAAGATAGAGAATAAAGAAAAATCAAATACAACTTCAGCACTAACTGTAATATTCAGTTTCTTATAAGGAGACTATTGTATAAATGGTAGTTTTTAAAATTCAACAGAATCAATGCTTTCCAACCAACGAGAGAAAAGTGCACTGTTGAGAATGATCCCACTTTTGTAAGAGCAGTAAACCAACAAAAATCTCTGCGAGTGCCTGTAAGTTTTTACTGGCATGGATACAGAGAAGCGTAACCACACCTGGCTGAACAGGGGAGTAGAAAGAAATCTTTTTCTTGACTCATTTTTGTGCTGATTCGCTAGGCCAGGTAAGCACATTACCGTTGTGCTTTTTTTTTTTTAAAGGAAGTTAATTTCTGACATAGTGCCTCTCTGAGACTATGCAGAGAGGGGGAACCACCTCCACCCACCTTGTCGCCTATCCGGCACAGGTACTCGGCCTTCGCCATCATGGCATCCCGGATTTCGCTCTCTCCCAGATTCTTCTCTGCGTCTTCCAGCTCCTCGTCCAAACGTTTCAGCTCTTCCTCGTTCGCCTTCTTCATTTTATTAAGCAGGTCCGTGTCCATCTGCCAGTCCAGGGATTTGCACAGGGCTTCGTAATACGGAGCCATGTCTAAGAGACAAAAAGAAGGGCATGACTTACGAGTGGGCGCCCCTGGTACCCTCAAAATCAGTGTCCATCCCCTTCTTCCTCACACACATACACATACACACACACACGCCCTCTCGGGTTGTCCGCCACTCTCCTCCCCGTGACCAGGAAGGCATGGGACAGAAAAGCCTGGCAAAGGGCTTGGCAAACTTAAACGTCTGCTGCTGAGAGACTGGCATCAAGGCCAATCCTGTTGGCCTCCCGACGGTTTCTGTTCCAACAAAGCCTTCAAGCCGGGGAAAGGGGAAGCCTGCTGAGACACACCTTCAGACATCTACGTTCAAGTCTACACAGCCCAGGGGCACTGCCTGCCTGGGAGGGCAAGAGGCACCGACCCCACACTTCCCCGTCACGCTGACAGCTGACCTCTCCCACAGGACTGCCCCAGCCGGGCTCGGCCGCTAAGGACAGCAAGTCCTGGGCCTCTCTTCTGTGTCTGGCTCAGAGCTCGATACCTCAGCATTGCCCCCCCGCCCCCAAAGCTGCTTTCTGAGGAGAGGAGAGGAGCCCCCAGGGATGCAGACCCCCTCTGAAAGCAAGGCTGGAGGGCCCCGAGGGCACCCCCCAGGCCCGGAGCCCCTTCGGGGAAAATGCCCGCAGGCTCCGGGGCGCGGGGCCACCCCAGGCCTAGGCCGCTGACTCGGCGCTCGCGCGGGCCTCACTATTATCCCGGACGGCCGCCATCAGCTCGTCGCGCACGGCCGCGTCCCCGCGGTGCTCGGGCAGGCTGAGCAGGAAACGGAGCTGCGCGATGCGCAGGTCGGGGTTCTTGGGCAGACCCTCCTCCTCTAGGTTCTCCAGCGGCATCTCGGCGGCAGGGGTACCAGCTGAGGGCGGACGGCAACTCGGCGCGGATCTGCGGCGGCTGCGGCAGCGGAAGCGGGAGGAGTCGGCGAGGGCGCCCGGCCGTCTCCAGACCGGCTTCCGGTCGTGGCCCAGCCTCCGCCAGCAGCGCTCCCTGCTGGACACGCTTCGGAACACCTCACGCGGCTTTGGCGCTTGCGCCCCCGTGTGGTCACGAATGGCTTTCCCTCTCTCCTGGCCGCGACAGACCGTCCCAGGATAACGTGCTGCCCAACTCTGAAGATCGATTTTCCGAAACTCTCCCTCTCTCCCTTTTTAGCTAGTCTACTTTTCATTCTGTTTGTACAGATGCCAAAATTTGTGAAGTCCTTCCTCTTTGAGCAAGACTGTGTGTCAGCTATTGAGCAAGGCAGAAATAAAAGCCTCGGTGCACCGCTCTAAAACCCATGTTCTTTCCGCTAGTCTAAAAAAACAGCATGCAGAATTCTGGTCTTAATACAACATTAATATTTTGTTTACGCATAATTTAAATCATTGCATGCCTGTATTTTCAACCTTTTTGTTCTTGTAGCTACAGCCTTCAGACTTGGTAATTGTTATGTGAAATTCCACCCAGTGAATTTGCCATTATTTGCTTTTACTCTTCCCTCCATTACAGGTGACTTCGGTCGTCCAGGGTTGTTATTTTCTTAATATAAAACATGAGATGAACATCACAGGTCATTTGATATTTTAGTTTTTTTCCCTTAACATAATTTCCATGCAGCATTAATAGACAAAACGTAGGAATGTTCTGTTGAGTTTTAAATATTTAACGTCACATGGTTTCCCAAACGAATTGAACCAGTTTATACAGCCAGTGAAACATTTCAGACTGCCACATTCTTGTCTGCAGTAAGCATTATACCACGCATTTTTTATGATTTACTAGTTTTGGTAAAAATAAGCATCTTGAAGACACCTCAAATGATAACAAAGAACATAGAAAAACAACATGAGGGCTCCATCACGTTAAACTTTTGGTGAAGAACGTTCTCAACATCTTTCATTCACTGATTCAACAGATTTAATACATGGTTGCAAAGTACCAGGGAAGGTTCCAGGCACTAGGGACACAGCAGTGAGGAATACAAGACCCTGTCCTTGTGGAACTTAACATTCTAGAGACACTTAGCTTCACTGAAACGTTCCTAGATATATTAATAGGATCAATCTATACTTGTACCTTATAAACTGTTCTGTTCTATCCACCACATATTGTAGATAACTTTCCTTGCCAATAATATGGACTGACATCATCACCTCTAATGATCACATAAGATTCCATTGTTTTTATGTACCAACTTTTGTCCCATCAGTCCTTAATTGCTATCAATTTGGATAATTACATCTCATAATTATCCAAATAATCAGTCTCATAAATGCCAAAGTGCTGATTACTATGTGCATATATTTTCACATTCGTACAATCATTTCTTTTTTAAGATTTATTTATTTGAGAGAGAGAGAGAGAGAGGAGGGGGGGGGCAGAGAAAGAGAGAGAGAGAGTCCTCAAGCAGAGTCCCTGCTAAGAGCAGAGCGCAATGTGGGGCTCCATCCCAGGCAGGCCCCCAAGATCACGACCTGAGCCAAGATCAAGAGTTGGCCACTGACCTGACTGAGCCACCCAGGTGCCCCTATACAATCATTTCTTAACCCACATCCCTAGAAGTGTAATTTCTAAATAAGAGAGGCTAAGCCTTTGTATTTTGCCATATTACATAGGGATTATATAAATTATTTTTCCAAAAAGTGATAAAGCAATTTACATTCCCACCAATATTTAAAAAAAAAAGGACCTGTTTCCCTCTTTGCCAATACACTTTCATCAACCATTTTAAGTTTTGACAATTATAGCTATGTTGTTTTCCTTTACATTAATTATTATATGGTTGAATTCTTTTCACATTTCTACTATGTATATTTCCTCTTAAGAAATACCTGTTTTGCTTTGTCAATTCCTCTACAGAATTTTATTAATTTGTAAGCACTCTTCATATCTTAAGGATACTAACTGCTTGTCAAGTCTTGCAAATTTCCTCCTGGTTATTTTTTTTACATTTTAATAGAACTTTTTCAACATAAATATTCAATATTTATACAGTTAAATTTTATCAATCTTTTCCTTTATTGTCTCTGTTCTCACTGTCACGTCTTAGTAAGATCTTTCCAACATCATGGTTTGAAAATTATTAACCCATGTTTCCTCTAATATATTTCTTTCTTTTTTCCCTTCTTTCTTTCAAGTGCTTTAATCTTTGATCCATCTGGAGTAGATGTCTAAAGAATATGGTATGTCATATTTAAAATATTTTTACAATTTACTAGGTTAAAAAAACATATATATATACATACCATAACGGTATTTTTTTAATCTACAGCCCATTACTTGACATAAAATTTGACAGGAAAGAATATTTGCAATTAGCTTTATCTTAATGAAATGAGCCTGTTCTCAAATGCGTACTCTCCTGCTTATGTAACCCATAGGAGTGACAGCTCTGTGTCACATGACCCAGAGCTGATTAGACCAAGTGAAGCCAAAGGAAACCAACTCATTGTCTGGTTGGCAGTTCATGACTCACCTGGCGTGTCTCAACTAGATGAACTGGTTGGGTGAATTCCGTTTTCTTCAGGAGAATTTCAACTAGGAAACTCCCTAGTGCTATTCAGAAGGAAGCAGTCCAGGAAAGCCAATATCTGAATAATAATTCTAGAATAATAATTCTAGAAGGAATAGAAAAACCCGGGGAGGCAGAGATCCTAGAACTGAAAGACATGGCATTTCTAGTTTGAAAGAATCTACTGCGTACCCAGCCATGCAGATTTCTTGTTTTTTTTAGATACCTCTTCGCAAAAACTTAGCACGCTGGGTACAAGGAGACAATTCCCAAGGTTTTCAAAGAAAAGAAATAAAGGTCACTTACAGGAATAAGAATCAGAATGAAAGATATCTTCTGAAATGCAACACTGGGGACCAGAAGTCAATGGAGCAAGGCCTTCAAAAAAGATCGATACTCAACTTTTATTCTTCAAAGAATATGGGCGTTTGAAGACCTGCAACATCTCAAAACTTACCTCCCAGACACCCATCCTCAGAAAGGAAGTCGCAGAGGATGAACTGTCCCTAGAAAATGGGGCATCCCACCCAAGAGAAGAGCTATGTCTGGGATGGTAAAAAGGTAGATTTTTAGGACGACAATCTTGCAGGTGACCCAGAGGGCTACCCATCAGAAATGCAGCAAGAAGGGGGTTCTCCTTGACAAGGCTCTCTCTCTCTCACTGTCTCTCAGTCCACGAGAAGATCTTACCCTAACTCTGAAATCTATCCACAGGCTGACTGCTTTCTACCATCCTTCTTGTTTACACTCTAGCCCCACCCACCGTCATTTCTAACCCGGATCACTGTGTTCTCCTCACGGGTCTCGCTGCTTCTCCCCTTATGATCTTCTTGGCCGAGCAACCAGGAAGGCGTCGTCCTTTCAAAATTTAAGTTCCCCATTTTACTTGTGCAATCAAGCCCTTGCAGTGGCCCACAAGGCCCTACAAGATGGCATTTCCCAATGTTCCCCATCCCCCACGTTTCCTTTCACTCGCCCTGCTGCCCGTCCCGGCTCCAGGCCCCTGCTCCAGGCCCCTGCCGGCACCTACCAGCCATCTGCTCCTGGCAGGCCCTTGGCCCTGGCCATTCCCTCTGCCTGGAATGTGCTGCCCTCATTCCGTTCAAGGCTACTCAGGTGTCATGTCTCAGAGGGGCCACCCCACCTATTCAGACTTACGTCTTCCTGCTTGTCCTTCCAATCCATTTTACCAAGCTCATTTTTTTTCCCATAAAATATCTTCTAAGGTACAATTTTTTTTATACTTCTTGCTTATTTCTGGCTCCCCCAACTCCAGGGTAAACTTGAGCAGAGCACAAATTCTGTCACATGCACGACGGTTATGTCCAGCGCCTAGAACAGAGCCTGGCACGTGGCAGGCACCCACAGAGACTTCCCGAGTGAATGAACAAGTGAATGAATGGAGTAGGGCTCCAGAAGGGAGTCTCGAAGAAGAAGAACAAACAGGCCAAATACATCACAAGTCTGAGAATTCTGAGAACACATCAATAGTCTTGCCCAGGAGTTCAGGGGTGAGACAGTTATAGGAGTCTGGAAAACTATGCCAAAAGAACACAAGACGATTACGAATTCCAAAGTGGCACCAAAGTTGTACCAGAAAGCAAGTGTGACTCTAAAATCCTTCATGGGCTCCCTTGTGAGCGACATTTTGTAGTTATAAAAACGTAAATGCTAGGCACGAATGGAAACGAAGCTATGACAGAAACAGACTGGAAGCGGCTGGGAGGGGAGGCGGCGATGAAGGCGGGACCTGCGATTCCAGACGGAGGCAGGTTGCTGTGTTCTTTGTCAACACCAGTTCCCCTGCTGTTCTGGTCCTAATTTTTTTTTTCTTCAGTCTGATAAAGGTGCTTCCAAATACTTGCATTTTGACCTCAGTCAGTGCTTTCTGATTGATTGTGTTCTTTCCAGCTTATCTCTTCAGTCAGGCAAAAGACCCAGAGGGCAAAGCATCCTGTGATGGGAACTTCAACTACCCCCCAAGCAATAAGGGGCTACCCTGGCGCCAGGAGGACCCCGAGTGATGGACCCAAGACAGTGACCCACCCGACCCTTACTGCGCACCTGCACGCCCCACCACCTACCGGCCTTTGTCCCACATTCTCCTTACATGCCCTAGAAGTATTTTCAGCTTTCTGGTGACAGTCTTTGAGATTCCAGTCCACTATCTTCCCGGTGTTGGACTCATTGAAAAAAATTCCTTTCTAGTTTCACCATCACTCATCTCTCTGTCTTTGGATTCTGTCAGTGGTGAGTGGAAGAGCCGGGTCTGTTCAGGACCCTGGGGTCCCGAGCATCCGGTTACAAGCCGGGACTGAACCTACTCTCAGAGAGGCTGAGAGTACGTGTCTGCATGGGGCTTTATCTTCCAAAGCAGGGAGTTCAAAGTTAACATTTAAAACTGGAAAAGAAGGAAAAAGTAGCACAAGTAAATTGTTTGGAAATATGGGGGCCAAACGCCCAAAACACAGGGTTAAAATGATGGTCTCCAGACGGCAGGATTCTATTAGGGTGATGCTGTCATCCAGGCCAAAATAAATCTTGACAAACCATACACTGCTTGAAGACTTGGGAGAACATATTTAAATATTTGAGAAAAGAAGACAAGGCCCCACTTTTCTGCTATAACGCTCTCTTTTGAATTTCTAACTGTGAAGATTTTTCACCTGCAACTCTTTGCCTCCTAAAATTATACTTCTTCACAGATACATTAGGAGTGTGCTTTCGTAAACGCATTACTCACGCTTGACATTTCTAGAAGGTTCTCCACCGGGGGAATTACTTTAACCCCCCAGACAGATGGGTGAACTCCAACGGCAGTGAGCATTCCTGCATGAAAATAATGCACGGACTAGCAAATGCAGAAGGCACTTGACTTTAACACTTGGGATACTTCTGGTGGTCATTTATGATTTCTCTCACCCCAGGTTTTCACATTTTTTTGGTGTGATGATAAAATCTCTTGGGTACTTGCGGGAAAATAGTCATTTCTGTCATTTGATTAGTGCAGGTGAACCCCAGCTTTACACAGAATCCACTACACATATTACCCAATGTTATAAAACTAAGAGCTAGGAAAGAAGTGTTTTTATTCAAAGAGAGGGTGGGGTTAGATGAACTCAAGTCCGTCAGCCAAGAATTTTTAGAAAAGTGATCACCCGAGATTCAGATTTGTGACGAGAATTGGATATACGACGGAAAATTCAGTACGAATTAAGGGAAAACCTGCCTCTATCATCATTAGCATAGAGAAGACAGTTAAAATTAGATACGACTGATAGAACTTGGTTTCCTCCTCTTCCTCGCATGGATTCGTAATCAAACGGACATCGTCATCTCTGGAGGATCAAATTTACAGGGGGTCCCATGCCTGCTGCCCATGTCCTCCGAACCACTCTCGAAGTCTTGCTGTCGCACTTTCCACTCAGTGCCAAGGAGACAAATTTCTGGTCAAATGTGTCTTTCTCTGGGCTTTTTAGCGCTGTTACCGCTAATTGCGGAGAAATCAATCGAACTCTGAACTGTTGCTATGATTTCGTTGACCCAAGTGGCTCTTTGCCCCTTATGGACACCTCGTTATTGAACGCTAAATCACCCATTCCAGGAACCTCTCTGTAGCCATTAACTCAATGTGACTGGATTAACTCGTTTTACAAAGACCCTTCTTTTAACCTTGAATTTTGGGATCTTTGTGCTCGGCCCAGAGAAAAAAAATAAATACACATCTTCTTTGTGGAGTCCCGCTCCACAGAAATTAGTTCTGTTTCACCAAAACAGGCTGTGATGAGCTAAGTATGTATTCTTTATTTGCTCTGCTTCGGGGGCTTATTTTAAAAATCATACTTCCTTCATTTTTTTTTTTTTTTATGATCTGTATCACAAGCCCTTTTCTATTCAGGCCTGGTTTTATTTAGTGAGCCTGGCAAGCAAGCCCTCCTCCTCCTTCACAGCCTTTGTACTCTGCCTTTATGTGGGAGCATCCGGCTCTGAAAAGGATGTTGTGTGTTAGGGCGCTGGGTTCTCTCGTTCCCAGCAGAACGGAGTTTGCTCTCTGGACCGGACCCATTGGCTGTTGATGGCGAGGAGGGCCATACCCACGGCAAAGAAAAAAAAGTGTTCCTCTTCCTGTGTAATGAACTCTACCGGCTTGGCTGTGGTGTGCTCACTTGTAATTACATGCACTTTCAGGTTTTTCATGGAATTTCGGAGACTTGGTGTGAGAGGCTCTGGTCACAGCTCCCCTTATGTCCAAGGTGGGTTTGTGTGGACAACTCTCTCTGCTCCTCAGCGTCTTTCCTGGTGGGCACTTACCGATGACACCTTATAGGATGAGATCTTTCCACAGAAGCGTCTGCTTGGAACACACAGAATTTCAGTGTTGTGGCAACATAACATTCCCCTGATGTTGCATGCTCGTTTTTTCCTCACTAAATTACACCTTTACAGAGGATCATTTGGGAGCCAGAAGAGGGCTTAGAAAATGCTCTTATTCCTGGATCCAGGTATCAAGCTTGAGAAACTGATGTAAACCATGTCCGTTTTCTTTTTTGGCTCACTACTAGCCGCTTGCACAGAGCAGGAAGCGGCAAACGTCTTGGCACAGTATGACACCATCACGCAAGCCCACTGATGTTCTGAGCAAATATTTGCTGGACCCGGCTGCATGCCGAGCTATGGCCATGTGCCATGTGGGGCTCCTACTATGTGTTCGAGGTGCCAGGTGCAGAACAGATCAGCGGCCACTAGGTTCACGGAGCTTACATTCTGGTGGGGAAGAAACGGGGAAAGGCTTGCCAACATTAAGTCACTAAGTAAATTATTTGGTTAGTGACAAGAACCATGGTAATATGGACACATTAGTGGAACAGAGATGCTAAGGAAAGGCTTTTTGGTGAGGTGACACTTAGGTAAGATAAAAAGGATGGGCTTGGTTTAGGATTCTTCTTAGAGGAAGTTACCTTGTGCCATGTCTCTTGACTCCATTGGTAATTACCTCCCTTTGTATACAATATAAGTAGTGATGAAAAAGGTTTCATGGCTTTCCCCCCTTCACTGTTTATTATTTTAAAGATTTTTAAAAATTTGACAGAGAGAGAGAGAACAAGCAGGGGGAGCATCAGGCAGAGGGAGAGGGGAAGGGAGAAGCAGGCTCCCCACTGAACAGGGACTTGATCCCAGGACCCTGGGATCATGACCTGAGTGGAAGGCAGATGCTTAACCAACTGAGCCACCCAGGAGCCCCTGCCCTTTCACTGTTTAAAAACAAGAGAGTGATAGGAAAGAGCAGGGATTTGCAACTGGCCTTGTGCAGCCATTGAGCACATACCAGGTAAAGCCTAAAGAGTGGCCCGCTTCTGGTAAATTGCTGCGCGGGACCTGTCAGTCATGTTACCTCTCCTACCTCCAGTCCCGCCCATCGCCCCTGCGGAGGGGCTGCTCTACATAAATACATGAGGCCCGGTGCAACAGTGTGAACCGCATTGAGCTGCTACCTAGAAGAGATCCTGGGATGAAAATTTCTGACCCAGAGGGAAGACACGGGGCACTCAGACTTGGACTTGTCAGAACTGGAATTAGAAATTGGTGAGAACTGCAGTAAGCACAGAAACCAGCGTCATGGAAGAGAGAGAAGGTGGGGGACAGAGCAGCCCAAAGTTAAGAGCACACTGGAACCATGAGCAAAGAGGAGCAGGAGGAATGCGTTTATGTCTTGGAGAGCAAGGACGTCAGGTGGTGACTTCAGGCAGAGCAGAGGGACAGAAGGGCGTGGCTTCACACACCAGAATGAATATTCATCAACCTCATGGTAAGAAGGGACTGATGCATGTTAGGTCCAGAAACAGCCCCAAAAAGTGGGCCTCTGATTTCTGCCATCGCAAGAGTCTAAGACACAGTCACAGAGCACGACTGCAACAGGGTACCTACCACCAGTCGAGTGGAACACACGACACCTGAATTCCTAATTCTTCATAAGGTAAGCTTGGAAAACCCTTCACAGGACCCACTGAAACGGTGCCGTTTCCACCACTAGCCGATTGAGCAATGCAAAGGCGCGAGAAAGCCAAACTTAGGAACAAATTAAATAGCATTTAAACAAGACCTGTGGCCGAATCGTGGCAAAATTCACAACTGTGCTGGACTTCCTCGTGCTCATCTATACTACTTAGTACTGTTTTTATTTGGAGCTTTTTGCTTGTCGGACGCACGAGATAGGTGGGGAGCTGGAGCGTTCCTTTCCTCTGAAAAAGCCAGGTGGAGGGAAGGACGCGCGGTGTTTCACGTGGCGACCAGCAGAGGGCAGCAGTGCCCACCGAGTCTCACAGAGCCCGCAGTGCGGAGCTCTGGCTCCCCAGGGGCCCGGACCGCCTGGCGATCAGGAATTCCAGGAGAGTGGGGCAGGCGACCCGCTGCCGGCCAAGGGGAAGGGTGTATGGGCAGAGGCACTCGGTATTAAGCACTGGAATGTGGGCCTCTTCTTAATTTCACCGGGGGAAAGAATCAGGAAAATCCACTCATTTAGAAGTTGAAATATGACCTTTGAAATGCCGCCCTTGATTTGAGTTACAACTGAAGCAAAAGATCCTTAAAGGTTTGTATTCCTAATTTTAGATCCTGACACCAATCATTGGAAAACATGGAAATAACTTAGTAGATTATTCCTGTAGTCGACTATGTATTCCCTAGCCCCTGCTATGGGCTTGACTCATTAACAAAACAAAACAAGGCAAAGAAAGAGGTAGACCCTGACTCTGGAGACAAATCTAAAACTCTCTAAAAAAAGTTTTAAGCCAATGCATTTTTAAAAGTGACTTACGATGATCCCAATCATGTATTTTTAAAATAATGTTTAGCCCCATGGAGAATAATCAGAAGCGAACCTGGCTGTTCTTGGTTAACTCAAACCAGAGAGAGAAGACATTTGAGCCCCGGCTGCTTCTAAGACTTCGTGATTTCTTCATTTCTGATTTCCTTGGTAAATTAAATTGTTCAAACTTACAGGGAAACCTTTATTTTGGTTTATATTTTAAAGTAGCCTAAAAATAATAATAATGGCACCAAACTCACATAGCATTTACGGTGTGCTGGGTACTTGGTTAAGCACTCTACAAATATTAAGTCATTTAATCAGTACAACTCAATGAGATAGCTGCTATTATTTTTCCATATTACAGAGGTTCAGAGAGGTTAAGTACCTTGCCCAAGGCCACACAGCTAGTCCATGACAGAGTAGGATTTGAACTTGAGGAAGTCTGAATTGACTCTATGCTCCCAGCCAGGATACTGCACTTCCTGGTGTCAAACATTAACCACACTATCCTCCCCTGCAAGCCTGGAACCTTCCCATCGAATTACTTCCCTCTCCTTCCCCTGCATTCTAACCTTCAGTCTCTCTAGACTGACTGATGACCCCAGTCTTTTGCGTCACGTACGATGCACGTGAACCTTGACATTTAAGAGAAGACCAAATTCTCTTGTTTCATGTGGTTTCACTAATTCTGAACTTTTGCTCGTACTCTGTGTTGAGAATTTAAACCACTGTTTCTGTGACTTTCAAATAGAAGCCTAATTTCCAATGCATAGTTTAAAAATTAGTTAATAAAAAAAAATCAATCACCTGATTTACACCCAGACTCAAAACAGCTGTCGTCTTCCCTCTTCTTATCCCCAAGGTAATCTTACCAGGTCATGCAGCGGCTTCCCCTTCTCTCTTCCCTAAAAACGCCTCTTAAATCTTCTCCATTTCAGTAGCAGTTCCAAATGCTCCCTCCCCTCAGCCTGGGCCATTATAACAGCGTCTCAGCTGGTCTCCAGACCCCCATCCTTCCACAAACCTCTGCCAGATGAAGTTTCTGAAAGCAACATTTTGATCAGGCCGTATTTCTTGCTCTGAAACCTTGCATGGCTTCCCTTGTCTGCAGAATTAAGTACTGAATCCATTAAGGATTCGTCTTTTCACCCAGGCTCTAGCTTTTTACTATTCCCCAGTCCAAAAAATGCTTCATTCTATAGGCAAATTCATAAAGACAGAAAGTAGAATGGAGGTTAAGGGGCGGGGGGAGCAGTGGGCAGTTGGTGCTTAATCATCACAAAGTGACTCTTTTGGGAGAGGAAAACATTTTGGAAATAGATAGCTTGAAGGTTGCACAACATTGTGAATATAATTCATGCCATGGAATTGAAAACTTAAAAATGGTTGAAATGCCAAATTTTATGTTATGTATATTTTATAATAAAAAATTCAAGAATATACTTTATTCTAGTCCAAGAGACCAATTGCTTCCTCTCTCTGAACCTCAATCCCCCTGTTATTGTGCACCTTTATACAAGGCGGAAAACATGGACTCTCCATGCAGCCCACTATTTCTGGAAACTTGCAAGGTTTCCTGCTTCCTCCCTTCCTACTTCTGATCAGCGAAAGATTAGAATAAAACTTTCAGAAGATCTCTAGTGGTTTTATTGCTTTTCTGTCACCAGCATATAGGAACAGTCTTGTCTTTCTTCTCAGTGAGCACAGGCCCTCTAAAAGGATACAGAAATAGTCAAACAAGTTTATTTCACGGACTCTGCTTTCCAATCAGATGGCCTTTTGTGGAATATTTTCTCCACGGGGGTCATCAATGCTCTGGACCGCCACACCATGCACTGTGAAGTCTTATCTACCCCTCTTCAAAAGCAAGCTGGCTGAGAGATTTCCTAGACCATGTACAAGCCAAATGTCTGCAATTTTCAGCATTCCTTTTTTTTTTTTTTTTAACATGGAGAACACCGATTCCACGTATTCAGCTTCATTTTAGGGAAAAATAATTTAGCATCTTATCTGTTTAAAAGGATGCTACAATTACTGCCCAAGAGCCTTGTCATCACAGAGAGATCTTTAAATATGATGAGTGCCCATGTCTGGAGGAAATGTCTCAAGCGAGCCTCGCTCCGAGAGCTCTGTGCTGAGAGGGCTGAGGAGGGTTTCTGGGGACGTGGCTCGTACCTCCTGGAATTGTGCTCGGCGACAGCCCTGGTTGATGCTGTTACCTCATCCCCTCAGATTGCATCTTGTCCCCCAACATGCACATGGAGAAAACCTCATCAGAAAGGTGTGTGACTTCTCACCTGCAACGCGGACAGCCTGGGGGAGCATCTCAGAGAAAAGGACCACGAGCTAAGATTCCTGTACCCAGCCGCGGTATCTCCCATCTGTCAGTTTGAAAGAAAATAGCTGGAGATAACCAAATAGCCCAAAACTATAATACCCTAGATACCCCTTTCCAAGACAGTAATTAAGACTCAAAACCAACCACAGACGAGCCAGAAGAGAAATCCCAAGATAGAGGAAGATAAATGGAGAGGTCACAACCATTCAACAGGATGTTGAACTCCATTTTGCAACCACAAAGCTGACATGAATTAAGCCAATAGAAGACAGAACACTTAGGCACTAAACTCTAGAAGCTAAGCGCATAAACCAAAAAATGATTACAAATTCAAGGAGAACTTGATAAAATTTCTATTATACTCAGAGACTTCTAGGTTGCTCCCTTAGCATATCTGACAAGAAAATTAAGAAAATAGAGGAATTAAAAAATAATACAACCAATAAACTTCAGGAAACTGGTACCTATAGAACCTTACATGCATTGAAGAGGGAATATACATTTTTTAAAAAAGATTTATTTATTTTAGAAAGAGAGAGAGCATGCATGCATGTGCTCATGGAGTGGGGGAGGAGGGGCAGAGGGAGAGAGAGAATCTCAAGCAGATTCCCGGCTGAGCACAGAGCCTAATGTGGGGCTCGATTCCATGATCCTGAGATCATGACCCGAGCCAAAATCAAGAACTGGACACTTAACCGACTGAGCCACCCAAGTGCCCTGAGGAAATATACATTCTTTTAATTGGTCCAGGAATATCCTCAAAGGTATCACGGAGAAGTGACTTCACTCCACAATTGAAACTTTAAAAACTCAAAAGCATTGAGATTTTATCGGCCACAATTTTCCAACACATAACCAAATAAAATCAGACATAAATAACTTAAAAATGACTGAAAATCTTTCCCATTTGGAAAGGGAAAAGGGGCTGCTGACAATGTCAGATTAAAGAAGTCGTAAAGAAAAATAAAGAGCAGTCTAGAACACACCAGAGAGTCGTATGGAGCATACGAAACTTTTAAGACACAATGAGACCCGTCCTGAGAGTTCATGGTCTTGAATGCTTTCCCGGCTAAAGAGAAGAGACCAAGAGGCACCAAGGAGTTATCATTTCCTAAGAAGCACGCGAAAATAAACCCAAGGAAATTAGAAAGAGAGATAAAATAAAGATAAAACCCCAAAGTAATAAGGTAGCATAAGTAGATGGTAGAGAGGATAAACAGATTGAAGTTGCCTCTTGGCAAAGACTAAGAAATTTAAAAACCCTTTAAGACCCTGATTAAGAAACAGCAAGAGCGATACAAGGGAACATAAGCAGAAATAGGTCAGATTAGAAAGGAGGAAAAAAAAATAAAAGGAGGAATAACCACAGAGACAGAAGTGATTAAAATAAATTAAGAGGTAGAATTATCAGTTACATAGTAACAGTTTCCAAAACTTGGAAGGACAAATTCCTAGCAATATGATCAATTATGAAAACCGACCCAGGAAAAAAATTTTACATTCTTGAATTAAGCATAGCTGGAGATATCGGTAAAAGACCTATCACACATTTTTACGAAAAATGTTTGGGAGATGTAAGAGATATTTGTGTATGGATTGTATGTTAAATGATATTTGGGTATTACAGCTAATTTTCTTTGCTGTCACAAATATGACAAAGCCCTTGTCCTTAAAACTTTTGTGCTAGGGGTGCCTGGGTGGCTCAGTCAATTAAGCATCCCACTCTTGAGTTTGGCTCTGGTCATGATCTCAGGGTCTCAGGATTGAGCCTCACATCGGGCTCCATGATCAGTGGGGAGTCTGCTTGAGATTCTCTCTCTCCCTCTGCTCCTGCGTGCCCCCCCACTCTCTCAGGTCAATAAATCTTTAAAACAAAAAACAAAAACAACTTTTGTGCTAAAGTATTTAGGCATGAATTGTCATGATATATGCAATCTCCACACACACACATAGTGATATCATTATAAAGCTACAGTAATCAAAACAGCACGGTACTGGTGTGTAAAGACAGACAAAGCAGCTGAAGAAACAGACTAGACAGTCCCTAAATACCCCACCCCCCACTGGACAACTGGTTTTTGAAAAAGGGACAAAGGCAATGCAAAGAATTCTCACTTTTCCACAAATGATACTAGAACAATTGGAAATACATATGCAAAAAAAATGAACTTGTATCTCTACCTCTTGGCACATTACCACCTAAGTCTATAAAACTTCCCGAAGAAAACAGGAGAAAAACTTTGTGACCCTAGGTTAAACAAAGATTTATTAGATATAACACCCAAATTCATAGAAGAACAAATTTGTATGTTGGATTTTCTGAAAATGTAAAATCTCTGGTGTTCAAAAGACACTGATAAGAGAATAAAAAGGCAAGCCGCCGATCGGAAGAAACTCTCTGGAAGGTGTCTATCTGATAAAAGACATGTACCCAGAAATCTCAAAACTCAGCAATAAGAAAGCAAACAACCCATAAAAATGAGCAAAAGATACACCACCAAAGAAGACATATACAGATGGCAAATTAACACGTGAAGAAGTGCATTAACCACGGGGGAAATGGGAATTAAGACCTCAAGAGATGCCTATTACAACGGCTACAATGAAGAAGTCTGCGCATGCCAAGGGGTGGCAAGGATGGGAAGGAACTGGAGTTCTAACCCATGGCTGGTGGGAACGTAAGATGTTAGGACACTTCTGCAAATAGTATGGCACATTCTAAAAGGTAAACACACGATCAGCAATTCTACTTCCAGTTATTTACCCAAGGGGGTAGGAAACAGACATCCATTCAAAGACGTGTATACAACAATTCCTAGAAGCTTTATTTGTAATAGCCCTAAAACTGGAAATGGCCCAAATGTACATCAAGAGATGAATGGAGAAACAAATTTTGGTGCCTCTGTACAATGGAATATGACTCAGTGATAAAAAGCAACGTACACACAACATGGACCAATCTCTAAATAATTATGCTGAGTGAAAGAAATCACCCACAAAAGACCACAGATTCTATGATCCCATTTGCGTGACATGTCCAGAATGTGCAAATCTATAGAGACAGAAAATAGATTAGTGGTGCTTAGGGCTGAGGGGTGGGCGGCAAGGGATAGGGAAGTTGGAGGTTGATAGCTTGCTACGAGGTTTTGATTTGGGGTGATGAAAAGGTATTAGCATTGACTGTGTTGATGGTTGCACAACCCTAGCAGTAAACTAAAAAGGACCGCATTGCACTTGGATGGGTGACTTGTGTAGAAATTGTATCTCAGTAAAACTGATACACAAATAAGTAAATAAAGGAAAGACCCTGCTCCCCTCTATTGTCTTAGCAGGTATAAACAGACAACATTACAGAATTTCTGAGTTCTCGGCTTCTTTATTCAAAATTGCGCTGGAATTCAATTACACAAGCGCAGGGATTTTTCAGTGTTCTATCTGTTGCTGTATCCCCTTTGCTTAGAACAGGTTCTGGCACAAAACAGGCGCTCAGTACATATTTGTTGAACGAATAAGTAAGTGAATTCGAACCACTTCTTCTGCCACATGGCTCTGAAATGATGCCCATTTTTGGTGGCACAGAACAGTCATGGTTTCAACTCTAGATTCAGTGGCAAATGGTCTCTAATATCAAAATTTTTATTTTTAAATTTAGCACACTGACCCACCTAGGAGGAAACGGGTGGCTGGAAATCTCAATAAACGGGAGGCAGTGACATTCCCCAAAGCGGCATGGTCAATATTTGCTGTTTCCCTCCTAACCTCCAGGGTCTGTTTCTACAGTGACTATATTAACTAAGGCTTTGTGTTCGTAAGCCGCAGACACAGACTCGGTGGACTTCAGCAAAAAGGAGGCTTATTGAGGGAGGTACGGACCCTCCCAGGAGGCAAGTGAAGCTACAGAATGAGTTTCATTATGGGATGTCCAAGGGACTCCAGCCCTTGGCTCGTGACTTCAGGGAGGGAAAGCTGGGATGAACTCACTGTACCATCCGCCCTTCCTCAGATCGCTTCTCTCAAGATTCAAAAGGTGGGGAGAATCCAACTGGCCCAGCTGGTTCCCTGCTCGTCCCTGGCAAGGCGATCATCCCAACTCCTTGGGGACCATGCATTTTTGTGGGGAAGGGAATTCCTCAAAATGGTATCAAGGTGTGTTACTAGCAGAAGAGGGACAGTCCTGGACAGGGGGGAGCCGTGGTGGTCACTGCTGTCAACTGTCTGTTTGGGGTCTTTCCAGGATGAGTACTTGCATTTAGGGTGTGATTTCACTCATGCTCTACTCAACAAGCTTGGGTGTGAAAGGTGTGTCATTATATTGTGAATTAATAGTAATAGTCAAATTATACAATAATGCCTACCTCTGACTGCTAAGGCAGGAATTGAACTCGGTCATAGTGGGCACAGGAGCTGGGGGTGGTGAAAACACTGGGGCCCCCATGTCTAGGCAGGAGGCCTTCTGCTCCCTGAGCCACATGCCCTTCTGGTCTGGGAGGCTCTTCTTCACCCCTCAGCCTTCCTCACGTCTGCCCTCCATGCCTCCACCCCCCCATCAAGAGATTCGACTTCCTTCCTTTTTCCTAAGGTAATTCTTAAATAAACTTAAGCTCTGGGGGGAAGAATGAACAGGGAGAAGGCTGTTTTCAGGAAACTGCCACTTCAGGCTCTGCAAACAGGCCCGTTTGGCCACCAGGTTGGTTTCCTAGGGCTTCCAGAACAAAGCGCTGTGTACTGGATGGCTTAAATAATCGACTCCCTCTGCGTTCTGGAGGCTGGAAGTCTGAGATCAAGGTGTCGGCGGGGTTCATTTCCCCCGAGTCCCTTCTAAGCATGGCTTGTGGACGGCTCTCTTCTCTCTTCTCATGGGCTTTCCTCTGTAGGTGTCTAGGTCCTAAACTCATCTTATAAGGACACCAGTGTTTGTTTTCGGGCCCAGCATATGACCTTATGTTACCTTACTAACCTCTTTAAAGGCCTGAAGTGAGGCAGTGGGTGAGGGCTTCAGCGTATGCATCATCAGGGGACGGAATGCAGCCCGCGACGTAACGGAAGCCCACGGTGAGAACTTTCTCGGGGCAGGGATGGAAGAAATACAGCAGAACAAAGCACAGTGGCAGGCCTCCAGGAATCCGCCGGGGACACTGTTATTAAGTTGGCTGTCACTGTGCCCCCCTAGCTTCTGAATGCAGCTTCAGCCTGGGTTTGCTTTTCGGCGTTATTAGCCAAGCCAGGGCAGGGCCGTGTGTCCGATGGGTTGAGGCTCGTGTGCTGTGAATTTAGGGGGAGGGGCCTTAAGACTGGACTGCGCTGCTAATTAGTCACAATCTTCACGCCCAAAAGACTCGCAGGAACAATGTGCAAGTGCGTTCTGAGCCTCATCCGCTTTTTTAACCAGAGAGACGACAGTGGCCCCACCTTGGGGTGGCCGCCCTCCTCCCGTGGCCCGCTGTGCGGAGTCGCCCAGCCCAGTGCTTAGAACACGGGGGCTGAGGTCGGGCGGCCTGCATTTGAATCTGGCTCTGCTGCTGATGGGCTGTGGAGCCTCGGAAAAACTGACCTCTCAGGCCTTCGGGTTTCCTATCTGTAACGTGAGTAATAATGACAGTACCCGGGGGCGCCTGGGTGGCACAGCGATTAAGCATCTGCCTTCGGCTCAGGGCGTGATCCCAGCGTTGTGGGATCGAGCCCCACATCAGGCTCCTCCTCTATGAGCCTCCTTCTTCCTCTCCCACTCCCCCTGCTTGTGTTCCCTCTCTCGCTGGCTGTCTCTATCTCTGTCAAATAAATAAATAAAATCTTTTAAAAAAAAATGACGGTGCCCGACCCCTAGTGCTACTGTGCTGATCCCTCGTGATACTGTATGCAAAGGACTCACAGCAGGGCCCGGTCCAGACGAAGTCCCAGTAAATGTCAGCTGGAACTTACGTGGCAGCCAAGGAACGTTAACATCCTACCTTAGGAATTTATCACCAGGTGATGGGAGGAACTGTTTTATTCTCGAAGTTGCTATACAGACAGAAGTTAATATCTCTTTCACTATCTGAATGCCGGATCTGTGAAGTCCTAATCCATTTAAAATCAGAGTCCTTGGAGCAGCAGAGACAGCAGGCACAAAGGCTGACGATTTAGCATAGATTGACCCCAGTCCCTACGCCATCCCTTCGCCCCTAAAGACTTTTGCTTTACATGCATTTCTAGCAAACTTGCCTCTTGGGTCTTCCAGAAGCAGCCAATTAGAAAGTAAAGGAGGGAAGTGCTTCGAAGCAGGCACGCTGGCAGTACCAAGAAGTGACAACTGACAGTCTGTCAGCTAACGGAGAAGCAAGAAAATTAAAATGCAGAGCGAACAGTCCAGCACAGCTCAATAACCCCCAGGGGCGTCTGAGCACAGCACAGTGATTGATGTTCTCAAGCGAGACCCGCAGACCTGACTTCCTTGCTGGGGGAGTGGCCTCTCCATCACTGGGCCACCCAAGCCAGAAACACCAGCCCCATCCGCAGCTCCTCCTCCTTGCTTTTCTCCTAGATCTGCTCAGTCACCAAGTCCTATTAATTTCTTCTTCAGTGGATCTGAAGGTTCTGGTGTCCGACGGAAGGAGGGCTGAGGGCCTGAAGTATCCATACGTGGATCCCAATACTCTACTGTGGTCGCCTTATCATTGCTGGACAATTGTACGGGAGATTTCCACCTGGCCTCCCTGCCTCCAGTCTCTTTGTCTGAGGACAGTAGAATCAAGGTGGGGGGTACATACCCCTAGTTGTCCAGTACCTATCATGTGTTAAACATGCTCATCACTGTGGAAGTAAAAAAAAATGACATCTCATAACAGAAGCACAAGGTCACTATTTCATTTTAGAAAACAAGGCTAAGTATATGTATTCCAGTGAATTAGGGAAGGTGAGGTCCTGAGCTCAGAAAGTTGGACCCCAAATACCACTTGGACTTCAACTGTATGCATCTTGAGGGGAAACAGACAGGGTGGGTGTCGTGGAGCAGACCTTACTTTTCACTGTGCGGAGAACGAGATTTGGTTTTCCTTTTCTGTTTCTGAGCTCACTTTCTTCTCTTCATATGCCCTCCTCAGCTGGATGAAGCATTCATCTGGTGCGTTTTCCTCCCGCGGCGTAAACTCTCTCCATTGGCCCAGGGCCGGGCGGCGGCGCTGGGCATCTGCGGGGCGTGCGGGCTCTGCCGGTGACAGAGGGCACAGACAGGACAGTCTTATCTTGTGGAAACCACGGAGCTCTCTGCAGTGGGATGCAGCGTCCACACTCGCTTCTGGGGTTATTATTCTCCGTTCACTTTATCTGAGGCTGAACTCCAAGAGAGCCACTCGCACAAAGGCCGCAAAGAACGGAAGCTCCTTATCCTAGGAGAATCCCCATGACTTTCACTTTATTCTAACTCTGAACCGAATGCAAATGTGCTTAGTGTCTTTCCTGCAGGCATTGCTAATAACAGCACCCTCCTGGTCATTAGGTTGATAAAGTGCCTTCCAATTATGAATCTTAAATAGGGCACTTTGCCTGCTCCAGAGCAATTTGCCTTTTAGCTCAAAAAACCTTAGAATGCGGTTATTAGTAGACCCCATTTGGGTATGTACTTGTTCTGGTGGTTCTAGAAGTGTCCTTTTATGAACAACGGTCAGTCGTTCACAAACGATTGCTGTCCACACACTGTCATCGCTTCTGTCGTCTGCATGTAGATTTCCGTCCTTGCTTTTCCTTCTCCGTCGCTGTGGTTCATGTAACTCCCTGCACTAGTTCAGCATTCCCTGCTCTCAGCGGTGTCTTGTCCTTAGATCAACAGTGCTCAGTGTTTGTGTTCTGAGACTCACTCGGTCCCCAAGCAGAACCTCGGAAAGCCGTGTTGCACTGCCCGGAGACAGACAGTTCTTGCACTGTGACATTTTCCCTGCCTTATCTCAGGGCTTTGAGGCACATGTCATGGAATATCACGGAGCCACATGAGAGCGCAGCTGTCCTGCCGAAGCAAAGCGGAGGGGTGGGCACCATTCCACACGCAATTCGCCAACCCAGAAGAGGAGCTTTTATTCTTAATATCTCTTCAACCACCGCCCACTCTCAGCCTTCCCTTGCTTTCCCAGCATGATGCCTATGGAAACTCCAGCCTTGCTCTGTTTTATTTTCATCTATGATGTGCTCACATTCTGAGCAAGAGACCGAGAGGATGAGAACGCTTCCATTCTTTTTATCTCCCAAAGGTTTGGGCCGATTTTACATTTGTATGGAGTAGAAATTAATGAAAATTGAATGCTTTTGTTTGGTGAAGGGGATTAAAATGGACACACTTTCAGTTAAATGAGTCACAGGGATGAAAAGTACAGCATTGGGGATTAGAGTCAACAATACTGTAGAACTTTGGGGACATGCAGTGACGACACTTAACCTCAGAGAAGCCTTGCATTATGTCAAATTGATTTGTCAAATCACTATGGTGCACCCGAAACTAATAGAACATTGAATGTCAACTATACTTAAAAAAAAGAAAAAAAAAAACCCAGGAAGAACTTTCGCTTTGAATTGCCAGGTTTTTTTTTTTTTAAGTGTGGCTTTTGACCTAAATTGGTCAAGTAATTGCCATAGACCTAGCTTAAATCACTTTCAAACTCTGCGGTCCCTTATAATACAACCTGTTTTTGCATGTCACTATGCATATTTTTTAACCTCCCTCTTCTCTCTTTTTGCTGTATTTTCTTTTCTGATTATTTTATAAACAATCTAGAACACATGTGAGCAATCCCACAGAAATATGCACCCTACCTCCTCTGAAAGTTTGGGGACCCAAAGGAAGCAGTCTCTTTTTATAATGTATTTTAAAATATATTTTTAAAAATAACATGTACTCTTTTCATAAGACTTCTCACTATTATCCAAGAGAAGAAAATTAAAATGGTCTGTAATTCTACCTTTCAGAGATAATCACTTTTACCATGTTGGTGTATAGGAATCTAATCTCTTTGAAACAGAGGGAATTTGGGAAAAAAGCTTTCTGCAAATTTGTAAAGTCAGATTTAATGGTAAAATGAAGTCAAGGTTTGGTAGCAAATTGGCATTGTTCCAACAGTCAAATAATAAGCGAACTCAAACGCATTCCTGAAAAGGTGAGGCCAGTTCTGATGGAGCTATCTGGGAAGATTACCTAAATACACAATTCCAAGCTGCTAATTATGGTATTTATGCTAAATGTTCTATAATGAAGGTGGAAAAGCTTAACCTCAAAAGAGCAACAAGAAATCAGCAAGATAGCTGGATTTGTATAACAGAAGCAGAAACTGATGTTCTCGAAGAAATGGTCCAACAGGGAATTGTTTTTAAAGATCCTTCTTCCATGTATCGCCATAATGCAATTTCTTTCATAGTTTTGGTTGATGCTTTCCTTAAAAGTAAATTTAACCCCCAAATAGGAAGGGTGTATGCACCACCTTTCCTTTGAACAACTAGAGAAAGTCAACTTTCCCTTCTTTGTGCAATTAAAACAGCTACTTGAAAATATGAACACGTGGCCATCATGTGATAGGAATAGCTAGTCCTTTTATATTTTGTACAGCCAGAGTATATACATATTTCCTTGGATAGGGGGCTTTGGCAAATATAAGCAGAGATTTCAATAGAGGTTCACTGACAAAAGACTTTTATGCCAATATCATTTGGCGGAATTCAGTAGCCTGTTCTGGAAAAGAGATATTTTACATACATTTTCTATCTTAGTTAACATTGCCACCATTCGTTTATAGAAAAAAAAATAAACACAATGAATATTGTTGCCCTGGTCTTGACCCCCAAATAATGTACTCTTTGGGCCAGTCTCTAGGTAAAGATGGTGATGGAGGGCTAGCTCTGTTCGGGAAGCTAGGAAGAACAGCCCACGTTAATACAAAGAGGAAATTTAAAAGGCCTAGGGGCTATTTGAACTGTACCCTGATGATGTCATACAATTAAAGACATAAATGTTGCTGCCTGTGTCACAGCTGTTCTCTTACAGGGCTGCCAGGTGCTACGAAGAAGCACCAATCAGCATCCCGCAGAACAAGAGCACGCAAGCATTTGAGGGTTAACCCACCGGACCAGCAGAAGCAAACATAACTAGAACGCAGGCAGGATCCCACACGGCTGGGGCTCTGGGCCATGTCATATTCAAAGAAACAGTCCGTCTCACAAAAAATGCACATCAAAAGCCACTGAATCTTGCTGAATCTCACAAGAAAACAGTGAATAGAATATTTTTAGTGTAAAGCAAGTTTCCCTTCAAAAGCCTCTTTAGATGACATTTCACTTCCAAAGTCTCTGACACTGCCTGCCAGGGACGTCTACCAGAAGGCCGTCTGGTCTCTCTCCTCTTCCCGGGGACCTTCTGCCCACATCCAGACCCAGGTGCTCTCCTACCTCTGTGGTCCCTGGCTTCACTCCTTCCTTATTTCTTCACTATCTGGACCCGCTCATCCTCACTTGCGTCTTTAGTTCTTGTTTTTCAATTCTCTCATAAACAGGATCCTGCACAACGAAGTTGAGTTTGCAAACCTGTCACCAACCAATCAGAAATCATGAATCCAAGAAAAACTTTTCTTTCCGATGGAATGAATAAGGACGACATCAGCTTTTGGAATCCCGGCATGCCTGCTTCCTACAATTGTTGGACAAAGCCAGTGTTCTTTTCACCTGGCTCCTGGCTCCCAAGACTCAAGTCTCCAAGGGAAATGCTGTATATATGCCTTTGAAGAAGGCTTTAGCTGTACACCCACTTATCTCTCATACTCCACCTCATTCATTAAGCATTTTGCGCTTAGGTGCTGGGGTGCCCAGATCCATAAGGCACAGGCTACAATGGCCACACAGCCATGAGAACCTTTACTCTGTCCTTTCATCTTTATACACAAAGAACATGGGTAAGATACTGTGCCAATTACACAGATGAGTTAGAACATGAAGAACAGGGGAGGGCCAGGTGTCCTGCACAGAAGGAACAGCATTTGTAAGAAGCTCTCTTCTATAACGTGAGAACAAAGAGGGACAGGATAATTATCGTCAGATGTTTGCTGGGTACCCCGCGTGGAAGACAGAAGAGCCTTGGTTTGAGTTATCTCAGCTCTGAGAAATGGGATCAACAGTCAGGAATAAGAGAAGCCAGAGTTATTCCATCTGAAAAAACCTGCTGATATGTGGAACAAGCTTACAATAGTGATAATAATAGCAAATAGTTACATGATACTTATTATAGGCCAGGCAACGTTCTAAGTGATACCTATCCTTTATGAAGAATTACAGATATATATAAGATGAATCCCCATAACTACCCTCTCCTATCACTATCCTCAAAAACCGAGTACAAAACCGAGGCACGGAATGTCCCATAACATACCTGAGGTGCCACAACTGGGAACTGGTGGCCCCTGGATTTGAATGCAGGCAGGCTGGCTCCGGCATCGACGTTCTCAGCCACTTTTCTATACTGCCAACGCAATGGCGTAGTGCCTATCACCAAAGGTTTCCAAGTAAGTGTTGGGTGGCCCTTTTCCAGGAATGCCCTCAAAGAGTTTCCTGCATCGAATGGGAGGCTAAGCTACCTCACTTCTAGGGCGCCCTTCTCCTGTCNCTTTCTTTCTTTCTTTCTTTCTTTCTTTCTTTCTTTCTTTCTTTCTTTCTTTCTTTCTTTCTTTCTTTCTTTCTTTCTTTCTGTTTTATTTATTTATCTGAGAGAGAAAGCAAGCATGAGCAGGGCGGTAGGGTTGGGGGAGGGCAGAGGCAGAAGGAGAAGCAGGCTCCCGGCTAAGCAGGGAGCCCAGTAACGTGGGGCTCAATCCCAGCACCTGGGGATCATGACCTGAGCTGAAGGCAGATGCTTAACTGAGTCACCAAGGTGCCCCCATCCCAAATCTTCTCCAAAGGTTCCTAACTCCTAACTCCTAACCATACTTCCCAGTCTCCTTTTTACCTCCCCAAATCAAGAGCCATGACTTACAGAATCATAGAGCTTTCTCAGTCCTAGCTGCATGACTCCCTCTACACTCTCTTGTTGCCTCCCAAATCTTGGGGATACAGATCAACCGAAAATTTGTGGAAAAGTCTTTCCACCTCCCCTCCTGCCTCTCAGCCTCCTTCATGCGTTCCTCTCCCTGTTCCCCCCACACCCTTCTGCAGCTGCATCACCAAGATCCAGAAATCAGTCTGGTGAAGACAGGATTTAACTCTGAGAGTGTGAAGGAGAAGCTGAGGGAGAAGGGGGGGGCGGGGGAGGGGCAGTCATGCAGGCCGCAGTGTGGCCCTTTCCACAGGAGTGTCCCTTTGTGGACATTTCACCGGCGTGACTGAAATCTCCT
The DNA here is from genome assembly GCF_002007445.2 of Ailuropoda melanoleuca. Classification (NCBI taxonomy): domain Eukaryota; kingdom Metazoa; phylum Chordata; class Mammalia; order Carnivora; family Ursidae; genus Ailuropoda; species Ailuropoda melanoleuca. Next base: position 30,736,935 of record NC_048221.1, read on the forward strand.
CAGGTTTTGAGAGCAGAGCGAGAGGACAGAGGAAGAGGAAGACGTGAGCTCTGTGTGCCGAGCCTGGCCACTCAGGCCTGGAGAGCTTTTCACTGAAGGGTCTCTCAGATTTGGCTCGAAAAGGGGGAGCCATTCTGCCTGTCTCCATAGAACCGGAAGAGACTTCGATATTTCTATTTGTCTTATGAACAGCTGGTGGCTCCTATATGAATCTAATTAAGCATCTTCCTGGCTGCAAACACTTCAAGTTCTATTTTTAAGATGAAGAATGCTTCCCAAAATGTATCTCACAGACGACTGACTGGCTGCGGGCATTTTATCCCCAGCACACCATTTCGCAGCACGGGCTAAATCGCATTATAGAAATTACTCCAACCTGAAGCTTGGCCAAGTCAATAATATTGATTGATGAACTTAGGATGTCAACCGTCTAGAATACGTGCTTCAGACCAGACTCATTGTCCTTTCACCTTATCATATTTGTGGCTAATGCCCCTTCCCCTGAGAGCCCCTCCCCAAAATAATAAATGTCAGAGAAGATGAAAACTGATAACGTTTGCTTCAGTCAGACGAGGCGAAGGTGCAGCTGCATTTCTGTCTGGCACCTATGCTGGGATCAATCCTGTCACTGGAACCTGAGTGGGCTTGGTTGGTCAGTGGCAGGCTCCCCTCTTCAAGCACCTAACCCGGATCTGCGCCGTCCCATTTGCTGAGACATGCGGGGTGACCCTCCAAGCAAGGCAACGGGATGCCCAATGGTGGAAAGTGCAATTGTCAAAGACAGACAGTCACTGTGATGTGAATCTGTCCTTCTGCTCATAAAAATATACCCAAACCAAGAGATCCTTCCAGAACTCTGATTGAGTCTCCTCCTTCCTTCTGCTATCATCATCAAAGGGTGTGATCAGGTGGGAACCTAGCCCCCACCCCATCAAAGGGAGCAGAAATCAAAGCTAGGGAGGTGACTACCTAGCAGTAAATTTTCCTACCTCGAAGAAAAAAAAAGCAAAAAATGAAATAAAGCAAGGACTATATAGTAAAATATATATTATATATATATATTCTCCCTAAAGAGAAAGAATTTCAGCCAATTCAGAGTGGACGGTACCTATCAAGGGTCTCATGTTCCTCCAAGCAGAGGGAGGCGGGGGTGAGGGGTGGGGGTGGGGGACACAGCACTATCACAGAGAAAAGAAAGCAAAATGAGGGCGAGGAGCCAGACTACAAGGCAAAGGGAAATAGTAAAAGAGCCTGAAATTCTTCCTCAAGAATTCTGTCTTTTCAGCTGAGTGGAGCCAGGATTTCCTGTAATTATGCAGTCAGGGGGCAGTGTGGATATTAAGCGGGGTTTCTCTTTCGAAAAGGGAGAAGGGTGTTGGGCCGTGGTTTGGGTCCTGTCTTGACAGTGAGAAAATGTCACCAGATCCCCCCAGCAGCTCCCCCACGGCCGGGATGGGCTAGCCTCGGAGCCCCTCTGTAACTGCCGGGAGACTTTGCAGTGGGCGAGATGGTCTCCTAGGACCCTTCCAGTCCGTAAACTGAAACGATTAGTGTGCGATGCTGACAAGTCAGTTCTGCTTTGGGTTGACATGGCAACACAGCCTTGGCTTCCCTGTTGCCCAAGTTTCTATGCCGGTCTGTGGAAAGGAGTGGCTTTCGTATGTACGAGAAAGGGTGAAAAACGGAGAAAATCTTTCTTCAGGTATAACAGAGTCAGAGTGGGAGAGAGACTAACCGAAATGGGCCAAAGAACAGGAGCTCTGACTAAAACCCAGGGTCCAGTGAGACCACTTCAAGAAGACAGTAAGAGATACGCACTTCAGTGAAGAGGATTGGAGTCACCGAAGACCAAAGAAGATCAACCATGGCGAGGAAACGGCTCGTGCTGCTGTCATATCGTTCTAGATGTCCTGAAATTGAGGATTTGGCATTGTGAAGTCAGGGGCCAAACTAGCAGCCAAAATGTTGACAACGGCACCATCCCTGGGTTTCTGCCAGCATATGGGATTCATGTAACAAACCATCCAACCACAAACCCCAACCCTGCTTCGCTCCCTGCCCAACAGGGGATGTGCCCATCTGCCAGCTGCCCACCACTCCGCTAATAAAGCCCGTCATCCATGGTTTCCCCTCATTCCTCCTGCCCGCTGACCAACCCTGGTGCCTCCCCATGAGGCCCTGCATGGGGTGCTGGGTCCCTTTCTCTTGAGAACAGTGAGTAATAATCTCTTCTTTCAAAGACCATTGTCTCTGCGTCTGTCACTGTATCATCCCTGCTGAAAACAGAATGTGGGTACATTTAAAACAGCTACGGAACATCATTCTGAATCCTCAAGAGTGTGTGTGCTTCTAAATTGTGTTGGCAGAGCCGTGGTCTGTGAGATAGACTTCGTGCTCATGGCCTGTATGATTTTGAAGGCCAAGTGCACCAACCAGCCAATTCTGATCACAGCGAAGCTGATCTGAGACTTGCAAACTACGAGCACTTCATAGGACTCCACCCATTTTATCCTCAACCAACTCTACACACGAGGTGCCATCATCATTCCCATTTTATGCAGGAGCAAACAGACTCAGAGAGGGTGAGGAAGGAGCTCGAGAGGATACAGCTCGTGGGCAAAGTTGCTCAGGCACTGCCTGGATCCAGTGGCTGGGTTTTAATGCTACGTTTATAGGAAACTGATTCTTACCTCCAAACCACTTGCAACACCTTTACTTCTTTCTCTCTGTGACTGTCACATGGTCACACACATCAACAAATATTTAGTGAGGGTCGCATGTATGCTTTGAATTATCTGAGGCACCAGGAGTACCTGGCTGGAAGAAAAATGAGCCCTGCCAGCTCTTGGGGAATGTAATGAAAATCTAACAGTCCAAGGTAGCCTCCAGGAAGACCCAGTTGATAGACAACAGGAAGATAAGGAGGAGTGGGAGCAGGCTTTGAGGTGGCTGGAAAAGTGTGTGTGTGTGTGTGTGTGTGTGTGTGTGTGTGTGTGTGTGTGTGTTTATAGGAGGTGATTAACCTGTACCCTCAAAGAGAGGGGTCAGAAAGTGCGGAACCGAAGTGAGGGCATGGAGGGGAGGGGCAGGACGGCAGGAGGAAAGGCAAAGGCACTTTAGAAGATTACACCTGCCATGCTGACATTTTGGCTGGAGTGACGCTTTTTTGATTTAAGCGAGGGGTTAGGTTGCACTTGAAGAGGTCTTGATATAAGATGATGAGGGGTCTTGCATGGCGATGTCAGGAATCTGGTGTTTTGTGGGAGACCTGTAGCTGGAGGAGGAGGACGTGTGTGTGTGAGTTCACAGAGGGAGTGATGGTGGGCCGGAGGGAGCAGGACCAGGGATGTGGGAAGTCAGAGGAGAGGACTGGAGGGCTCCGTGAGGTTGTGAGGGGCAATAGAGGAGATGGGAGAAAGCTGGGGTGATGCGGCCCTCTGTTCTGTGGGGTCTTGGAGTCCAGCATCCCAGGATGGGTGGAGAGCTATGCGGTCAGGATTCGTGGTGTCAGAGACATAGCATCAAAACACCAGTGAAGTTCTTGCCCTCCCTCCTTATTCCAAGTCCGAGGAGAGGCATTTTAGAGGCTGGTGTTACCTAGTGGGTTTTTAATGATTTAGATCACTAACACTATGAGCTTGTGTTCTGTGTGTCAGCAAAGCTTTTAAGCGATTTTCTGTTAATTTTTAGGTTTTATTGGATGAATAAAACGTTATTGAAGAAAATAGAAAGTATGTATAGGTATTCAAAAGGAATATTCTAAATGACATAGAAGCCTACCAGCTGGAGATAATGACCATCTTCTTTTGGGATAAGCTGACCTTGCACACATTACATTTGCACACACGTGCGCACACATATTTGTGCATATACTTATACTGTAAGTGTATTTTTATATACGTGTGTACTTACACAAGTAAACTCAAATTGTATATAATTCATTTACCAGTAGATTGTTATTTCTATGCCAATAATTTTTATATATACACAGAGAAAAATGTTTTTGACTTACAGTTACGTGAATGTACCATGATTTGTTTGGATATTCAACTTGCTTTCTGTTTTTAGGTATCATAAGCAATGAACATTTTTGGACATATTGCTGAGCCCTTGTCTGGTGATTCAGGTAGTTTTTATAAATAGATGAAAAATGTTGTTTCTCAGGCTTCTTTTTTGTTATTTTCAATACTTCCTCTTTATCTCTACACATCTGTTGAGCATAATTTTCCCTTTGCCAATTTTCTTGCACAGTCTCACTTGAAAAATGACTTTACAAATCTCCCATGAAAAAGGATTCCAAATAATTTATGTAGATATTCTGCCCTCAAGGAAGGACAGCATAACTCCCCACTTCTTCAACGTAGGCTGTTCACAGTGGGTTCCCTCCGAAGGGCACGGTATGGAAAAGGGGGGCCAGAAAGTAAGTCTATGGTGGGAAGACTGGACAACTACCTCAGCCAAGTGACCGAGATCACACCAACAGCCATAAATCACGTTGATAGTCTCCACCTTTGATAAGATGTGATGAAAACACACTTTACCTCCATGATCTTCCTCCCAGCAACCCTTGACCCCTGTCTTATCATGAGAAAAACATCGGAAAAATTCCAACAGTGGGCTGTCCTACAGAATATCCAACCAGTATTCTTTGAACTAACTGTCCGGGTCACAGGAAACAAAGTCTGAGAAACCATCACAGCCAAGAAGAACTTAAGGAGATATGACAGTTAAATGTGATCTGGTATCCTGGGCATTAGGTAAAACTAAGGCAATCTGAATAGAGACAGAAGGTTAAAAAAAAAGAGAGACATGAGTAAAAACAGAGACAATTTGAAATATGGACTCTCACTAATGATAATGTACCAATACTGATTCATTAACTGTAACAATGTACCATACTAATTAAGATATTAGTGACTGGGAAACTTGGCACCTGGTAGATCAGAACTCTCTGAACTATCTGTTCAATTTTTCTGTTAAAAAAAAAAAGCTTTCTAAAAATAAAGTCTATTAAAAATGAGTGGAAGAGCACTCTTTGCGTGGTTAGAGAAAATGTTATTTCAGAGCTGTGTGAAGACCCAAAAGTACAAGCGGGAACTGAACACTGGGCTACCATAACGCCCAGTCGGGCCCTCTCCAGGGTGGGTGGGGGGTGCTGTGGGGAAGGAAAGGTCGAGCGGAGTGCAGTCCCTGGCCCACAGGGAGAGCTCCAAGTACATAGCCCATCATTCCTTAATCCCTCTTTTTTTTTNCCCTTTTTTTTTTTTTTTTTTTTCAGCCATTAGCCTTTTCCGCATCCAGCCTTTGTGAAGGTGGAAGGTATGAGTCTAACTTCTGAGATACTAATGAACTGAAGAAAGACCCACCCCCACCCATCATCATCACCACCACTGACGGTGAATTTCAAAACCAGCAGATCTACAAATCCTCTTCCTTTTATAGACTTTTCTGAAATTCCAACCCTACTTGACTATAGATGACCATTCTAGAAACTTCAGATTCTCTTTCTTTCTGGTTACACCAATGATGAAAAGAAGAATTTTCAAAACCAAGTCAAACACTGAACCCCAGGACCATCCCCAATAGTGACAACAAGTTGCCACCCTGCCCCAGGCTTCTCTGCATTAATGTCACTTGCTTTTCCACAAGCTGAAGCCTTTAAGGGCGGACTGTCCACCGGAACGGCAAACTCTGCAAAACAAAACCTTGGAACCAGACTCTTGTCATGGAACCACGAAAGCAGGAAATACAGCAGAAGGACACCATTTACTCGGGCTCTCCAGTTGGAGCAAATAATAGCAAAAGGCCATTACCATTACTAATTGGTACACTTCATAAAACACAGTAGTAACTTACAAGTATTTTCTTTGCAGGTAACTCAATTTTTAAAAGTACCAGTCATGTAGCCTACTTCTTTTTTTTTATTTTTTTATTTTTTTTTTAATTTTATTTTATTATATTATGTTAATCACCATACAGTACATCCCCTGATTCTGATGTAAATTGATGCTTCATTAGTTGCGTATAACACCCAGTGCACCATGCAATACGTGCCCTCCTTACTACCCATCACCAGCCTACTTCTAATAAAACTAGCTAACGTAACCGATCGCTTACTAGGTGGCAGACTCTGTTCGAAGCACAAATATTGATGAACTCAATCATCACACAGTTCTAGAAAGTGGTTACTAGTTTTGTTTCTATTTTACAGATGAAAATGAGAAGCAGAGAAGTGACTTACACAAAGTCACACAGGGGGAGAAATCACACAATGACACTTTGATGCCAGAACCCATCCTCTTAACCTCTCTGCCATGTAACACACATGTATCTTTACATAAAACTACGTGTACATATGCACGCATACAGAGAAGCATATATGTATGTTTGCATGACTACACAGAAACCTATCTTTACTGTAAAACATTCTCAAATTAAAACATTCTAAAATTAATACGGTAATACATTCTGAAATTAGATTTTTAAAGTTCTGTTTCAACTGAACCTCGGAAGAAACTCATTGACTTTTTAACGGTTTGAACAACACTGAACAACAACAAAAGCAATGGTTGGGTACTTAAAGACGAATTCTTAAGTAAACTACAATTTCCATATCTGTTTTAGCAGATAGAAGCCTTCGAAGATTATTACTTGAACGCTATTTCGAAGAAGGAATCTCTCCCTTAGGACAACTATTACCAGAGATACAATATTGAAGTACAATTGGAAAACTTGAAATCCCTTTGGAGTTGGAAGGAGGTGGATTTCTCTAATGAACGCTATTTCTGATTCTCCGAAGAAAAATAATAAAGGCCAGATTGATTTTCTTTTGCAGGGACTGAGTAGGCATTCCTAACCTTCACCGGCAAGTAGCAGACCTCTGACTCGGTATTTCGAGTCTGTAGGTCACAGACACGTCATTTTCACGAGTGCATGCATAAGTGACACAAGAAATGGATGTCGCTGGCATTTTGAAGCCTCTTCTTAAAGATCACTTTTAAAATGATATATAATTTCAAATAACTTTAAGGTACAGCAGAATCATCTTTTGTCTGCACCACAATCCCTTAAGTGAGGAAAGGCCCCATTTGTAGTGGCCAAAAGAACCTCAGAGAGAAGCATTTTTCCCTGGAAGTAAGCAGCATGGCCTAAGATGAGAGCTGGAGTGCCATGGTCCTGGGAGAAGGCCGATCGAAAGCGTGGATAGGAGCAAGATTAGAAAGAGTCTGAGATAAACAGAGCCCGTGAGGTTACAGGTTACGGGAGCATCACAGGCTGCAATGGTCCCTGCAGCGGCTGAAACCCTCCCCGGGGGCGCCTATCACAGAACTGCAGGTTTTCCCCTCCATGATTAGGAGGGCTGCTTTTGTTCATGTTACCATGGTGATACCCAGACCGATTCAAAGGGAGTTTTCTAAAGTGTTGTGCATTCGGTGTCTGCGTATTTCTCGATGTGTGTATATCAGGGGTGGGGCACACACACATGTACGCACGGACACACAAGCCAAATTCAATCACAGATGCTTTGGCTGGGTAGGAATGGCATTCTAGGATTGACTTATTTTGAATCTTACTTCTTGTGGGTGGGTCATGAGTTGGAGGGAGGAAGATTTTCCGCTACACAGAAATTCTCGGTGTAACTATAGGCCTCCCTGAGACAAAGTTCTCCCTCCTCAAGACCAATATGGTGAAATACAGGGTGGAGAGAGGTGCCAGGTCGAAGATAAATAAGAGGACTGTCCTAAGGTGTGTTTTTTCCTTTTTCTTTCTTTTCTTTCTGTCTTTCTCTTTCTCTTTCTCTCTTTCTCTTTTTTGTTTTTATAAAGTCCATTGGAACTTGAGCAAGTCAGGGACAGCCTTCATTGTCTGGACAAGTGTTCCTAAAAGGAGAGATTATAAAGGGTAAATCAGATTCAGCCACTCTTAATTCAGCCACTCTTAATTTCACTTCATTGATGGAATCACATGACCGCCTAAACAGAAACCACCCAGTTATTCCTGCCTCTGCCCTAGCTCCTGTCCCCAGCATTGCCAGCCACCCAGATGCTCAAATAAACGTCAGTGATTCTTGCCTTCTCCTCTTCTGCCCCAACATTCATTTGGCCTCTAAGTCCAGGGCCGTTTCTTCTCCTCTTAAATCACTTCTTCTCTATAGTCTCAAAGTCACAGCATTAATGCAAGTCCTCATCATCTCTACTAGGACCATTCCAGTAGCCTCTCAATGAACTTTCCTACTCCTACTGTTCCCTAAGCCATCACTCACGTGGCCACCAGATAGATCATTCTGATACAGTCTTGTCACTACTTTACTCAGCAACATCCTTGGCAGAACATTCAAGGCCCTCTGCAGTCACATTCCCTGGCATTTTTCCAACTACAATAGAGAGGCCAGCTGAGGTCAACATGCCCACCTTGAGACCTAGCCAAAATTCAGCTTGAGGCCCTTTCCTGGTTTCTGAGGAAGGTTTATAATTCTCCCTAAGATTTTTCCTAATGTCTAGGTTTATACTGTTTTGGTCTACACTCACTAAAGTTAATATAGGACATTAACATACTGTAGGGAAAGCTTATTATATGGGAAGCACCACAGTAAAAGTTTTACACACATTGTTTTAACTAACAACACAATGGGGTTGCAACTGCTGTTCATATTTTATGGACAAGGAAACTGAGGCTTAGGAAGAAACGTGTCCAAAGGCACTGAGACACTAAGTGGAAAGGAGGTGGGCAGGCAGGTGTATCTGACTCTAACATTACTCTACGCCACCACCCTTCCTTTTTCTTCATATTTTGATCATTTGTTCATTCACCTGTCTGTGAATTAGGGGCCCCGAGCATCAGGTACCCTGCTGCGAATGGAGGCAGGTGTTGGGAAGAGTAAGAAATTAACGTGTTCCAAAAGGAAATGGAAGCAGTCAGTAGGACATTGTGGCATCTCAAGAGCAAAGGGACCCCAAATACAAAGTGCTCTGAGCCAGTACAGCCCAGCTCCAGAGCCTCAAACTCCTCCCTGCTCTTCACTTGGCAGCCATGAGGTCTCATAACGCCCCCTCTTCTCTCCACCTTCATCCAGCTTTCTCTTCCAATACACCAGCCACTACCCTCTACCCTAGACCGGCCAGTTTGCTCTGAAAACATGCCAGAACATTCTCACCTCTCTCTCTGTAACCAGCCTGATGTGTCCCTGCCTAGGGTATTTCCTTCCTCTCTCAGTTCTGTCTGTTCTTCAGCACCCATCTCAAATTCTGCCTCCTCAAGGAAGCCTTTCCAGATGACTCCTGGTGTCAATGATCTCTCCTGTTCAACTATTTATATAATACATTGCTTTCATCATTTTGGCTGCCAGTTATTTTCTATTTGACCCCCAATCCATTGCTTTGTTATCAGGCCTTTTTATTTTTCCTCCTTGGGATTTTTGCAAAACTTCACCCCTTTTCAGTAGGAAGACAGCTCAGCAGTTCACTCAACACTTTAGGCTGTGCAGCTGAACAAGGTCAAATTTGAGTCCCGATCTCCTCATCTATCAGCTCTGTGTCTTGGAACATTCATGTAACTTCACCAAGTCTCAGTTTCTTTATCAGTAAAATGATGACAGTAAAGGTCTACCTCATAGAGTTGTCATATAGACTAACATATGTAACACTTTTTTTTATAGACATGTGTTTTTAAAGATTTCTTTATTTATTTGAGAGAGAGAGAGAGCACAAGCAGGAGGGCAAGAGGGAGAGAGAGAATTCCAAGCTGTCTCCGTGCTAAGCATAAGCCTGACTCAGGGCTCCATCTCATGACACTGAGATCTCGACCTGAGCCTAAGCCAAGAGTCAGAGGCTAAACCAGCTGTGCCACTCAGGGCCCCCGTATGTAACACTTCAGAACAAGCTAAGAAACACAGCCGTTGGGCACACAAAGGATGAAATCATGCTATTAGATGATAATCACTATGTGTATGTTGTATAGTCATGAAAAAATAATATCTAGGAAATATCACCATCTGGAAAGAGACATCTCTGAACATAGAAACAAAGGAAAATGTGTGACCATGAGCAAAATTCCATAGTTAGGATTTATAATCATTTGGAAGGCTGAGATGAGCTATGCATACAATACAGAGGTCAGTTGGGTCACCCTATGTGAACCTCACGTGCTTTTCACAGATTCTGAGAAGTCCGCTGCGGTCCCCAGGGTTTCTCTGAATTCCTTGGAGGTCTTAAGTGTTCGTGAATCGCCCCGGCCCTGAACTTCGAGTTCCGAATTAACCTGGTACTCTCTCCTTTTCCCATGCCTTGTCAGTCTTTTCTTAATTTCCTTTAAATGAATCTCTCACACAACCAGAGCATTTACTGAAAATCTAGAAGAAGGTGTGCATAGAGATTTCTATTGCTGAAGTTCAAACCACTAGAAATCTAACACTAGAAAATCCTGTTCTTAAAAGGGCCACAGCTATTTCCGTGGCCTGAGTTAGCTGGAGCTTCCCTCCCAGTCACCTGGTCTCTCACTCCTTCCCACCGCCACTTCTACTGTGAAATAGAATTCTTCCTCATAACCAAATGCTATCTTTATTCCTGCAAAATCTATGCCCTTAAAGCCTTATGTTTTCCTTGGAAACTCATCAAGGTATTTTTTCAGAGACAGTTATCTTCCTAAGGGGAACAGTGGTCCCTGCTACTATTTCATTTGTTGAAATTCACCACACCTAAATGATTGAAGTTATCCATCTTAATCAGACACCAGCATCTCTGCCACCAACTGACATCTGGGGCGCCACCAGGCCACTTTTGATGTATCCATAAAATGAGATGATGGAGATGACAGTCAGTGTCTACCAAACCATAGGTATCAACTACATGGCTGAATGATGTAAAAATGATTAAGTCTGTCCAAAAGCAGTTAGGGAACTTGCATTGCCTCAAATACAGGAACATGAAGGTATACAAATCTTCACAGTAAATCAACACATAAGCCCAAGATTTAAGTTTGTCATCAATGTGCTCAAGTGGAATGTGTTATTATCTAGCCCTCAAGAGGAAAGGTGAAGAACTGCTAAGTTATCAACTAAGCTAGCTCAGCAGTTAGAGATCAACAAATATTTATGATGTCCTATGGTTTCTTTGGAAGAGGGAGTGGCTGAGCTCAGTCTACCTCAGCCTTCTACCTCAGTCTCTCCTGAAGATGTTGGATTGCAGTCATCTGAAGGCTTGACTGCGGTGGGAGTGCCAGCTTCCAAGACGGCTCCCTGATGTGGCTATTGGCCACAAGTCTCTTGGTAGAAGTCCCTCACCACACAGTCCCTTCTCCACAGGACTGCTGGAGTGTTCTCCCAACACGGCTGTTGGCTCCCCTGAGATGGAGTGACAAGGCGGGGGGACTATGACTTTCATGATTTAGTTTCAGTAGTCTCACACTGTAACTTCTGCCATATTTTATTAGCTAGAATCAAGTTACTAAGGGAATGGGAATTAGGCTCCACCTTTTTTTTTTTTAATTTGTTTGAGAGAGAGTGAGAGAGAGAGAGAGCAAGAGCAGGGAGGACAGAGAGAAGCAGGCTCCCCACTGACCAGAGAAAGCCTAACGAGGGGCTCGATCCCAGAACCCTGGGATCATGACCTGAGCTGAAGGCAGACACTTAACCAACTGAGCCACCCAGATGCCCCAAAGCTCCACTTTTCAAAGGGAATGTCAGGGAGTGTGGGCATATTTAAAACAACTGTGAGGAGAACACCTTTAATCTCATAAACCACCTAGAGATAACTTAAAGTGAAAACTGAATCAAAGACTATAAAATGCAGGGAGCACTGATTCTCTTCTCCTCTCTCTCGCAAGTCCTCAAGGAATCCTGTCCCCATGCTATAGGGAAAATCTGACAGAGATAGATAGGAGACAGGATGGAGGAGAAGAATGTGAATATTGGGCATGCTGATTTTTAATATTCTATGCCATCCAGAATTATGTCAGAAGCAGAGTGAGATTTATTGGGGAATTCAATCTCTTTTCTTGTTCTACTCATTTCCCTTCCAAACCCTTCTCCTTAGCCATGGAGGCTATCAAATGACACACAGGGTTTTTTCCTCCATTATTCTTCACGCTAAGGACCCATTAAGCAGCATTGATGCTTCCAGGGATCAAACAATCAATCATTTCTTTCTCTGAAAGGGGACCAGAGTGATCACACATTTTGCTCTGCTTGATAAAGGCTACGGCTGGGGAGCCAGCACACACATGATAAAAATACTTTCCAATTGATACACAGCTATTATTAGAGCTGGTATTTACTTAAATGGTTTGTGTCACCATATTGCATTTACTGTGTTGTATCGAAGAAGGAATGTTTAGCTCCAAAAACAGATTTCTTTTTTTGATGCTGCTAAGCTGCTTTGATTTACATCTGTACTTTACAGTCACTGTTTCCTCCTCCTGGAAAAAATATCCCCCTCCCTTTTTTGTTTCAAGTGTTCATTTAAAGCAAAGAATTCCCATTTTAAACTAAGAGCTAAAACCAGAACTCTTTGTATGTTTTTAAAAAAGGATCTAGCCTAATAGATTAATTCATAGTTTTGCCAAAGACCTTCCTGTATTTAATGAAACAAGGTCTCAGGTTAGATGCAGCTGGCCAAAGGAATCTTTTTTTTCCAAGCAATGACTGCTAGATAAGATTCAGTCATAATTTCAAGGGTGAACAAAGAGATAGAGGACTCACAGAATTAAGAAGGTAATGTGGACCTTTCTCACATGAATTCCCTCAGGTTTTCTCTCTCACCTCCAACTACAGCATTGAATACCATCTTAAAATGAAGCAGAGGGTAACTTGCTAAGTCAGAGGATCATCACATTGTTTCGGATGTGAAATCTTGTTTACACTAAGAGGGACTGAAGCCATCACCATTGCTCCAGCTGTGGAGTGAAAGAAAGAAAGAAAGAATGGAAAGAATGGAAGAGCATGGAAGGACTTGTGGTATCTGTTTGGACCCCTTTGATGATTGTAGCCCCTGAGCCAGAAGTCCAGAGGGAAAGTGAGGATGCTTGGGGCACGCCAATGAAGGGAGGCCACCCCAAGAGGGTAATGTCCGCCCTTCACCGTATCTGGCATGATATGGCTCGTTGTGTACTTTGTGAGCAAAATAACGTAGGTCAGTTTGGGAGGAATTAAGAGCATATTTGAGTTAGATCTCAAAAGATGAATACAGTATTCCCCAAGTATAAATTAAGTATCTTGGAGAAATCTCAGCTATTCCAGGAATTAGGAGCATATGTCATTATTATAGGAATAACGACATTTTGGAATTTAATAGCATCTCCTCCCTGCCACACCCATTCCTCATCAAAATTAAAAATGGTTGTTAAACACTACAAAATGTTTATTATTTATGGATAAAAATCCTGCCCAGGCTCCTGAGAGAGTCTATGACAGATACATAAAAATATAAAGAAAAAAGAAAGCAACCATAATGCCTTTACCTAGCAACAGACATTATAAACATTTTGGCTTATTTTTCCCCAGTAATTTTTTAAGCATCCTTGTTATATAGCAAGGATAATACTACAAGTCTTTGCATCTGCTTTTTAGAACTAAAAAAAATACATTTTATTCTGACTAAAAGATGGATCCATGTTCATTGTAGAAAATCTGAGAACAATTGCAGAGATATAAAGAAGAGGCCAAAAATCACTAGGAATCTATTGTCTCACATAATCACTGTTAATATTTTGGTGACCTTCCCTTCCAGGACTTTTTTTTTTTTTTTTGGTCTTTAACCAACCTGTAGACTCACATGAGAGAGTGGGGTCATCCCTTAAGTGTTCAAGTATCATTTATCCAAAATTGAAGTTTAAAACCCCTGGAAAAGTCAAGTAGTTTAATACAAATTAAGTGGCTTTCTTGGAGGGGATATATGGTATTATCTGGGAACAAAGATGCCTCTAGACTTGCACCTCACCACAAAGGGGGAGCCACGTTTAGAGAAGGTCTGCACCCAGGACAAGGCAGCGGGACACAAAAGCCAACAGTGTGGGAATGAACATTCGAGGCTGAGAGGCAGCTTGCAAGGCCAGGAGAGCGGCTACCACCCACTCTCATGCAGTCAGTGTGCCTCTGCTACCAAAAATTCTATTTAGCTAATAAGATTTCTATTGAACAACAACAGAATTACACTAACCAATGGCCCCAGTTTTTCTCCCAGGGGACTCTCCCTATTTCTCTAAGGGAGGATCACACGGATGAGTGCCGAGAGGAATTAAACTCAGAGGTCTCACAACAGCAGAAATAGAAACCAAACGATGATGAATCTGGATTTTACATCGCACAGCAATACAATGTCATGAGGCCAGTTTCCAGGGGGCGTTGTGGGTACAGGAGGCACAAACGCAGCTCTCCGCCTGTCACATGTGGTCATGGGCATGCCGCCTGTTCTTCCAGAGGTCTGGATTTATCTCGGGAGAACCAGGGCTACTCACGCCTTTTCCGTGTACACCTGTGGCTCGCATCCCCTCACCACGGACACAGCCTTTCGCACACAAGGGAATCAATGTTTGTTCGTGCCTTGTCTTACACTCACAGACTGCCTCTCGCAAGAGCAGGTGTGATGTTCCATGGGGCACTGGCCACGGGCATCTGGGTCACTGTGGATTCGTTTTAACACGGAGAATAATTAGGTTCTTTCTGCTTATTGCAGATCTGCAGAGGTGGAGACAGAAGGGAAAGAAGAAGTTTAAGGCAGGGAAGATGTTTTAGTAAAAGAAAATGTGAAGGGGGGAAGGGCGAAATAGCTGAAGGGGATTAAGAGTACACGCCTCGCGATGCGCACAGAGCAGCGTATAGAACTGTTGACGCACCATATTGTACACCTGAAACTAATACAACCCCAGATGTTCACAGTACTGGAATTAAAATTAAAAAACTGAATAAAAAAGAAAGGAAAGAAAATTGGTTTACAAATGTAACTTATGGGTGTCATTACAAAGTAAAACGGTACCTAAGTATGTGAAATAGTGAGGCCGGTTCCATCCCTCATCCCGCATCGCCTGTTCCTCTCCAGAAGGCGCTGTGTGACCACGAGTCCAGCACCCTTTCTAGTCATCACAGGTACAGAAATACATACACTGGTGTTTTCACATTATCTGCTGAGTCCTGTGGGACATCCCTGTGCCTGGACACCACGGTGGCATCTCATTTTTTTCCTGAACAGCACCACCAGCTTTCCTTCGGTCAGAAGAACAGTAATGGAACCGACCAATCTCAGAAGGGAAAGACACGCAAAGGCTAGGTCTTCCCCGTCTATCGGAGGAACTACGAGCAAATAAACATACGAAGCTCTTGCGAGACTCAATAACTTCATCTGTAAAATGGGCAAAAGGAGAGCACCCCCCCACCCCGTGGCATTTCTGGGAAGCCCAAGGAGTTCACATACACCAAAGCGTCTCCCAAACTGTAGAGCAAAGCGTGACCCTGCGTTCTCTGCAGCGCTGCGCGGGGTCAGAGAGGGCAAGAGCAGAGCGGATGCCCCACTGTCTCCGTGCCACATGGTAATGTTTAGTGCCAAAGCTCTGGGCAGTTCCGTGATGACAAAGCCATGACAGCTTGTTCGATACCAAAGCTGACTGCTTTAGTATTTCAATTTTAGTCAGCTCTGAAGTGATAGGACTTCAAAGACCTTTGTTCTATTTTTTAGGGTGGTCCGTTGCTTGCAGAGGCAGAAACCACCAGATTCAGAGGGCTCTTGATTTCGAATCAAGAGGCCATTTTCCTTTCTGCCTTAGGATGATAAAACCGAAATGAAGCTGGGGCCTTTCCCAGCACCCTTCAGAGAGGCGAGCTGACAATGGATCTGGATTATTTAGGAAGTGGCTAGTGCCAGGGAGAGGTGGCAAGATAAGAGCCCGAAGGAAAAGTCACCCGTGGGTCAGATTAATAAGAGCCCCATCTGTGCCCTCTCCTGTAATACTGACGCACCGGGCTTCTTACTATGACAAGGCTATTCCATCCCCACCCTCCCCACCCCCACAAGGAGATAGGTTTGACTTTGCCTTCAGAATGGCCTGCAGCCCTGTCTCCAGGACACTGGCTCATTTGCACGTG
Source organism: Ailuropoda melanoleuca (assembly GCF_002007445.2). Taxonomy (NCBI): domain Eukaryota; kingdom Metazoa; phylum Chordata; class Mammalia; order Carnivora; family Ursidae; genus Ailuropoda; species Ailuropoda melanoleuca. The sequence goes on from NC_048221.1 coordinate 30,753,004, forward strand.
ACACCAGCCGGTGTTTTTTTCAACTTTATTCTTGAATTTGAAATTAAAATAAAAGACCAAGACAGGGGCGCGAGTCTAGCTAGGTGAGTAAAGCATGTGACTCTTGATCTCGGGGTCATGAGTTTGAGCCCCATGGCAGGCATACAGATTACTAACATAATAAGTATTTAATATTAATTAGTAACTTATTATTAATAAATTATCTTTTTTAATTTTTTAAAATGATTTTTTAATTATGTTAGTCACCATACAGTACATCCCCGAATTCCGATGCAAAGTTCAATGCTTCATTAGTTGCATATAACACCCAGTGCACCATGCAATACGTGCCCTTCTTACTACCCATCACCAGTCTATCCCCATTCCCCCACCCCCCTCCCCTCCGAAGTCCTCAGTTTGTTTCTCAGAGTCCATAGTCTCTCATGTTTCATTCCCCCCTCTGATTACCCCCCTTTTCTTTATCCCTTTCTTCCCCTACCGATCCTCCTAGTTCTTATGTTCCATAGATGAGAGAAATCATATGATAATTGTCTTTCTCTGCTTGACTTATTTCACCTAGCATTATCTTCTCCAGTGCCGTCCACGTTGCAGCAAATGTTGAGAAATCGTTCTTTCTGATAACTGAGTAATATTCCATTGTATATATGGACCACAGCTTCTTAATCCAGTCATCTGT
>NC_048221.1:30753779-30754009 GCF_002007445.2 Ailuropoda melanoleuca
AGAAAGGGAACCCAAGCAGGGGAGTGGGAGAGGAAGAAGCAGGATCCCAGCAGAGAAGCCCGATGAGGGACCCCTTTCCTGAACACTGTGATCACGCCCTCATCTGAAGACAGGCACTTAATTAGTGCACTACTCAGGCGCTCCGGGTTGTGGGCTTCTTGATTTTTCAGCCTGCCTTCTGGGGGAGGGGCCTGCCTGCCGGTACTCAGAAAACCCTGTTTGGGTAGAGT
>NC_048221.1:30754238-30907324 GCF_002007445.2 Ailuropoda melanoleuca
CACGCCCTCATCTGAAGACAGGCACTTAATTAGTGCGCCACTCAGGCGCTCCGGGTTGTGGGCTTCTTGATTTTTCAGCCTGCCTTCTGGGGGAGGGGCCTGCCTGCCGGTACTCAGAAAACCCTGTTTGGGTAGAGTCTCCATGTCCCCTGTGAGGGGGGATGGGGATGGGCACCCTGTGAGCCGGTATTTCCGGGCTTTTGTTCTCTGGTGGCTTTCCCTGGCAGTCTTCTGTGCCTGAGGGTCAGAGCAGCAGTGGCCGAAATTCAGCCTCTGTCACAGAACAGAGGGATTGCGGACCATTCTCCACTGATGTTCTGGCCACTTTAACTCTGTTTCTGTTGGTGCTGCTCAACCCTGCAGCATCCCGGGCTGTGCGCCCCACACCCGGCATCCCAGCCCTCACTTCCAGGGCTGGCGCATCTCTGTCCTTTGTGTTTCCAACCCCGCCAGCCACCAGTCGCCAGCTGCCCCATGCGCGCTCCTGGAGCTCCCCGTCTCAGTCTGGTGTCTCGCGGGTGCTGACCGCGAGTCCGCCTGCTACCCCGTGCAGGTGGCCCGCCAGCCGCCAGCCACCAGCTGCCCCGCACACGCTCCCGGAGCTCCTGGAGCTCCCGGTCTCAGTCTGGACCCAGTGAGCACACCGGAGTTCCGTGAGATGCTTGGTAGCACACGCCCCTGGCTCACGGTCTTAGTCTGCTGTCTCAAGGGTGCGGGTCCGCGGTCCGCCTGCTCCCCCGTGCAGGTGGCTACCGTTTCCCGGGGCCCTGACACGGCGGCTCCCTCCCCCTTCTGTTTATCTTCCGATATCTGTGCGCAGTTTCACGGCTCCCCGCTTCGTACCTCGATACTCAGCGCTGGAGATGTTCATTTGTAGAGATCCAGATGTATCTTCCTGCATCTCAGGCTGATTCTGTGGATGTTCCTGCTGGTCTGGTACCTATCCAGCTCAACTCAGGGGAACCGGCTGAAAAAGGGATCCCCTACTCCTCCACCATCTTAACTCCTCCTATTATTAATAAATTATTAACTAAAATAAATTAAATAAGAAAAAAGGCCAAGACACAAAATTAGGATCTTTGAGATTTAGGAGGGATGAAAGGAAGCAGGGTGGCTTCAGTTTCCCAGGTTATTAAGGATACATGTCCAACACCCCACCAGGCCCCAGGGGTTCCAGTGTCATAAGAAGGGATGTTTACTGTCGCTGAGACAGATGCATTGCAAGGCTCCAGTGGCACGGTGTCCACAGACCCCCTCCATCGACCTCAAACGCAAGCCAACTAAAGGTCAGGTCCAAGTGCACTTGGAGTCGTGCAGAAGGAATTTGGTCATCAGACAGATTGCTGGTCATGAGGTTAGCTGTCCTTGCAGTTCATTAAGGAAAATTCGACTTCTTTGATTCTGCCCTGGGAGATCAGTCTCACCATGTAATAACTCACTGCCTTTTCATTAAAATGCTGCAGATCACCAAAATTGCCCAAGCAAATCCCCTAACTCGAAGCACCCCCTCTTTTTTTCTCCCTTCTTCCCACTAATGAGTATTTTCTTCTTCCTACCAGTTACTGACACCTGGAAAATTCTTTAAAAATATATTGAGGCTTCCCATTGGGAAAATGTTTTCTATGAGCAAACAGCAGACCTTCCCCTTTCGTCAAGAACAAAAATCTAGGCTCCAGAGGATTCTTCTAGCAGTAATGATATTCTCCTGCTGCCTGTGGGCCTGGCTTTAGTCCACGCTATTTTTTTTTTTTTTTAAGAACAGGAATGTTTTCCTTAACTGGAGAACTATACTCTTATCACAAATTTCAAGACATTTCTCTGCTTTAATTCTCAGGTGTGCTATTCATTTCTCTGGCTCAGAAACAACTTTCAACCCATTGTTCAAGTGTTCTCAGAATGGAGAAGACAAACCATCCCATCAACGGAACGGTAATTTCCACTTAGGGGGAAAAATACATCTCGCCAATTCAGTTCACATTTTCCCAAACACATTTGTAAAACTCTTTGCCCTGAATAATCTGTGATGCACAGAGTGTAAAGTAAAAACCCCCACATGGAGTGACTAATGAGGCAGATGCAGAACGGTTAACAATAAAAGCAAACACAAAAATAAAACCGCACACGTCAGGTGCCGTGTCAATCACAAGAGAATGTTTTCCACATCTAATCATCAGAGATTAAAGGCTGGATATTTATGGCATGGAAAAGAGGGGGTCCTTTAACCATTTAAGTAAGGTGAGAGAGCAGTGTGGTGGGTTTGGGGGAAAACGAAATTTGGAGTCAAGTACCATTTCTTCTGTGAATTAGTTGGGTCTTGGGAGGTCACCTGACTAATTTCTCAGCCTCATTTCCACCACAGGTGGATGGGGATGATGGAAACAGTAGCTCTCCATCCCCCCATTGGGGACTTACAAGAATCAAAGAAGGTATTGGGCATGAAGTTACTACATGGTGCTATATGATTATCTGAACTTCTAAGAAGAGGTCATTTGAAAGAACAGAGGTGAGGATCCAGTGGATGGGACTGTGGCATGTGAGAGCTGGGAATGACTTGCCCCTTCAGGCTCTCTCCCATGGCCTTCATCCCAGTTCTGGGGGGTCAGCTCATTAGACCTTTCCAGTAGGGTGCAGGGGAGACTTTGGGGCATGCCACACAGCTGCAGAACTAGCCAAGGGCCTGGAATTTCCCTCTGGTTCAGGAAGAGAGCCTTCTTTCATTGTTTTTATGGAAAACTCAGATGTGTTTGAACTTGAACCAATGTTAATGGAATTAGCCACAGACTGGGTTAAAGGCATTTGGACTGCTGGTGAGGTGAGGTTCATGGCTTGGAAATACTCTGGAACTTTAATTGGGGCCTAGAGGGGAAAAGTAGTAACCAGAAATAGTTTTGTTGCAACTGGGACTGTATACTCTGTTCCAATCATTTTAGGACTTTAGGGGAAAGTAGAGAAGAAAAGAAAAAGGAAGAAGCACAGAGGAGATACAAGAGAAAGAAGAGAAGGTGCCCCGGAGCAGCAAGTGCACGTTCTGACTTGTCAAACCCAGGGAGCATCGCTTTCCTCTTTCACGGCTCCCCTGTGGCACATACTCGGTCCTGCATCCCCCTGGCCATGGCAGATTGACCAACTCAAGGGACGTAGGAATCTAAATGCATGGACACCTATACCTTTCGTCTTCTCCGGGAGCCAAGGCCATTCCTGAGGAGGATGCCAGGGCACGGTGGGCCAGGAAATGAAGTTCTGGTTTTGAGGTCTTAAGCTGAAGTTTAAGGATTTTCCCAGTCCTAAATGCCCAGAGGACAGCAAATTCGTGTGATCTGTTCAGAGCGTCATACTGGGGCTAAGCTTTGAGCCCTGGGCTCAGGGATGGGATAGGAATGAAGTTCACTGAAGATTCAGGGCTCTCCACGAGGCCACCACCAGAAGACAGACCCAAGAATAGAAGCACAGGTTCCTCAGGAGGTGATGTGTAGTAACGCTCTCTTTCTCTCTAACAGGCTGTCCTGGATGCGCTCTCCCCCACACACACCAGCAGTCCCCAATCTCAGCTGTGCACAAAAATTATGCTGGAATCTTTAGTTAAAAAGTAGAGAAAGGGGGCACCCGGGTGGCTCAATTGGTTAAGCGTCTGCCTTAAGCTCAGGTCATGATCTCAGGGTCCTGGGATGGAGCCCAACACGGGGCTCCCTGCTCAGCAGGGAGTCTGCTTCTCCCTCTCCTTCTGCCCCTCCCCTCATCCCATGTTAGCTTGCTCGCTCTCTCTCGTATTTATTTTCTCTCAAATAAATAAAATCTTTTAAAAAAAAGTACACATTCTCTGGTGTCCAGTCTTCTTACTACCTTACCAAATTGAAATGGTTGGGTCTTGGACCTGAGAAACTGACATTTAAAAAAATTATTATAACATTAAAGAATCAGCAGTGTGAGTAAAAGAGTAGTCCTACATCTCAATCCAAGAACACACAATTTTTTTCATTTTTTTCAAGTCAACTTGTAACTCCCTGTCTGTGGGCATATTTAGAATTTTTGTGTTTTTCATACTACCAGAATCTGATGGTTTCCTTGTACTCTACACTTCATTATCTGATGAGTCTTCTCGTTTACTCTAGTTTTTTACCTCCCTACTCCCCTATGAGATTACCACTGATAAAATGTGTCACATTTTCTTCCACACATCTCTGTGCTTATACATGTTAATATACACATGCATATTTCTGGCTATTGCTTCTCTTACATGTATCTCTGTCTATTGCTTCATTTCCACATGATACATCATGGCAACTCTCCAGGTCCCTAGGTGTTGACATAACTCATAGTTGCATAATGTCTCATGGTGTATTAATTAGGGTTCTCCAGAAAAACAGAACCAACCGGGTGGGGGAAGAGCAGATTTTAAGCAATTGGCTCATAGGACTGTGGAGGCTTAGGTCAGTCCAAAGTCTGCAGAGCAGGCTGGCAGGCTGGAGACCCAGGGAAGGCGTGGAGTCCAAATTCAAAGGTAGTCTGCTGGCAAAATTCTCTCTTGCCTTGAGCAGTTAGCCTTTGGAACATTAAGGAGGAGGGTCACTCACATTACAGACAGTAATCTGCTTCACTCAAAGTCCACCTATTTAAATGCAAATCTCTTCCAAAAACACCTTCACAGAAACATCCAGAAGAATGTTTGACCAAACATCTAGACACTGTGGCCCAGCTCAAAGCTGACACATAGAATTAACCATCACACAGGGTATGGATGCAACACAATTCACTCACTGCCCAATTCATTCCTCTAGTGATGGACTTTTAGGTTCTTTTTTCTGTATTCACTTCGCCTCTATGAACAGTGCTCATCTATCAAAAGCCTTCATTTCCACAGGATAGAATCCCAGAAGATGATCGGGTCCCAGAGCATGCTTACCTGTATTTTAACAGTTGCCAGCCAATCATTTTTTTTTTTTAAGATTTTATTTATTCATGAGAGAGAGAGAGATTGAGAGCACGAGCACACAAGCAGGGGGAGAGGGAGAAGCAGACTCCCCACTGAGCTGGGAGCCTGGTGTGGGACTCGATCCCAGGACCTGGAGATCATGACTTGGGCTGAAGGCAGATGCTTAACCATCTGCTCCACCCAAGTGCCCCTAGCCGATCGTTTCTGAAATTAGTTTTAGTGCTTCAATCAAACTCTTAGGGGGATTCTGGCACAACCAGGTCAGCTCTTGTCAGTGAGAGCACCAAAATTCAACATTCTATCTTTATGCCAATGTGGAAATGTTTACAAGAAGCTTTCTTGAGGGCTGAAACCTCAAATCCTTTCTCTTTCAAGTGTGCAGGGATTACGGGGGTTGACATATTTGATAACTTCACGTCACCCATAGTCATGGCCAGCAGTGCTCTGGGAAGAAGGCAAGGATGCTTGGCTACCTGGGATAGAGCCGGATCAAGGATGGTGCAAGTCCTTTCATTTGACTTCAAGGTTACCTTTTTGACTACTGGGTAAGGCTTTGAGATGTTAATTTTCCCCCCTCCTGTTCTGTCCTAGTCTTTCCCTTCCCGTTATTCAAACAAAGAGCTTACAGAAACTAGATGCCAAAGACAACAGTCAAAGGGGCCTGGGAAGTTTCTTGTCCTGTACAGAATATGGGAAATTTCTGCAGTGCCAGGAGGAAGCAAGAGTTCCAAGAGGAGACAGAGTGATAGAACAAGCAGGGGGAAGAGGCTAGATCAAGGGTTATTCTAAGCTAGGGGCAGAAGAGGAGAAACATCTGTAGATTCTGGAGCCATTCAACTATCTAGCCAAGGAGGGAAGCCCTCAAGGAACAGGGGCTGGATGGTGGGAACTTCGGCCGCCTCACCCATGATGCCCCCTTCCAAGTATAGCACCCCTTACCCAAGCTTGGCTCAGTGCAGGCCCCCAGAACTATGGTCCAGCCCTGGGTTAAAACTCCGTCAGAACGGACATTAATCATCTTGCCAGAAGAATAGGAGACTTGGAGTAGAAATTATGTTGATTTATGGCAAGGTTTCTTGACACCAGCACTATGAATACTTTGATCTGGGTGATTTTTTTTTTTTTTTTTTTTTTTTTTGCTGTGATGTCTGTCCCATGCATTGTAGGAAGTCTAGCAGCATTCTTGACCTCTACCCACTAAACACCAGTAGCATCCCTTCCCTGTTCCTAGTTTTGATGACCAAATGTCACACATTGCCAATGATCCCGGGAGGGGGGGTGGATTGCACCTGATTGAGAACCTGTGATTTAAGGGAAAGTAAGGAAGCCTGTTGTTTTTTCAGTTTATGAGTAGAGATTCTTAAGTAGGCCTTGACATTGATCTGTTCCTTATGTAAGGGAGGCCACCTAGCCATTGTCCTCCCAGATTTGCCTCCCTGACAATATTTTGCTTGGGCTAATTATTAAACATTACCCTCCGTTCTCTGAACCACTTGTCAACAAGCAGATGACATCTAGCAATGGAAGGACACATATCTTCATTATACCTGTGGTGGTTAATGGGTCAGTGAGCATTTGGGGAGCCCTAAGCCCTAACTGACCTTTCCCAAGCTGGGGCCTGTCAGGTCCATGGCTATGCCAGACTACAGTGAATGCCAGTTCTGGAAACGCTGGCTGCCCTCCAGGGCCTTTTAGTTCCACACTAATAAGCCTGATTTAGGCTGTGCATTACAGAGCAGCAATGGAGGGTTATTGCCAGCAAGGGCAAAGAGCTGATGTCCGTGGTCTTTTCTGAGCAAGCAAATGAACGTGATATTTTCGCTGCCTCCTCTCTTCTCACTGAGATGATTCTTGGAGATCATCCACTTGGTTATCCATGGACGTGAACATAATTTGGAAGCAGCAGTCATGCCAGATGGCCAGCTCAAGCTGGGAGCCCTGAGTAGATTCCTGAGCCAAATTTCTCATTCCCTGGAGGAGCAGAGTGGAGGGTGTGTATGGCTGGGGAAGGCCAAGCTTTTCATTTCTGGAAAAGAAGTGAAGACAGGGAGAGGCCAGCATGAATGGCCACTGTCCTTGCCAAATATGCATGGTATGACTTAGGTGAATGATTGAGAAAGCTTCCTGAAGACCAGTGAGGACAAATCCCACCACAGGATGCCCCGGGCAGCTGTGGAATGCCCTTTCCTGGAGGTCAGGACCACCTGGGTGGTTCTGACTTTCCTGTTGGCTCACCCAGCCCAGGCAACCGGAGTGACCTCTCAAGGTGTGTCTCCCAGCTCAGAGTCCTAGATCTGGGTGGGCTCTGGGGGTGGGCAGCATGAGTGGTGGGGCGCGGGGCCAGTAACATAGAGTCTGGAAGGTTGGTAGCTGCAATGAGCAGAGAGGAACCCCAGAGAAATTTTTATATTTCAGTGTGCATCAGAGCCAGCTAGAAGAACACAGAGAAAAAAGGAGAAGCAGAGAAGAAGAGTGGGAAGCCAAGGGAACTAAAGTGCATAGGAGGGTCTTTAGAAAGTGACATACAGGGGCACCTGGGTGGCTCAGTCATTTAAGTGTCTGCTTTTGGCTCAGGTCATGATCTCAGGGTCCCTGCTCAGGGGTGAGCCTGCTTCTCCCTCTCCCTTTGCTGCTCCCCCTGCTTGCGCACTCTCTCTTAAATAAAATCTTAAAAAAAAAATGACATATGGACAAAGGACAAATTAAAGGCCACCAAGACTATTACGGTGACACTTTGATTTAATAGAACGGAAAGGAAGAAAGAGGCTTCAAGATCATGAAATACGCCTATTTCATCATTTCAATTTTTACAGTATTTCTTTTTGATCACTAATTCATTACTGAAATGCATCAGATTTTCATCTTTTGTCTTACTAACTAGGTCCTCGGACAAAAAAAAATCACCTGGGCTTTGGTCTTGGAAATTATGGTTCTATCACTTAGTATAGAACTTTGGGCAATTTCTGCTTCTCCCTGAGCCTCAGTTTTCTGATATTTAAAATAAATATACAGAATACCTGACTCCTGAAGTGTTATGAAAGTCAAATAAATGTACAGCTAGTTAACTATACACGAACTGAAAATTACACTCATTTACAACACAACAGTCTCATCCAATCCATTCTTCATTCAGCTTTCAACATGAAAATTTGAAAACCTGTTTAACGGGCACTCATATCTAAATGCTCCATGGTTCACCATCATTTTCCAGAAATTGTTCAAACCTCCACAGCTTAGCCCACACAACCTCCCCAGTCTGGCTTCTGTGTATCCTGGCCTCATCGGCCACCAGTCTAAGACTGCATACATGGGGTGACAATCCTAGCTGATCTGCATTGCATTCTCCAAATGCAGTTAACACTTGGTCCCCACCTCCTTGCTGTCAGAGAGGGTCAGCATAGGGGGTCTCCCACTGCATGTGATCGCAGCTCAGCCCTAAACACTTGGTTTAGGGTTGCACACAGGGCCAGGTAGGGAAGGTCAGGGTGAGTGGGCCAAGGGGGAATATAGGTGAACAAGTAGAACAGTCACTTCTCAGCTAATTCTCTTGCCTTGCACAAGCAGGGCTGTGAGGAGATCTTCCAGAGAATCCCTTCCAAGCCAGGTTTTTATATGAACTCTCCTAATTTTTAAATCTTGACAAGGTATTAAAAAAGTTCTTAAACCAAATGTTGTCCAAATAGAATATATCACAGGGTTGGACATGACCATGAGCAATCATTTTCAACCCCTGGCCTTATCCTTCATGTAGTTGAAATGAACACAAAACTGAACGTCTAAAAACAACAAGAAATGTTGTTAATGGCTGCCCCGATGTTTCTTGATCAGATCATTCTGGTCCTTCAAAATGCTATGCAAGCAGCACTTCTTATGGGAAGCTTGGCTAGGCATGTCCTCCTCCTCCCACTCCCCCCTCATTCCATCCCCTCTTCCACTTCCTTAGTCCAAGTCTTCATCAAAGCTGATCATTCCATGCTCCATAATGGCGCTGAAACTCTAGCCATCATATCTGCATTTCAGGCAGCAGGACAGGGGAAGGAGGTGAAATGCAAAAGAAAAAAAAAGAAAAAAAGAAAAAGAAAGTCTCCTCCTAGATAAGTCAGTTTCTCTCAAAGAACTTTCAGAAGCCTTAACCAAAAAACTTCACTTGATTTACTCACATCTCATTGTTCAATCCTAGCTCCAATGGGTTAGGGAGATATAATTACATCACTAACTAGAATAAAATCAGAGTTCTGTTGTAGAAGGGGGGGGGGAAACTTATTAAATGGGCCATTAGCACTCTTCCATACTTACAAACTTGTTTTCCAGCTTCTTTTATTGTTCATACAATTCATTCTCCAAACAACCATTGTTTCTAAATTGGATTATATGTCCTCTCCAATTTAAATACCTTTAACAGCCTCCATTATCCTTTGGACAAGACCATAACCATGCAAGGCTAAAATGCCTTGTGACTTGACCCTACTGCTTTCCTCCCCCTCACCCCCCTATACTCATCCTCCATTTCTTGTTCTCTGTTCCACTTGCACTGGCATTATTTCAGCTCCTTGAATGGTTGGGTGCTTTCCCACCTTGTGCAGGCTGTTCCCCACCTTGAACTCTCCGCCAGCCGACTGATGCCTCCAAGCGTCAGGTGAAGGGCCGCATCCCCAGGGAGGCCGTCCTCATCGCCTCAGGTAGAACACTTCCCCATCTCCCTTCTTGGACTACACGCTCCCCCGACTTTCCACAGCTGGGGACACCGTGTTGATGTGCATAACCGTCACTCATGAGCAGTCTTCCCCGCTAGACTGTGTTGTAAGGACAAGGGAACATGTCGGACCTGTTCCTGTCTGCACGCGTTCCTGTGCCTGATAGATCGGGGACACTCAGTAAATATCTATTGCCTGAATCTCTATCATAAATCAGTGTGTTGGTTTGGCCCTTCTGGACTTAATTAGGTAAAAGATGGGTGAGACTCAGCCAATCATTTACAAGCTACCCTCTCTCTCCAAATCCATCACACAAAGTTATGAATCTAGGATTAGGTCAGATCCTGCCCGACTAGCTGCTTACCAATACCTCAGAGCACCTTCTCCCTCCTCCTTATACAGAATAGCCTTTCTCACCCTTCCCAGCGCAGCTGTTCTGGGCTGGGGGATTCACACCAAGTGGCTGCTGCCACATCCTGAAATCAGTTAAATGTACTAATCAAACCTCAATAATTAAGCTTTTGCAAAGAGAGGATGCCCCCCTCTTTTTTCTGTTTGCTTCAACCAAAACAAACACAGAACACTAAAAACAAAACAAACACAACTTCATGTAACTATTTGGCTTTAAACCTATGCCTTGAAAATGAGAAAAAAAAATTAAAACAAAAACCGGGCAGGGAATTCTCAAGGGGTGGATCATACACTCTTATCTGAGGAAGCAGCTCGAACGTGATTGGGGAACACATAAACCACACAGCTGGCAACGTCTCCAGCTGGGGCAGGGAGAGGCCCATCAGTTATCGATACTTCTCCTTCCCTACATGGGTGTGATCCAGTCCATGCTGGGCCTAACATACGCAGAGGAAAAAGAATGTTAGAATTCTTGTACCAGCGAGAGTGCTGACATTGGTTTTCTTCTCCAATTAATGCGGGACCTGGCGAGTTAAGGGCGACGCTCTGTCCGCATGAACTTTGGCACGGGGGTGGAGGACGAGAGGAGCAGATGCTTTGACCCAACAGCAGATGTCAACACCAGGATGGTCCAAATGAGCGCAAGTTTATGCCTTTCCTTCTCCATGGGAGACCTCGGGAGATAGTATCTCACAGCCTTACACCAGATGCTAATCAGATTATATCCAGATGCTCCATAAACATGTGTCAGCAGTTGAAAAGACCTACCCTAATCGGGACAAAATTACTTTTACCAATGCTGTAGGTAAAATGCACAAGCAAAAATATCACTGTGGTTGTTTAAATACACCCTAAGGTGCTTTATTTTTCTTTAGCACGAAGTCCAACTCAAGCAAATGCATGTGCTTGCAAGAAGTGGGTTTGAGGGAAAACAGTGGAGAAAGACATTCGGCAGCTTCCCCAGCTCCCTGTACCTGCAGATGGTATCTCTCATTGCTTTAGGATTCCATCGCCTGACTTGAAGACAGTGCAAATTTTGATCCATCATCTTTCCTTCTTGCTGATTGAGGGGCTCTTCATGTTAGCAAGCATGCTTATTTCCTACTGAAGAACCCCCAGAATGGTTCCTTGTGCATCCAAGGCAGAACGTGTGTTTTTCCACCAATGCCTAAGCCTCCACTTGGTGTGGGGCTTTGTGGTGCACAGAACAGTGGGCAGTGGGTGGGTGGGTGGGGGGAGACATCAGTGAACTGTGTCTAGACAGCTGTGAGCTTTAAAAACAAACAAACACTAACAAACAGTGTAGGAGCAGAGAGACAAGTCAACAGGAAATTGCCACACATGTGGAAACGCTATGACGGAGTCAGATTACGAGGCTTATGGGAGCAGAGAAGGGGTTCACTAGATTCAGCCTGGGGAGAGGGATGTGTGAGCCAGCCCACCGGAGGAAGAAGTAGAGTGTGAAGGAGTCAGGTGAGTAGAGGGGAGAGAATGGTATACTTCAGGCAAAGGAAACCTGGGTGCCATGCATGGGGCAGTGGCTGTAATTTACACCAATTTCCATTAGGAGATACGTAACTAAAACTGTGTCCAAACGGAATGGGCTTCCCCAGAAACCAAGTTCTGTTTATTATAAGTGTGCAGAGACTGCATTAACATTTTGGGGAATTCTAAAAATAAATTTCTCACCCAAAGCAAGGGAAACTGATGTGAAAGTCAACAAGCAGAACTCCATCAAACTAAAAAGGAAACCATCAACCAAATGAAAAGACAACCTATTAAACGGGAGAAAATAATTACAAATCGTTTCTGAGGAGGGGCTAATAACTGAAACATACGAAGAATTCACACAACTCAACAGCAAAAAACCCCCCCAAAACCCCCAAAAACCTGATTTAAAAAATGGGCAGAGGATCTGAACATTTTTCTGAAGAAGTCGTACAGGTGGTTCGCAGGTACATGAAAATGTGCTCAACATCAGTAACCAGGGAAATGTGCATCAGAACAATGAGCTCTCACCACACAGCAGTCAGAAGGACTAGTATAAAAAGACGGTATGTGTTGGCAAGGATGTGGAGAAAAGAGAACCTTCGTGCATGGTTGGTGAGAATGTAAATTGGTGAAGCCACTATGGCAAACAGTACAGAGCTTCCTCAAAAAAATTAAAAATAGAACTATCATATGATCCAGCAATTCTAGCTCTCGGTATTTATCCAAGGAAAACAAAAACACTAACTCAACAAGATATACACACCCCAATGTTCATGGCAGCATTATTTACTACAGCCGAGCTATGGAAACAACCTAAGTTGTTTCTTTATATGAATAAAGAAATGGTGGTGTATATATACAATGGAATATTATTCAACCATAGAAAAGAATGAAGTCTTGCCTTTTGTGACAACATGGATCAAACTTGAGGGCATGAAACTAAGTGAAATCAATCAGACAGAGAAAGACAAATACCTTATGATCTTTTTTTTTTTTTGTATGTAAAATCTTCAATAAATCCCAAGCTGACAGATACACAGAACAGACTGGTGGTTGCTAGAGGCAGGGGATGGGCACAAAGTTAGATAGGCTGGTTTTCTGTTTGTTTAAATTGAATAAAAATGGGGTGCCTGGGTGGCTCAGGTCATGATCCCAGAGTCCTGGGATCGAGTCCCGTGTCTGGGTCCCTGCTCCACGAGGAACCTGCTTCTCCCACTCCCTCTGCTGCTCCGCCCGCTCGCGATCTCTCACCCTGCCTCAAATAAAATCTTTAAAAAAAAGAGAAAAATTGAATAAAAAATTTTAAAAAGGTTTCTATAGTAGGTGGGATGCTATACTGGGTCTATGGCCCCAACTCCAGACCCAACCCAATATTCAAAATTAGAGTTCAGGAAAGGGTTTTCACCTAAAAGCTCCACTATCAGTCATTAGGCAAATAAAAACCACAGTATGAAAACCACTTCACTCCCATTAGGTATGCAAAGCCATTAGGATGGCTCATTATATACACACACACACACACACACACACACACACACAAAGGAACACAAATGATGGCAAGGATGAAGAAATATTGGAAGCCTTTGGGGTGTCTGTGTGGCTCAGTTCGTTAAGTGTCTGACTCTTCATTTTGGCTCAGGTCATGATCTTGAGGTCACGAGATAGAGTCCCCCATTGGGCTCTGCACTCGGCATGGAACATGCTTGAGACTCTCCCTCTCTGCCCTTCCTTCCCACTCTCTCCCCCTCAACCCCCTCCCCGCCAAAGCATTGGAAGCCTTGTATATTCCTGGTAGGGAAAACAGCACAGCTGATGTGGGAAACTGTGTGGTGGTTCCTCGGTAGTTAAACATACAATTATCATACGATCCAGCAATTCTACTTTTAGGTATATACCCAAAGGAACTGAAAGCAGGCAGACATTTGTACACCTATGTTCACAACAGTGTTATTCACAGTAGCCAAGGTAGAAACAACCCAAATGTCCAACAACAGATGAATGGATAAACAAAATATGGTACACATATACGAGGACATGTTTTCCCACCACAAAAGGAATGCAGTTCTGATACACACCACACCATGAATGAACTTTGAAGACATGATGCTAAGTAAAATAAGCCAGACAGAAAAGTACAAATATTGCACGATTCCACTTATATGAAGCACCCAGAAAAGACTAGGCAACAGAAAGCAGACTGGAGCTTCCCAGGGGCTGAGGGGAAAGGGAATGGAGAATTATTGCTTAATAGTTATAGAGTTTCTGTTTGGAGTAAAGAAAGAGGTTCGGAAAGGGATAGTGGGGATGGTTGTACAACAGTGTGAATATATTTAATGCCACTGCATTTTGCACTTAAAAATGGATAAAATGGTAAATTTTATTTTTTAAAAAAAGATTTGAGAGAGAGAGACAGAGAGAGACAGAGAGAGACAGCGTGCGCACATAAGCATGAGGAGGACATGGAGAGAATATCTCAAGCAGACTCCCTGCTGAGCCCAGAGCCCGATGCTGGGCTTGATCTCATGACCTTGAGATCATGACCGGCGAGCTGAAACCAAGAGTCGAATACTTAAGTGACTGAGCCACCCAGGTACCCCTAAAATGGTAAATTTTATGTTATGTATACTCTATGACAAAAATAAAACAAAAACAAAAACACAACCCCAACTCCCCAGCTGATTTCGAAGCAGTCCACAGAGCGGTTTTGGAGAACCACTGGACTAGACGATCACACCACTTTAAGAGTATGAAAGGCTTATTGGAAAGGCCAAAGCGTTCGCAGGGCATTAAGTTAAAGCAGACCATAGGGCCTCCCTTTGGAATATAGGAACTTGGGAGCACAGATGAACTCCAGGTCTTTTTTGGTGTCTGTCTGCAAGAGTAAAGGGCCTCCCTCTGATGATAACATTGAAGTGTAAGGTTTTTCCCAGGGAGGGTGGCAGACTGGGGGTATTTCAGCTCCTGTTGCCCCTTCTGTGATCCACTTATGGGGAACTTCATTTCTCAGGGTCAGGGTTCGCCACCAGAAGCCTACAAGCCCCCACCTCTGTCTCTGCACTTGCACCCAACTCCAGGAGCTGGGAAAGGAGGAAGGGGACTGCAGTCCAGGTCTACTCATGGTTCCCTACATAGCAAAGTCTGAGACAGAGGCTGGGGTGCAGGTGGGTCTTCTTTAGGAAGTGATACCAGGGCAGAGCGAGGGAGGGAGGGATTAGAAGGAAGGAGTAAAAGTCTATTCTAAGAATCATTTAGTTGGAGGACTCTAGGAACCATAAAAAATCCCACAGGACATTTTGAGAAGACTTACGACCCAGAAGCCAGAACTGTCCACCTAGAAAGTGAAAAGGGGAAATAGGCACACTTCTGCTCCGTTCCTTACTGTCCAGACTGGCCTCATGGGCATGAACTTCTCTCGTTACACACTTTGGGTTGAGGGGGTGAAAAGTCAGGGAAGAGTCAGGGCAGAAAGCAAGAGGCAAGTGGCCTCAGGCCAAGACCCAAAGGGAGGCATTATCAGGCGGTGTCAGCGGGGAGCTGTTTGAAGCCCGGAGGGCCCCACTGGCAGGGTAGCAGGTGCAGTAAGAGGCTGGCCTGGGAGGGGGCGCAGTTGTGTACAAGAGGGGTCAGGTGCTAAGAAATGATCCTGCCGCTCTAACCGAGTTTGCAATTCCTGCATGGAGCCACCATCTGGAAAGGACGACAGAAGGGTTCTCTACAAAGCAGCACACAAACGCATAGACTTGTCCACACCCAGAGGAAAACGGCAGGGGGTCGACTAGGAAAAGAGGGAATACTGCTCCCAGTTGTTCGATTTGTAAGTTGGAACCCCTGTAAATCACAACAAATAAAAAACATGTATTCTTTCCACCATTCGTTTATCCCAAGTGGGATTCTTTCCCCCACATTTCCACTAGTGTCTAAAACCAGAAGCCCCATTTCCTTCTTGCGGAGGGGAGAGCTGCAAACGGCGGCTCAGGGGTTCTCAAAGCGTGGTTCAAACTAGTACCATCATCATCATCACCTGGAAGCTTGTCAGGAATCAGATTCTTAGGCCCCACCCCAGATTTCCAGGATCAGAAACTCGGGGTGGGGGGAAGGGGGGGAGGGCTCAGCAATCTGTTTTAAGGAGACTTCCAGGTGATTCTGGTGCACGCTCAGTTTGAGAAGGGCTGCCTGAGAACACTTCATCAGTCACATGCTCTCAACCAGGTTTTCAGACACCCCTGGTCGAGCACGAGGCATGACATGTTGACTCGGTTTTTACTTAATCCCAGCAAACACTGAATAGGCCTGCATTTGTTGTTTGCGGGCTGCTGTCACAAGTTACCCCAAACCAACAAGCACCGAGTAACTCCTAGAACTGTTGAATCCCTATGTTGTGCACCTGAAACCAATATAACACTGTGTTAACTAAACTGGAATTAAAATTAAAAACAAGAACCCCCCCAAAGCCCCCAAACAAAACAAAACCCAAACCAAATTACCACAAACCTCGTGGTTTAAAACAACACAAATGTTCTCTCTCACGATTCTGGAGACCAGATGTCCATAGGGAAGGTGTTGGCAGGGTCAGGCTCCCTCCAAAGGCTCTCGAGGAGAATCCTGCCTGGCCTCTTCCAGCTTCTGGTGGCCCTCGTTGTGCCTGGGCTTGGAGCCACCGTTGAAATCTCCACCTCGCCCTCACAGACTCTCCTGCGCGAGTCGGCCCGGGTACCCCTCTCTCCCTTTCTCTTCTATGAACACCAGTCATTGGCTGTAGTGCCCGCCCTAAATCTCGGGAGACCTCAGCTGGAAATCCTTCACTTAATTACAGAGCAAAGACCCTCTATTATGGTCACGTTCACACGTCCTGGAGTTAAGACTTGGATTTACCCTCTGGAAAGTTAAAATTCAACCAACTACAATGTCCAGGATACTAGACCCCAAATCTTCCCAAATCTTCCCAGTTTTTGTTTTGTTCTGTTTTTTCACAGATAAGCAAAACTAAAATCCAGTCATTTAGTTACCTCGTTCCCCTCCTCAGGCTATAAGGAACACAGATACCTGGGCTGTTAACGCTCCGGCATGGAGAACAAGGGTTATCACCCTACATTGATGTTCTGGAGTACCAAGACTCCATGTCCATGGCTGTTCAAATGAGCCCGTCTCCCCCCTTCACCCCACATGTCCAGGAAGCGTAGTCATTAATCACGTCCAAATGCCTGGCTGCTCACAGGTGATACTTGTCCCGTGAAGCTGAAGATGCAATTACCACTTCGAACTCGCTGCCCTGGAAACCAGCCACCTGTGTCCCAAAGCCAGCACGCGTGGTGTGCTGACCTTGTGTCCCAGGGGCCACTGATGCTCCTGGCTCCAATGCCCTGCTCTCGGATTATAGCAGTGGGGGAAATATGGCTTCTTCTCTGGCAATATGCCCTCTCAACTGATGCACAAGCCCAAACCTGTCCCAGGTTCTCCAAATGAGTCAGTTCTTCATCTGAGTGGCGAAGGGCAATCTTGATACATAACTCCAAGGAGACCATTCGTGTTCTATTCCCTGAGAATCGTGCTCTTGTGGGCCATGCCTGCTCACCCCTGGCATGGCCAGAGATCCCACATTTGGGATCTATCCGTGCCTCAGAATCTTGGCCTGATTTACCTCCGTCTTGACTATAAAGGAAATTATCCCTTTCCCCAAAGTGACTTATGCCCAAGGTGATTGGCAATGGGAATTCCATCACCTTCACGGGAAGCGTCACCCTTGCCTCACTCTAGGAAATATAGTCTAGCCACATGGCCCAGGAAGACAAATTCCAAAAGTTCTGACATTCTAACAGGTCCCAAACGTGAGTTCAATGTTATCCATGCTCCTTGTTATAATTATTGAAAGACATTTGTAGGCATTAGACATCACGATGTTGGAAACCAAAAGAGCTTTTAAGAAAGGGAAAGTAAACTCTCTCATGTGTCAATTGCCAACTGTCAATCAAAAGGTGTGGTCTGGAAATGGCATAAATATGAACTGGCCTCTAGCCCTGGCCAATGTTGTGTGTTTTTTTTTCCTGTTTCTACTTAAATTCCAGTTAGTTAACATGCAGTGTAATATTAGCTTTATGTGTACAACACAGTGATTCAGCCCTTCCTCACGTCACCCGGTGCTCCTCACCAGTGCCCTCCTTTGTCCCCTTCCCCTATGTTACCCACCTTCCCTCTGCTAACCAACAATGTGCTCTCTATAGTAAGAGTCATTTCTTGGTTTTCCTCTCTCTCTCTTTCTTCCCCTTTGCTCATTTGTTTTGTTTCTTAAACTCCACATAGGAGTGAAATCATATGTTATTTGTCTTTGACTTACTTTGCTTAGCATCACACTCTAGCTCCCTCTGTGTTGTTGCAAATGGCAAGATTTCATTCTTTTTTGCGGCTGAGTAATATTCCATTGTATATAGCTACCACATCTTCTTTATCCATTTATCAGTTGATGGACACTTGGGCTGCTTCTATAATTTGGCGACTGTAGATAATGCTGCTATAAACATCAGGGTGCATGTGTCCCTTTGAATTCGTGTTTTTGTATTCTCTGGGTAAATGCCTAGTAGTGTCACTGCTGGATCACAGGGTAGATCTGTTTTTAACTCTTTGAAGGAACTTCATACTGTTCTCCAGACTGGCTGCACCAGTTGGCATTCCCATCAACCAGCCCTGGCTAACTTCGCGTGTCCCTGCGACTCACAGATGGGATGCCGTGCGGATCAAATCCGAAGGCTTGATTTCTTCCTCGCTCTTCATTCTTTCGTTGATGATCCTGGATGGAAGAGACTGAGTGGAAACCACGTGGTGTTCCACTGGGAAGATAAGAGGGGACTGTCCCATCTGCAGTTCAACCAGCTTCTCTGAAGGGACCTCCTCTTCTCCCTCTACAGCTCCCATACCCCCCCCCCAGCAGAGCCAGCTCCCAGGCTGGGAAGCTGGGTAATGATGATTTTCACCTGAACAAAGAAGCCCCGTAGGAGTGAGGCCAGGAGGGAGAAGTAACCGGAGCCAACCAGTGGACCCACTGCATTTCTTTCCTCAGCTCAGCCTACCTGAGCTTCACCTGTACTCACTCTCCTCTTAGTGAACGAGAATATCTTTGGCTCTCACATCTTGTGTCTTCTTTTTTTTCTTCTATCTGGGGCATAGAGAAAGCAACAAATGTGCCCAAAGGCACAGGGTCGGCAAAGGACAGAGCCAAGATGTAGAATGTGGGCAGTTTGAATCCACATGTAGTTCCCGTTCAAGGGATCCCAGGTCCCCAGAAAGCCACAGCGAGTGAAAGCAACAGCCCAATACCAGGAAAGCTCTCTATCTCCTGGCTGGTTCCTACTGCCTGTTTTCAATGGCTTCACCACACTGCCTCTTCTTACCAAACTTTCCAGCTTTTCTTCCCAATTCCTCCCTTTGGATGCCCACTGTTTGGGTCAAACTGGACAGTTCAGGATCTCCACTTCCTTGTGGGGATTGATGCAACCACCTCTCTGCCCTGGCTCCCAATTTTCCTTCCACTCCAAAATTATCCTGCATTCTGCTACCAGAGTAAGCGTTCCACAAAACAAATGAAATCACTTCATGTTCTTACTTAAGAACCTTAAAAGGCTCCTCACTGGCTGGAAAATGAAGCTCACTCTTTGGCCTGGCACCCACAACCTCTCACTGCCCACCCCATCTGTCTCCCCAGCGTCGTCTCCCGGCTCCAAGCCTCCTAGCCACACTGGCGGCCCAGCACTCCCGGAACACTGCATGCCGTTCTGTGCAGCTGAGCTCTGACTCTGTGGTTTCCTCTGCCTTTCCACAACATTGCCACCTGCTGAACGCCTGCACATCCTTCCAAATCAAACTCAGATAGTTCCCCGGAGAAACCTTAACGTCTATTCCTCTTGGGAAACCTCTGACCTTGAACTCCTCAAGGTCAGAAGCAATATCCTTTTACATATGTCTCGTGCCAAGTACAATGGCTGGACAGGGGATGTTCTTAACGTGATTTTGGGAAAGGATATTTTGTTGAGCATTTAGTATGGGCCAGACCCTCTGCTAAGTGGGCCCTAAAAATATAAAAATTTAATAACAAAGTCTTGGGATGCTCTCTGGGACTGAACGGTGAATGTGCTTTTTCATATCACAGGGCCCTTACTTCTTCTAAACTCACTTGTGGGGCACCTGGGTGACTCTGCTGGTTGAGTGTCCAAGTCTTGATTTCAGCTCAGGTCATGATCTCAGAGTTGTGAGACCGAGCCTGAGGCTCTGTGCTCGGCATGGCGTTGGCTTGAGATTCTCTCTCTCCCTCTTCCTCTGTACCTTCCCCACTCACATGCATGGGAGCATCTGCACGTTTTCTCTCTCTCTCTCTCTCTCAAATAAATAAATTGAAAAAAAAAAAGAAATTCACTTGCAATATCTAAGATTTGTAACACGGGTTAATAGTACCTACATGTTCATTTATGGTCTCATTTTAGCAAAAAGCTTATTTTGAAAAAATAGAAAAGTGGTATTTACAACAATTTTTTAAATTTGAGTATAGTTGATAGAGAGTGTTACATTCATTTCAGGTGTACAATGTAGTGATTCAACTTCTCTATATGTTATGCTGAAGAGTGGTATTTCTATAAAACTTCCGTATAACAAGTCCTTAAATAAATATCTTTGGTGGCTTGATCCCAGTGCAACAGATCTTTCTGCCTTGCCAGATGTATACAATTCCTGAAAAAACAGATCATGACACAGGCACATACATGTGGGCGTATTATTAACACTCCTCCACTGCACAGTGGGGCAGGCCCTGGGTTCAATCACGGTCCCAGGATCCCCTGCGACTGAAAGCAGAACCTTGAACACGCAGGTGTTATCTCTCACCACTTAACCCCTTAACCACTGAACTTCTGTCCTTTGTGATGGCAGGTGACAGGTGCAAGGGAGAGAAGGTGTACTTACAGTGCAGGTTTCTTTCTCATGGCGTTGTCTCAGAGAAGGGAGTGACAAGAGAAAAATCATGTATCCAATTGAAATACAAAAATAGAACTGGTAAGCATGCATAGGATATGATAATTCCCTTAATTTCATTCCGTGGAGCGTGGCTTATACAAAAATTAACAATGTCTACTACTTAGAAGTTTGCTCATTAGCGCAGTGAACTGAGAAGATGAAAGATTATACTTGGCTCAATCTAGCGAGAAGCTTCTCCCTTGAAACTCTCATCATTTTTGACAAAGATCCATCAGAGGATGCAGGGAGATACATCCTGTTCAGATTTCAGACTTGTGGAACCATTAGTGCTGGGGTCGGGAAGTGGCTGTGCCCTCCTTGTCCCTCCCCCTGCCCTGTTGGTCCAGCGGACTCACGTTCTCAGCAAAAATCTAGGTTCGCGGGGTTCCGCAGGGGAGGCACACTCTTGCCTTGCTGAAGGTAGCACAAAGGCTCCTTCTCCAGTGCTTCTTTGACATTTTGGACTCGTTATTTCATTTGTTATTATACCTGTTATTTACCTGGGTGGCCCAACTAATAGAAACGACTCCTTGCTACCCCCTCATGGGTCACTGGCCCATCTTCAGGGCAGGGGAGAAAACAGAAGCAAGGGACCCTCCGAGGGAGCAAATGAAGACTTGGACACCTCCTGTGTGCCTGCCCTCTGGGATCCTATTCCATTCCGGGCTCCTACGTAGCTGGTTCTTTGCAGGCCGTGTTACTGTCCACACTAGGTATTTTATTTTCATCTGCCACGCGAGGTTGAAAACTTGTCTGTGCCCTGGTTGGTGTGCCTGGGAATTGTGTGCTGAGCTCTTGGCCTCTGTCTTTTCAAAAAAAAAAAAAAAAAGTTTTATTTACAGGACTGTGTGGATGGTATTCATTTCCAAAACACAGAGCTGAAAAGAGGGGGAAGGAAGAGAACAGCCCTGAGGTTCTCAGAAGACTCCTTTCAGGGGAAAACGTGCTTCTGAGTGACATGCACCTTGTGGGCAAACTGGGGTCCACTCAAAACCGGCCAAGCAGTCGAGGGGCTGCAGGAGGCACAAAAGCAGGACTGGATGATGGAGAAGTTCCCTGCATCCCAGCTCCCCGGGAGCGGTGAGCTATGTATTGACAGCTGCTTGGGGCCCCTGAGGTGGGGCAGGTAGGGGAGGAGAGCACTGGCAGGGGAGGGGTGATCAGCAGCTGTGCCCCTGTGCTGCCGCCCCTTGGAGCACCGTGCACCCCTTAGACACCACCCTGTGTGGGCTCAGGCGATACTCTGGGGATCGGGTGGAAGAAGCAAACTTCTCTCTTGAGTCCTTGGGCCAGTTCAGTGCAGACTTCAGTTAGGACTGCGGGGGAGCATTTCTCTGGTGACCCCTTTGAAGATGCTCATAGCTCTGAGCCTCTGGCTGGGGATGTTTAACACAGGGCAGCCTAGTGAGCCATCTCTAGAACCACTGACAGGAAAAAACTGCAGGCAACTGACTCACGAGTAGATTAAGAGAAGCCCCTGGA
The DNA here is from genome assembly GCF_002007445.2 of Ailuropoda melanoleuca. Taxonomy (NCBI): domain Eukaryota; kingdom Metazoa; phylum Chordata; class Mammalia; order Carnivora; family Ursidae; genus Ailuropoda; species Ailuropoda melanoleuca. Next base: position 30,776,241 of record NC_048221.1, read on the forward strand.
AGGACACGGCTTCTCGTAAGGGTGAAGTTGGCCAGGGAGGAGGGTAGGGGTCATCTGCTCAGTTCAAGTCAGAAACAGGGAGGTGGGAATCTCCAAGAGGGAGCAGCAGAAATGACTGGTGAAGCCGAGCAGGCTGATTATTAATCAGGAGCTCCAGGGAAATGGGGTTTATGGAGTTAGCATTTGGGGGATACTTGGACCTTCTGCCATGCCTTGTTTTTTGTGCTGGAGAACTCATATAACTAGATAATTGAAAACTTGTATTTCTGCAAGTCAGATTTTGGCTTAAAAAAAAAAAGACGAGGGAAAAGCAAAGGAGAGCTCCATGAGAACAGGAAATTTGTCTACTTTATTCACTATTTTATCCTGACCCCTAGAATAAGGCACACAGTAGGTGCTCAATAAATATCTGAGGAATGAATATGCTATCCAGTGACCTGAGCAGTTTCCCTCTGGAACCTCTGCTTTTGTACAGAGGACGAAGTCTTCCCCAGTCTTTCTAGGGCAATGCTCGGGTTGACGGAGGGCTCCATGCCATCTGGATTCTCTTTGCATGGGTCATTTTGATGATTTAATTCTTTTATTCCTTTTGTTTAACAAATATTTATCAAAAACCTACTCTCTGCAGGCACTGATTGAGCTTAACACGTGTAAATGCAATGCTGTAGATACGCACCTGCTTGGAGGTTACAGTCTTGCCCAATGTAGTTCTCTAAGCCCCTCTTCATGGCTGGAGGCTTAAATAACGGAATCATTTAACCAAACCAAAGCAACCAGCCAACCCAACCAACCAAGCCAACACACAAAGAAACTACATCCAAAGCACTGGCTCTTTTGGCCTTCAGAACTTACCAGGGCCATTACGTGCCTCACGTGACCAGCTTATCCAGACTGGAAAGAACCTTGAGAGGTCATTTTAGATTTGCCCCCACGTATTAGTCACAACAGGCTGGGTCACACCGTAGCAACAAATTAACCTTGAAATCTCTACCATTGAATACAACGGAGGTGTGTATCTTGTTTACACAAAGCTTGTTACGGATGGCTTCTTCCACATGGTGACTCAGGAAATCTGCTTCTGTCCAGTGACTCAGCATTTCACTCTGAGGCATCCAGATCACCGTGGTTTGGAAGGAGAAATGGAAGGCAAACAAATACATAGGGGTGGTTCACCGCCTTAGTCTGGAAGTGACACCTTCCTTGACCTCAGTGTTTCGGCCAACACCATCTGCATGACCCCACCCAGCTGTAAGGGGGGTGGGAGTGGAAGGGAACACATGGGCATTCAGTGGGCATTAAATGTCTCAGACACGCCTGTTCTTTACACAAAAATCCCCCTGAATCATTATTGTGCAGAATTGAGAAAAAACTTTGACACAGTTGATAGATGAGATTTAGAGGATAGATTTTGCAAATAAATGGGCCAATTTCTTTCCTGGGTTCTTTCTCTGGGAATAACTTTGAAATGAAAGGAATATAGGAAATCACTATATTATAGTTATAATATAGGCTCACTTTTCTTTACTGGATAGAAAGCATCAGCATCTTTCTTTGTGTTTCTTCTGCCATTGGGGCTTTTATTAAGTGTTGTACCATCTCATTTATTTCTAATTCAGCTGTAGATTTCTGTTATCTACTAAGTGTGCCCTGATTCTGTCCTGGCTTGCTCAGGCACATTTTCCAATAAACAACGGTGGTGTAATTAGCACTAGATCCATGAAAGAAGTATGTTGAAATATGGTAATTTATTCCATTTGCTGATAGAAGCTTATTCCTGGGTAGCATTTTTCCAGATCAATATGGATTCTATTATTCTTAAACCTTCACTTCCTAGTGATGGCTCTTTCATTATATCATAAATCATCTGATTATAATTCAGTGGCATGAGCCCTTGACTTTAGTTTTTGCATTTATAGTTGATAGTACTTGAAATGTTGGTCGCTTCATTATGGAGTCCAAGGGCACTATTATCCCTAGAAATTGGAAAACACTATGCTTAGCTGGAGTTAAAAAAATATACCAATTTTGGGGAACTTCAGTAATGCCAACCTGATCATAGGGGGCTGGGGGCGAAGTTTTGCCTTGCAGCAACGCATCATCCGGAGGAAAAAAGCCTTCACCTTGGAAGGAAAGCTGGAGCTTCAGTGGGAACCCAGACCCTCAAAGGTGTGAAAGATGAAGTCCACGACCTCTCTTGGACCTTTTAATTTACTGAACCAAGATTCTTAGGAATCTTCCTTTTGACTGCCCTTCAAAATATTTTTTGAGCCTCTATTGTATTTTAGGCCCCAGGAAAACAGTGTTGAAAAGATGGCCAGGACCCCGCCCCTCATGGAGTACAGCCTGTAAAGGGGAGAAGAGTAAACTCACACTTACAGGACGGTGATGGGGGAACGTGCGGGGACCCCGGGAGCCCAAGGCAGAGGTACCTATTTCCAGCTTTCTGGGAGCAAGTTTTTCATCATGAAGGAAGCCTGTGTCCACTGAGAACTGAAGAACGAGAAGTAGTCACGTGAAGAACAGTTGGAATGGAAGACATAGAGGCGTGAGTGTTTAAAGCAGATGTAGCAGCAAGTCCAAAGATCTAGGTGTGAGGGAGAGACTATGACGGTTAACAGGAAGATGAATTTGGTTGGGCTTTCATGCCATTTATCTGTCATAGGCCCATCATACAGGGCTATTCAGCAGTTGTGGCTTGTATGTTCATGGTCATGTCTTGACTTCTCCATGAGACAAAACAAGCTGAAGACAGAGAGAAAGGGCCAAACCTGAGCTCTTGTCTACCACAAAGGTTTCCTAGGCTATGGGCCTTGACCATGAGAACAGATACAACGACTTTCCCAGAGCCCCCCCCCTCTTACGAGGCACGAGGCCACCAGCTAGATGGAATTCACACAAGCTATGAAGCCAGAGGAAAACACTTGGTCCCTGCAGCTTGGGAGAAAAAAAAAATCATCCAGGGTCAGAAATAGCATTGTCTGGAGGGAGTCTGAGTAGTGAGCCAGTAAAAACTAAGAAGTGCCAGATAGTGGCTAATTTGATTTCTAGAATAGAGTAGGTGAGGGAGAAGGGAAAGTGGGACAGAGAAGATTTGAGCACTAGGTATCTTTGGGGGTGCAAGTTGAGAGTTAGGGAAGAGCACCTGGGGGAAAAGATAGCAACCATGTATAGGAGAGTGGACAGGGGGAACAATGGAGAGAGTGAATGTTCGGATGTCACTATGCATGAAGAATTCACCTTCTCCTTTAGTATTTCCTTGAGAGACAATACAGATTTGATAGACTAAGTATAGAACTACAGTACTTTTTGGTTCCTGGGTTGTGTTTCTTTGAATGAATACAAACCCCACTGGGGTTGTGGGGTTTGGGTGCTGTAGAAACTTCCCCTTGAGAGGTACCTCCAATTCAAGAAGCAGAGTACACGTGACTGTTTAGAAATACATCCAACAGGTAATCGACTTGGTTCTTCCCTTGGGATGTTACTAGGATAGTTCTTACAGGAGATACATTTTGGGGTATCTGCTCAGCCCATGACTGTCTCTGTCTGAAAACTGTTTCCTGACCTGCAAAATCTAGCCCTCTGCCAGCATGCTAGCACGAGGAGTCACCCCCTTTCCTCCAATAGGTGATTTGACCAGGAATGAATACCTGATCCAAGCTGAGCCAATCAGAGTTTTTTCCTGAGAATAAGGGGTTCAGTGTGGAGGAAGGCAACTCAGGAGCTGCGAGGAGCCACGTATGTCCATGAGCTGCCCAAAGCAAAAGCAAAGACTAAGCAGACAATGGGTGGGAAACAGGTGCAAAAATTGGGATAGAGTCCTTCTCAGCTCTTAGTGGCTTTCCTCTTCCTGGTTCCAGGCTCTCACGGGGAGCTGCCCTTAGGTTCTTGTGAGACACACAGTATCCTGCAAATCAATTCTCTTTCCCTCTGTTTCCCTTTTGCTCTAATTATTTTGAAGTAACTTTTGACAATACTTAAAATCCAAAGAACCTGGCCTAAGACGGCTGCCCCAATTCCTGTAGTTGTTGGGTTTACTGTCTGGTACTTCTGTTCTCATCTGTTTGCTAACTTGTTGTGTGTTCACGGCCAAAGCTGCGCATCAACCTTGATGATCTGTTTTGTCTCTAGAATCGCCAACCTAGCAGGGGAACAAGTACCTTCTAGTGTTTTGCTGAGAAAGCCCTCCAAGCATCTCCTCTCCTGCTGGGTAGGGTTGTGTCCTTTAAGGGCTTAACCCTCGCCCCCCTCACACTTCAGACTGTGTTTTTGATTATCTACTGCATCTTGTGAGAAGTTTTCCCTTTCGGGCTCTTGTCTTGACATCTCTCTCAGACAACATCAGTTGTATTTAGAAGTTACACTGGTGTGGGTTTTCCAAAGGGGCTGCTGTTTCTCACTGTGGGCTGAAAGCAAACCAGTGTCTACACTTATGGTAGGTGAACATTCGAGAAATGATCCTTGAGAAGCGAAGCTCTGTGACGCAGGCTGGACTGCATGCAGCACAAAGGGCTCTCAGGTCATGGACTTCCCGCGGTGAGAGGCGCTCGGAGCAGTTTCTCCCAAGGCTGCTCTCAGATCCCTGAATGCTTATGAAAAATGCAGTTTCCTTAGTCCTGCTGGAGACCTTCTAGAGATGGGGCCAGAGACGCTGGATTTTAAATAATCTACCCAGGTAATTTTGATGTGTGAAAGCCACTGGTTATGAGCCAAGAGTGGCAATTCTCAGATCCAAACATCATTATTAGACTGAATTTCACAATAAGCTCACCCTCTTCAATGCGGGCATGAGATAGATATCTACATATCTATATCATCTATGTATACCTCATAACAATTATGATCAGTTAAACTACACTTCTATTTGTGAAGCCTGTCACTCCTGGGAAAAAGTGAATATACCTCAGATCTTTCAAAAGTGTATTGTAAACCCCAGCCTCAGATCTTTCCCACCTGACCAGTGGACTTGTTGTCAGCGTCTCCTGGAGTTGGTGGGACCGGCAGACATGTTGTTTATCTGTTTTGGAAGAAAGCAAACAAACAAATGCTAAGACAGAGTCTCAAGAAGTGTGGTCCTCAAACCTCCAGATCGGAATGACACGGAAAACCTTGTTAAAAAAGCAGATTCTGGGGTTTGACCCCGGATCCACTGAACCAGAACGCCTGTGGGTAGGACCAGGAGATTTGTTTTGTTTAATAAATCTGCAGGCATTTCTTACATATAGTAAAGATTCAGGCCTTCCTGGGATGTCGCGAGCTCCAGTTTAATGCTTACATTCAGTGAAAGTAAATGAGCACTGTTAGACCAGTACCAATGGCATCTTTCGGCTACTCTTTCTCTTTGAGATGATGATAGTAATCGCAGCAACAGATACTATGTTTTGAGCTTTTACGGTGGCAGACATAGCACTAAGAGATTTCCATGTATTAGTTCAGTAAGCCCACAGGACGCCATTACTCTCCCATTAGTTAAAAACTGAGGCTCAGAGAAGACATGCACATTTCCCGAGATGGTACAACAAACAAGAGGCTAAGAGGGGATTAAATTGCTAAATGCTTGGGGGCCCCTGGGTAGCTCAGTTGGTTAAGCATCTACCTTTGGCTCAGGTTATGATCCCAGGGTCCTGGGATCGAGCCCAGTGTGCTGAGGGGGGCGTCTGCTTCTCCCTCCCATCCCTCTTCTGCTTGTGCTCTTTCTCTCTGCCTCCCTTAAGTAAATAAATAAAATCTTGAGAAAAATTGCTAAAGGGCAGCAGGGCAGAAGAAAACATATGGAAGCTGCCATTCAGGATTCCTCCTTCGTATGCTTTAATTATAGCTGGAATCTGTTTGGAGCGAGATGTCCCAGGGCCCAGCTTCTGTGGGTCACTTCAGATCTCTCTGGGCGCACATATATCTGTGTTCTTGGTCCTGTTCTCAGCCTGAACTTCTCTTCCCTCACCTTTCATCCTGCCCTGATGCTCGCAGGCCCAGCTCCACCTCCCAGCTGCTCTCCCTATACATCTTCCTGGCTTCAGCCTACACTGCCAACTGCCTCAGTTTCTCAGAATCCCTGAGTTTATATTCTTGAGAGAAGGAATCTGATTGGTCCAGTTTACCATGCCGCATCTCCTACGTCACTTATAGATTGCTGGCTATGTGCCATACTTGAGTCCAATCATTTTGGCTGAAGAGGAAGAAGGGGTGGGGGTCATAGAGTAAAACCATGGTTGCCTGAAGGCCATGCTCCCTAGGAAGGTCTGTAAGCAGAACAGGTCTGCTAATTGTCATTTCCAACACAACTCAAGCCTTCATCCAAAGGCTCTCAGAAGCCCTTAGAATGAAATAAGACATCTGCAACTCCCAAGTCCTCATGGTTGGTTGAGAATATTTACTATTTCAGATTTTATGCCTGGTGGAAAGTCGAGTTTGTAAGCTCCTTTTGGGTAGGAAGTTTTGTCTTCTGCATTGCTGTATTCCAAGCACCTAGAACAGGGCCCAGCACAGCAAATTCTCAATAAATATTTGCGGAATGTTATTGCACTATCCAGCAACTCCCAAATGTTGTGGATCAGACTCAGGAAAATCTAATTTACACACTGCTTTGGTCCTGGCTCCTTGACAGTATTTTTTTTTTTAAGAGATTTTATTTATTTACTTGAGAGAGAGAGAGAGACAGCACATACGTGAGTAGGGGGGAGGGGCAGAGGGAGAAGCAGACTCCCCACTGAGCAGGGAGCCTGATGCAGGGCTCAATCCCAGGACCCCAGGATCAGGACCTGAGCCGAAGGCAGACACTTAACCGACCGAGCCACCCCGGTGCCCCAGCACCTTGACATTAATGCCATCCTAACCAGAACACAGCCATGGACATAACTCCCTAGGCAGACCACCTATTATTTGCTTAAACATTAACACAAATATTTTGGGGTTTGTTTTAATTCCTGCTAATAACTGAAAATTAACTGTGTGGCTTGGGTAGGAGTCAGTTTCTAGGATCCTTAATGAACAAAGATGCTAAGAAAGCAAAGCTTTTGCTTTGGTGGTTCTCAACCAGGAGTGATTTTTATCCCCAAGGGACATTCAGCAATGTGTGGAGGCATTTTCTTTCTTTTCTTTAAAAGTGTGTGAAAATAAAGATAACATACAATTTACCATTTTTAGGTGCTGAGTTCAGTAGTATTATTTCCATTGTTGTGCAAACAATTTCCAGATTTTTCATCTTGAAAAATTAGAATTCTATATCCATTCAATAACTTTCTAGTCTCCCCCCGCCCCCAGCCTCTGGAAGCTACTATTCTATTTTCTATCTCTATGAGCTTGACTATGCTAGGTATATCACGTGAAGTGGAATTATACAATGTTTGTCTTTTTGTGACTGGTTTATTTCCTTTGTCATGATGTCCTCTAGATTCATCTATGTCGTAGCAGGTAACAGAATTTTCTTCTTTTTAAAAGTGAATGATATTCCACTGTACGTATACACCACATCTCGTCTATCCATCCATCCACTGTTGGACATTTGGGTTGCGTCCACCTCTTAGCTATTGAGACTAATGCTGCAATGAACATGGGTGTGCTCAGATCTTTCTGAGGCCTTGCTGGGGCCCTGCTTTCAATACTTTTGGGTATAAGCCCAAAAGTAGAATTGCTAGATTATATGGTAGTTCTATGTGTACATTAAAAAATTTTTTTTATTTATTTGTCAGAGAGAGAGAGACAGAGCACAAGCAGGGGGAGCGGCAGGTAGAGGGAGAAGCAGGCTCCCTGCTGCACGGAGAGCCCAATGTGGGACTTGATCCCAGGACCCTGGGATCATGACCTGAGCCGAAGGCAACTGCTTAACCGACTGAGCCACCCAGGCATCCCTATGTGTACATTTTTTGAGAAATTGCTGTGCTCTTTTCCACAGAGGACACACCATTTTACATTCTCACCCACGGCACACAAGGGCTCCAATTTCTTAGCTTCCTCACCCACCCTAGTTATGTTTTATTTTTTTTGATAGTAGCCATCCTAACGGGCATGATGCCTGGAGAGATTTTTGGTTGTCACAAATCAGGCGGAGGGGAGCTTCTGGTATCTGGTGCGTAGAGACGTCAGTGATGTTGCTCACCCAAACATCCTACAAGGCCCAGGACGGTCCTCCGCCACCAACAATGAACTGGTCCCAAACGTCAATAGTACTGAGGTTGAAAAATCCCGATTGACACAATCGAATTCATCCTTCATAGCAAACCTCACCCCCGGACATGTGTAGCCTCTGTCTTCTTCGTTGAGATGCTCAAAAGCAAAGATTTCAAGAAATCTGGAAAGGGAGGGAGGACTGAGAAGATTGGCAACATTTCTTTTATTCAAATTTTATTGGAAGTTTACAAATGTATTACAGACATCAGTAAAACATATCCATTTTACAGGGTACGGATCTCAAGCAAAGTGTTCACAACAGTCTCTGGCAGAGCCCACACCAAAGGCCCGTTGCAGACCTTCTTTACAAATAGCTTGACACTCGACACACAACACAGAGTCTGGCCTGCCTCACCTTCTCAGACCCTCTGAGGTTTTGTTTATGCACTTGGAGTTAAAGCAGGAGATGGGCAAAGCAATCCTGTACAGGAAAGAATGTGTTTAGGAGAGGGAAAACTGCCAAAGTCCTAATTTGTTAAGGAAAATGAAGGACTCGTAGACCTTAGAATGTTAAGTCAGGGTCCATCATTGGACCAAAATGCCTTATGGAAACACAGGAATATCAACTAGAGAGGCTGGAGAACAGACCTTATTAGTGGGTAACTCTCTCCAAGAAATTTTAAAAAGGTAGGTCAGTGACCTATTGAACACAAATGGCCAAATGCCCAGTAGGGTGAAGGGATGTCTCTGAAAACGCTTAGGATAGAACATTTTTTCTCCATCCTACAAATTCATCGCATCTAAATCACCAGAAATGTTTTCCTACATGACGTGACTTTCCTCCCTCCTTTTTTTATTCCCCTTGGGGAAAGCTAGTTTTGTCAGCAGGAAGTAAGCTTATCAAGGAGTATAGCTCCCAATAGTGAGTCATGGTTTATGGCAGTCTTGTGTTGACTGGGCTACTGTTATGAGAAAATGGAAAAGGAATCCAGTCCTTTCTTGGTCCTAACCCTGACAACTGCTTCCAAGTGGTCAGAGAGACAAGCTCTGGTGTCTGTTGACGCCCCCAAGGGACCAAGCACTGGAGGCAAGGCAAAGCTGTCTCCATTTCTACTTCCTTTGTGCCTCGAGAGATGTAGCAATCTGAAGGCGGCAATCTGAAACTGCCTTCAAAATCAGGAAAGGAGGCTTCATGAGTCCTGCAGCTGGAAGGCTGGCCGCAGAGCCCATTCCAAAGCCTTGAAGCTGCCCAACAGTTGCTAATAGCAACTCTTCTCGCACGAAATATTCCGATAACTGGTTTCATTTCCCACTTTCCTTTGGTCATAGAGAGATCCTCCTTCCCAGGCATTAGCATCTGGTTTCTGTTAGACAGAAATACACAAAGAGCTCTTCTCCTTGGAATTTAAATATTTGTGTTATTTCTTGTTAGAAGGTGGTATTGGACAAAGAGTAAGATGGCCTCTTATCTGACCTCTGCAAAAGGATGGACGGAAGCCTGCCTGTCATAACTGGCCAAGAACACGGGAATGCAAAAGGAGGCCAAAGAGATTTGTCTTTGTTCTGCTTAAAGAAGTCAGCCTCCACTTTGGGCATCCACAAAGGAACTGGGCTCTCACAGCCATTTATGAAGGATGCTTTCTAAAAGGTTGGTGTACTCTTTTGGGCCCATGGCAAATGACGGAAAGGCAAATAAAAATCAGTTCACAAATGAGATTTGTTATCAAATGACCTTAGTTCTAATGGACTGATCCTGGCTGCTTGGAGTGTCACAGAGATTTCTGAGGCTGCGTCCACGCTCCCTGGGAAAGCGCAGAGCAATCCACTGGTTTTATCAGCCGGGTCGCAGTGATGGCAAAGCACATGCTGCACCTATGTCATCGCCGGCTGGACCTGGACCCAGCAATGGCAAGGGGTACCCAAGAAGTGGAAGGCCACTGCCGGAGAAGGAAACAGAGTTTGTTGCAGGGCAAAAGCATCCTACAGAATGGGAAAAGAGGATGAGCAAGAGTTGTCTCCTGGTCCCCTACTGGAAAGACCCAATTGCTTGTTCACTGGGCTGAGGGCAGAAAGGAAAGACTAGAGATGAGAAGGTGAATGTAGAAAGAAGGCATCAAACAACCAACACTAGGAACGCTACCCACCTTGAACCTGCGCAGGACCAGGGAGCACGGTTCTGCTTTCCCTCACCTCATTCGCCTTCACACTTGATAGAGATCCCGAACTACAGGACAGAAGGAAGGGCACCTGAATGCCACAGTCCATGCCGCCAGGCTGCTAAGAGAGCTGTTCACAGTATCAAGGGCTGTATGTATCGGCAGGGCCATTCAGGAAACCGTCAATGGCTACTTCTTCCTGGGGAAGAGTCAGTTCTGTTGCCACTGAATTGAGCAGCGATAAGAAATGACCTGAAGTCCAAAGCAGTGGTTTTAACCGAAAGACAAGAAGACCAATTATGAAGAGAGGTAGAAAAAGCAAACCCAAGGCATTAGAGATGAGAGGAAACGAGGAAAAGATTACTTTTCTAGAACAGTCTATCGAAGCTGAAATGATGATCTAGGAAGAGGTGACTGTAAGCCCCACTCACTGGCAAAACTTGACCAGGAAGAGCTCGTGGTTATGATGGAGGGAGCCGGCGAGGACCCTAAGTTCCTGCCTCAGAAGAGAACACGTTGATCAATGTTTTTGGGAACGGGATTCTGTGATGTTAGGTGTAACTTATCACACATGGTGGAAATTCCTACAACAATGACATCCTGCTCTCTCCAGGGCATTCACTTGGAGGTCCCATCACCTTTGTGATGATTTGACCAGCCTCACTGGCATCGTCTGTAAGGTGCCTGGCTGCATGAGGGGTGGGGAGAAGCCACGATGGAGCACATGGAGGTGACCTTGGTTATAGACAGTGTGACCCTGAGGCTTGCATCTCAAAATATTTCACGCTCTGGCCAGTAGAGCTGCTGGATGCTTCCTGGGCAGTGAGCTCTGAAATCACTTATTCCTCTCACCCCTTCATGGGATGTGGCTACGGGTCGGTTTCTGGCCACCCTCTTCTTTCTGCCGATGGTGGCTCAAGCCTCATCTGGGGAAAACAAGAGGTACTTTTGGAAAGGATGGAGTTAGAAAGCAGTTTCTACCAGGAGAATTTCTTTCTTTGGATTCCAGGCCACAGAGGACAGACATTATTTTCAGCTGTTTGCTATGTTAAGCGATCTACTTTTGTCTCTCTTTTCTTTTTCCAAAATGCCTTTTTAGTCTCATCAATCGAGGAACTCAAAACTCCAAATTGGACTCGCCCGATTTCTACCAGAAACCTGCCACTTCAGTAGCACGGCGTTGCACATTATTTCTTAATCAGTTTTGCCAAGCAGTTTACAAACTTACTATACAAACGTAATAGAGTTAATTCTCCGGAGGCTTGGATAATTAATGAAGCATTTAGATATGAAGATAGCATGCGGAAAACAGCCACAACCAACATTTGCATTGCTTTTTTAAAAAATCAGTGACAATGACAAATGTCATATTAATACCTGAAAAGCAAATTATTTTAATACATCCTGAATGGAGTGCCATTTCCACGTCCTTTACAGCCTTCTTTTCCCCAGACCCACCATTTGGGATGGTGTCTGAAAAGCCACTTTTCACATTCTCTCCATAAAAATACACTAGAAAATATTAACTACTATACTGAAAAGAGAGCACGCTCACCTCACCATGGCAGATGGCCACTGAGATACACCGGGTAACTACATCAACAGTACATCTCACTAAAGGTGGGTCCTCCGATGGATTATTTCAACTGCCACAATCCATTAAAGGGAGGAGGAGAATGGAAGAAAAAGCAAGCGCTTCATTTTGAACTGAAGCAAGGTAGGAAGTTTTATTTTACTATAAACAACACAACCGTTAAATGTCTTCTTCAAGCAAACTCACTTTTGAGCCCATTTTCTGGCTGACCAACAGTCCCCAAAGTTCAACATAGAAATCCCCCTCTGAACTGCATTTGTTTTTCAAGGTCATTACCCTGAAATCTCCCGAGCAGCTCCCTTTCCTGGGTAAACCCAGACACTCTGGTTACGGGGTGTGTTAAACTGGACTCTTTCCACAAGCACTGGGGGTTATTCAAGGCAGTGGTCACCTCCACTCTATTTCATTTCCAGAAGCTCTTCTTTGCTCTGACCTTCCTTCATAGACCCCTTCAGTCTCTACCCTTGACCTGCTTTCTGCTTTCGAATTCCCTTGTTCCTTCTTCACGCATGACGTACGCTCTAGACCACCCCGTCACTCCCAGAGCCCCGCCGAACATTTTGCCCCTAAATGTCTACTGCTTAAGTTCATTTGCACTGAGGACAACCGGTTGTCAGGCGAAGGCAGCTGTTCCGTCTGCCTTGGTAAAGGAAAGCAGATAATATAATCCAGGACGCATGAGCACCAGAAAATAATGCCACATTCAAAACAACGTCATGCTGACATCACACGACGGGTACCACTCACAGTCACTTTCATTTCCCCCAAGGGACAGATCAATAGCAAGCAACTTCAATGTTCCCAGCAGGGATGGCGTTGCTCACGGGACTTGACGGACACTGGTTGGTTTCTCTAATTGGCAAAAGTTACGTTTGCAATTAAAAAAAAAATTACTATCACTTTGTAGAGAAGAAATTCTACCGAGGGTGGGAGCAGATTTAAGGATGTCTCCTTAAGATGAAATGGAGCATAAAATACTTTGGGTGTAAGAGTTAATTTTTTTTTCAGCCACAAAAAGTCAAATTGAATAAACTCCTTTGAAAAAAGGTCTCACTGACATGTAACAAATTTGTATAGAAAAAAGAAAAAAAAAAAAAGGTGGTCCTGGACCACCCCTGAATACTACTCAAAGACAAGGCGGGGTGTGCATGCAAGTTCCACTGAGTCCTACGATATAGAAATTCCTTTGATATTACAAAATACAAAAATATTTTATCAGAACTCTCATTTACATTGCATTTACAATGGACATGTAAATAACTTAGTCTTGGGTCCTGGCTAATAAACAAATTACTTCACTGGAAAAAGGGTCCTAAAAGTAAGAGAACCAGAGAGGATATAAGCGAGCGGGAAACAGTTTGCCATCTTGCGAAAGGCGACTCAACACAGACTGACGGGAAGGAGGGGACCGACCCTGGCCTCCACAGAGTCTACAGCGTTTCCAAAGTGAAATGTGCAAATAAGAGTCGACATGCCGAGAACTGTGTCTACCTATTGAGTCAGGCTCTAGCCTTGCCTCCACGACGGCCAGCATTTCCCTCTTCTCCAGCAACCACCCCGAAAGCGCTTTAAAATTTAAAACAGTGCAAGTTTCTGAATGTACATTCTTAGCTCCCATCTTCCCCCATTCCCTGACCCCGATCCTATTAAGAAATGATACAGTTTTTGCTCTTTTGTCTTTTCCGGCTGTGCAACTGTCCCCTGCCCCCTAACGTGGAAGACTTGGGGAGGCCATACGAGCTGTATTTGTGCAACAGCTCGTCGCTTGTGACGTATCGCAGGCGCGCGGGCTGGGGGATGGGTTCTCCTAGGAAATAGCCCTCGTTGTCGGACTCCGAAGAGGAGGAGCAGGTGGAACACCAATCGTACTCGGCGAAGTAGGGTCCCCACCGCTCCCCAAAGGCGTTCTGCAGAGCCAGGTCCGACACCGTTCTCGGGCACTGGCCATACAGGTCCCTTCGGGACCCTTGGCCCAGGCTCTCCTGAAAGCTGCGCTGGCGCAGGAACTGGTCGTAGTCCTCCCTGGCTCTGAGGGGGGGCCTTTCTTTTAACCGGGAGATGGCCTCGCGCTCGCTGGCCAGGTGGAGGGCGTTGTCCGAGCGAGAGCGCCGGGAACGCCTGGAGCGGTGAGGTCGGAAGCGGCGACCGTCGTCGCGGGAGGTACTTCTCCTCCGCGTGCGCTCGCTCATGGGCTGGATCCTCATGCCCTCCTGCCCCGGCAGCTTGCTGCCTGCCATCCCCCCATCAAAATCGAAGCTCTGATGCAGCCTGCCGTGGGACTGCAGGTCTCTGTACCCGATGGGGTTGCCGAGCTGGTGGAGGTTTCCCTCCATCTCCTGGTACTGCTGGGCGGACAGCAGGCTGCGAACCGACTCTGCGCTCCGGAACTGCATGGACGAGTTAAGGGTGCCCATGTTGCTCAGCTTCTCGGAGACATTCATTCCAGAGTCTTTGCTGAGGTCAGGCATGGAAAACCGCGAGAGGTGCTCCTGGCGCTTGGCGCCACCATCTGCGGACAGGCCTGGGGGGAGAGAGGGAAGAGAGGTCCACGGAGGTTAATACAGATGGTCAGTCTTGTTCATCGGAACCACCGGCTATCCAGGATCGCTGCATACGGTTGTGCAGTGGTACACTGCACACAGGCTCTCTCAGAATGTGTAGGAGAGCTCTCCCCGCTCCACAGGGGGGTAGTGCCCACCTACAGAAGGCGCCTGGTTAAAATGCATCCACAGAGGGACATTTTATTAGTTACTAATTCCTCCAAAGGCTCATCGAAGTCACTAGGAGCTCATAGTACTTCTTATGCATGCTTCCTCTGTTTAGAATTTCACTTTACAAAATGCTTCAGTTACTTCTTTGCACTAATGCTGCACTGTAAATACGTAGAACAGATACTTTGAATGTGGAAGTTTTCAGTGACAGATGCTGGGCCATGCCCAAGCACTTTCTACCAACACTGAGCCTCGCATCTAATCCCATGATACCAGACCAACTCACTTTCCTGTTAGCCTCCAGCAGCTTCCCCCTGGGCCTGCAGTCCCTAAGCCCCACAGCTCAAATGTCTGGAACACTAAGTGACTCCCTGCGTGTACACAGAGGGATATTTACTCTCTCAGGCTCTTTAGTAAATGACTGCTCCAGGGTTTTAAATGGGCCCCTAACAGCCAGAAGATGTGAGTGGGACTCTGGGATACTCCTTCTTCCCCAGGGGAGGCACTTTTTAAAACAACACCATGACCAGCGGGTACCTCTAACAATGGACCCACAGTCCCTGAGTGCTGTCACCGGCATTACTGAAATGAAAACCATTTTGCAGGTAGTGGGAGATTCCTGACTCGAGTAACTTCCATTTTGCGCACCCTAAAACAGCACTCTCGAAAGAGAAGCTTAAGAATGGCCCAGGTGGTAAAATCTCGGCATTTTCACTCATTATCTGTTGGAAGATGAGCAATTTTGCCATTGCTGGTTGCAGAAAACATGTCTTTGGATTGCAATGGCCCAAAATGACCCCTGCCACTGGTCTTTCTTCCCTACCTGCTGGGGCCAACAACTCCACTCCCCTGACAAAACTAATGCTATGAACACTTTGAAAAACTACCTAGCAATATTGGTTTAAGCTAAATACACACACACACACACACACACACAAATTATCAATGAAGTTACTTTGAATATCTGTGTCCCTTTGTGTATGTGGACTTAGGTGTTATTTCTGTTGGGTGTACAATTAGAGTGGAGATTCTATGATTTTCCATTGCTACTCTTGATTATACACCAAACAGAAATCAGTTTATAGGTCCCAAAAATGTACAAGGGTATTCAGAGAGGCTTTCTTTATAGTAGGTTGGAACTATAAAGAACTAAGATGTCAATTCATAGGAAAAAGGATCAATAAATTGTCTTTTATACCGTTCCTCCTTAAAAGGAGTTAGGAGTCTGGAGAGGTGGCTGATTCCGGCAGAGAAGGAGGGAAGGTAAGAGATGAGCCTGAAATATCTTGCTATGCCAGAACTGAAGGAAATGAAACATGAGGGGCTGTCACTCGCCAAAGCTGAGCAACTTGAACACCGAAACATTAAAAATAGTAATGATTCATAAACCATTGAAAAAAGAGGAAATCATGAGTCCCTACTGATAGCAGATAAATACACCAATAAACAAATGGGGGAGAAGACTAGGCTCTTGTATACAGTAGAACGTTGAGCAGAATGAGTGCGCATAGAAGGGGTGCTGGATTTGGAAGACCACCATTTTGTAACCACTGTACGTAAAGACTGATTCATGCAAGAGTCAAATCATGCTCAAGTCGGGGGTAAAATTTGATGGGAGAGCAGGATATTTGCATGGTGTTAAGTGTTTCTCCATGTATTTATTAGTTTGTAAGGAAAAATCATTGATGACGTGGAATTGGACATTATGTCTTTCCCGACGTAGGTCCTGAGGACACACTATTGCTCATGCAGTGTTCCAGTCAGGAACATTTCCTGAATGGATTCAGAAGGAAACATCAGATAAACTCCCAAATGAAGAAAATTCTATTCAGAAAAGAAAAGGGACTATACCCTTAAACCATTTTTTTCCCCACTATCATAAAAGTCTGAGGGAATGTTCTACGCTGAAGAACACAAAAGAACCATGGCAGCAATATAGAATACTTGATCCCTCTGGAACCTATTCTCTAGTGAGAATGTTATAGAGCATAACTGTGGAACGACTGACAAAAATTGGGACATGGGCAATTAATGACCATATTATGCTAAATCTACTGTGGTAATTTTGATAACGGTGGTAAATATGATAATGTTGGAGAAGATCCCTCCTCTTGGGAAATACACGGGGAAGGATATGGTAGTACATGGCTGAGCCGGATGTGACTTCCTCTCAAATGGTTCAGGAATACATTGTGTGTGTGTGTGTGTGTGTGTGTGCGCACGCACGCGCACGCGCACATGCGCGTGCACAAGAGAGAACCAACGATAAACTAAACACTTAACACCATGCAAATATCTTGCTCTCCCTTCAAATAACAGTGTATGTAACAGGGTAAACTGTTAACCAGAGGTGAATCTAGGTAAAGAGTACATTCTGGGTATTGTTTGTTCCATTTTTGCAACTTTTCAGTAAGCTTGAAATTATCACGAAATAAAAAGTTTCCTAAAAATTGTAGTGTATGCATATATAATGGTTTGGTTTTCCATGCACAAGGAAGTTACTGGGGCTGGGGGGTGGCTGTGTATGCAACTGGCATCTAATGGGCAGAGGGCAGAGAGACGTTGCTGAATGCCGTACAGTGCACACACAGGACAGTTTCCACAACAAAAAATTATCCAGCCCCAGAGGTCAGTCATGCCACAGCTGAGGAACCATCCTATGGTGGAATTCCACACAACAACGAGAATGAACAACGACACCCAGCAACAGGGATGAATGTCACAGGAAATGCTGGCAGACACAAAAGAGTATGTGCTGTGTGAGCCCATTTATATGAAGTTCAAGAGCAGCCTGAGACTGTCTACGGTCAGGTCAGTGGGAAGGGACGTAAGGGAAACTTAGAGAGTTCTGGAGACGTTCTGTATCTAGATCTTGGTAATGGTTATAAAAGGATACGCACAAAAAAAATTCTCGAGGTGCAGTTTTAATATTTTGTTTTTTTACCTTATATAAGTTATACCTCAATAACATGGCATAAAAATAAAGCAGTGTTCTCATTAAAGAGCCAAATTTAAATGCTGGATATGCCCGTGGAGAAACTATTCTGCCAACCACGACACTTTCATATAGATTTTTAAATTCCATTACTGGGGTAATTGTCAGGGCATGAGGGGATGAGTTCTTTAACTCCCACTTTCCCTGCTGCTTATCTCTGACACACACATCATAAAAACTGATTTACCACAGCCTAATCATTTCCAGAACCTCTCCAACCTGCAGGTGGAGAGGACAGGACAGCAACCAAGGATGATGAATGAGTCGTCGGAGCAGATGAACTCCATCCAGTAGGGAAGGAAAAAAATTCTTCAAGATCACCGGGAAAAGTAAAAGCTATAGGTAGGTGCAGTGCTCTTTGCTGGGCTCTCTCCTCAAGCCCTGGAGTGGAATCAGGGTCAGCATCCACAAGCGAGTGAAGACCATAAATTCCCAAACAAGCTGTTTTCCTGACCCTGTCTTTTCTAAGCCCCCAAGTCAAGCGTTTCTGTATGTGGACAGATTCTTATTTCAATGAGGAGGTTAACAGGAAGAAGGGCACCTTCAGTCCCCCTGGGAGGTGATCTTGCCCTCTCATGTTGTACTTCTGTGTTCTGGGCAATCTCAGGATAACCTTAACCACCTCGACCCTCCCCAGAAGAGAAAAATACTCTGTCAAGAACAGGAGGGACCCGTTGCCCAGCCCAGGGCCTACGACTAATTGCTTATCCCAAACATAGGCTATTCCCTTGGGGACATGGGGATGGGGCTGCAAATGCTACCTGCTCACTGAAGACATTATTAATACATTAACTTACTTATGAATAAACCTTCTTATTGATTAACTCAGATTTTTCTCCAGGGTCTTCCTGCACACAGAACATGAACAGAAATGGCCGATGTTGCCCACTGATAAGCAACAATCATGCATTTGCCCCTCAACAGGTGTCTCTGTGGTTAATTTCATTATTGGCAAAGTCCAGAGTCCTTATGCAGACCTCAAGACCCTCAGGGACCTCCAAGATCACCCACAAAATGCTCTTCCCAGCTTACTTGGCTTCAGCTGTACCTTCACCACCAGCAAGCCCATTCCAGCCCTCTTTGGAAAACCACTGTTGACTTCCGCTCATCACTAATGTCACCTCTTCAGAGATGCCTGCCCTGATTGCTCTTGTCCCCCCAAGAACAGTCACTTTGTAGCCTTGACTTCTAACATCCCCATCCTGACTTACTTTCTTAAGTTCATATGTTTGCAGTTGAATGGATGTCCCCTGGGAGCAGGGATCTTGTCCCCTGTTCATCGGACTCCCCCAGAACTAGGAGTGCCCCCCTGGTGCTCAATAAATATGTATGGAATTAAGGTCAATGAAGCCTCACACTGCCACAGTGAGGAAAAAGCAGCTACCGTCTGACCTGGAGTGGGCCAGGACTTAAAGAACAGGCAATTGTAATTCAGACATGGGGGATGCCAACCGTCAGGAACAGAAACTCAAGGTCACACCTGTCAATCTCATTGTCTGCGATGCTTCGTTATGCGGCCTATCATCTGGGGCTTCTCCAATTTTAAGGTTGAAGAATGGGTGGTTTATAATTAGCTCCTCGATCTGTACAAAGTGTATGGACTTATTAATCACAGCTCTGGAGATGTGTTTAAATTTGCAGCTTCCATGTGCCCAAGACTATCACCAGTTATACCTCAACTTGAGAAACCCTCCTTCCCTCCCTGCGAGCTTAACTGGAGAGCCACTCCCTGGCTGAGTGACCTGAGGCAATCTTTGGGCCTCTAGAGACACATCTCTAAAATGGGTGTAACAACAGTATCTGAGTTTGGAAGTTGTAGCAACATTAGATGAGGAGAAATGTACTTTTCCTTGTTAAGACTCATCACAATTGCAGTACCTCCGTGTGGTCTCTCTTTCACCTTCAACTCCTGGGCTAGTCTAGAACCTCCAAGAGGAGCTAACTCCTGTTTGCCAGCCCTCATCTCGCTGCCTGGTATTGTGGTATTCTATATGCTGGAAGAAAGTAGTCAACAAGACCCCAAACTGCCAGTGAAAGAAAGCGTGCCCCAAGAACTTTATACCCAGCCAACTGTAAAGGCAAACAAATGCTTCAAGGTGTGATCCTATGAATGAACGAATCCGAGAAAGACGACCCACCCAGGCTAGACACATGGCAATGTTCACTGAAGAGGAGCCGCTGTTAAAATGATTTGCACCTCCAAACTGCAGCTGGGGATACTTCTCTACACAGAGGAAATTCATCTCTTTATTCCATTTGTCTGTGCAGCACGAGACTCAGCGTCAAGTCACTGCATATTGATAGAGGCCAACCAAATGGGGCTCTAACATGTCACTCTCTCCCGTTGCAATAGACACACTTCATTTTCTTGCTGCCCAAGCCGTGATGTGTGCGCATGCATGCCTGCAAGCGACGTGTGGTGGGGGAGGCGGAGACTGCCAACTCCATTCTCTGGGGAGCCCGTAGAGTCTGACCCCACATGTGACACTGGCATGATCACAGCGCCCCAACATATTCTGGAGAAGCTGGCTGGAGAACCCCATCTGGCTGCATGAGACATGGATGCGAAGTCATTCCCTCTCCAGGGGAACTCTTTTTTCTTAATAGACAGAGAGGGTCTTTTCCTCCCCAAATACTGCAGGATGTATGAGCAGGGCTCCATGGTGACTGGGAAGCTAATGGCCCACATCTATCCTTATCCCAGCGATCGGTGTGGCTGGGAGCTACACGACCGCCCAGGGGCTGCAGGTTTCCGTCAGCACCGCAGGCCTTGCCCCCACAAGGAGAGGTCCGCATGGAATTTCGCCTGTGCTCCTATGTGGTTAAACTGTCAGCACAAAGCTACAGCCGGGGTGCTGTAAGCAACACGAGCATGTCAGTCTCAGCAACAGCCCCGCACTGCAAATGCAAGGTCTCATAGAAGCGGCGACAGCGAGAAAAATCAATACCTTCAAAGAATGCCCTGGGTCTGATGGAAGAAAGGCAATTTTTGTGGTGTCTCCTCCCTCTGTTTATTCTAAGAGCAGAAGGTACGCACTCAAGTCCAGAGAGAGGGCAATGCGGACTTCAAGGTAACACAGCCCTTTTGCCACATCTTTCTGTTCCTTATTTACTGCCCTTTCTAGTCCTGTCCCTCCCCTCCAAAAAAACTGGCACAGAAAGACATAGCTGTGTTTCTGCCAGCCTAAACAGTGCACTTTCATTTTACATTTCTGTGCAGTAAAAGAAAGAATAACTACTCACCTTAGCCCTCCAGACATTTACGACTCATGATGATGATTTAGTTCGCTTGCAGTAGGGTTTTCCCTTTATGACTTTTTTTTTTTTTTTCCTGAAGCAGAGACATGAATAGGAATTGTTTGGGATAGGGGTTTGCAAACTAGAGCCCATGGTCCAAATTCAGATCACTACTTGTTTTTGTAAATAAAGTTTTATTAGAACATGACGCACCTATTCACGTGCACACTGTCTACAGCTGCTCTCCTACTACAATGGCAGGAATGAGTAGTCATGACAGAGACAGTATGACCTACGAAGCCTAAAATATTTATTATCTGGTCCTTTCTAGAAACTGTCAACCTCTGGTTTAGAACCCGAATATGGTGGGAAGCTGTATCAAGCCCAAGCTTCCCCAAAGTCATGCACTCTGCACAGTCTGAGTGTCTCAGAGCCTGCAAAAAATGTCTTTGAGGAACATGTGCGTGGGGGTAGTTTGATCAGGTCCCTTAGGATTCTTTTTCAACTAAGTCAATTGATTTCATCGACACTCAGAATTTCAAATTGGCAACAGCTGGAGAGAAGCTGTCATCTGGGCAGTGGAGTTTAACCACCACCACATGTTCCTCAGTGACAGGGCACGGAATGTTCGAACAGAGCAGGACAGGGAAGCCTGTGGGGTGGGGCTGGAAAGAGAGGGAGAAGGGGAAAGGAAAGGGAGCAATTATGGATACACTCAAAATTCCTCACTACTAAGAGTGTGACGTGTGGCTAGTGGCAACGGCGTCCTCCCCAGACCTGCAGAATCCCGACCTGCCTTTGCATTCGAGCCTGTGGTCATTCACATGCCCTTGAGGGTTAGAGGAACATGGTGCCGGACTTGTGACAGAGTTTCAGGGACAATCTTCTTTGCGGCTAAAGGTGCTTTGACTCCAGGAAACCCCATGCCCTCAGACACTGACTGATTCAGGGTTTCTCAGCTTGGGTCCGATTAGCATGTCGGGCAGNTTTTTTTTTTTTTTTTTTTTTTTTTTTTACTGTGTGGGGGCTTCTGTGGGCATCACAGGATGGTTAGCGCCATCCCTGGGCTCTACGCACGAGAGGCCGGCAGCACACCCCTCCACTTGTGACAACTCACCATGTCTCCAGACAGCGCCACATGTCCTGTGGGAGTAAAACGGCCCCAGCTGAGGACTGCTGCTAGAATAGATCCAGTGCTGGGGCTGCTGCGGACCACAGCCTAAGAAGGGCTCTGCTCCTGACCTCCCAGCAAAGCTGGGTCAATCCTGCTTTACCCCACCACACAAACGCGAGCCTGACCACCAGACAGGCTGGACACCCTCTCTTTCTAGAGAAGGATGAGTTTGGGGGTGGTAAAGTCTCCCAAATCGGGGAGCTGCAAAGTTGCTTCCTCTCTAAACTCCCCTCAACACACCCACTCCTGACAGTCTGTCTCTCCCTCGGTGGGTTTCAAGAGTTCCCTGTGGTTAAGGCCTTCACTGTCTCATTTTCCTCCTCCGTCTGAAGTGTTTGAAATCTTGAACCCTGACGCAGCTCTCTTCCTTAACTCTGGTCACAGCCTGTCTAGTGGGTCCCCAGCGACGAGCTGGTCATAAGTGCTTACAGTCACGTGTCTGCCATCTGCTCCTGGGGTTCCAGGAAAAGTGCTGGCAGACGCAAGAAACAATTTTCTTCAGGCAGCTGCTGCTGAGAGGGAGGCTGAGGCGGTCTGGGGGGAGAAGGTGCATGCTTCTGACTTTGTACCACCCCACTGCACGCCAGATGCCCCTCCAGGGAAGGGCCCTTTCCCCGTCCCTGACCACTCCGTGAGACTGGCCCCAAATCAAGAACAGCTGCTTCACAACCAGCTGGTTCTCAAGGAGGCCATGACCAATGCTGGTTTCCCCAACAGAGGCATTGGTTTTAGCAGCATTCATTCCAGAGACTTGCCTTTGAGCCAGAGTGGTTGGGAAGTGACAAGTGTCACAATAGGACTAAAACTGCTTTTCTGGCAGACCCAGGACAGTTACCAGAGAGAGCCTGGTCAAGATCAAAACCCTGATTCAGACTGGAGGTCCCTTGCCTTCTATCTGCTGAATTGCTCATTAACTTCCTCATAAAGTTACCCCAATAAAGACCGACGTGTAAGGTAGTGTAGGGGGAGACCAGGAAGTGACAGTTCTAGAAACATGTGGGGTCAATTTTAACTCCTATCCAGCTCTGTGGGGGACTGTGGCTGCCTAGCCACAGAGCCTATTGCTAATTGAAAGAATGCATAAAAAATTCAAACCAGGTGAAGATTGTTTGCCAGGGTTTGCTCTGGGCTCACACTGACCCCATGCTGCTTTCCAGAATCCATTTACCCAAGTCAACAAGCAGACCACACTGGAGTCTATGTTTAGGAAAACACTTGACGACACGGGACAGAAGCTCAACGGCTCTCCAGCGGCAGAGAACGGGCAGCCAGGCCCTTGGAGACCCGTTTGGTATCTTCAAAGATTCTAGACGAAGCCCTGCCCCTGCCAGGCTCTGTGAAGCAGGCCCTTTCTGGTGACACCTCAAAAGGATCTGACATGGTACAGGGAAGACAGACAACTCAATCCGCACATCAGTACAGCTGTTACTGTAATCACAGGAGGGAGGAAGCGCAACGCTCTGAGACAGAATAAAAGATGAGCTCTACCTAGACTGAGGACTGGCAGAGAACCCTGCGGTGGTGGGCGGTAATTATCCTAACACCTAAAGGATGGGAAGGAGCCAGCCGTACACACCAAGAGTGGGGAAAGCGTTCCTTGCAGAGGGAACGAGAACATTCTGTACCAGAGAAAGTTACTCGTGCTCTAAGAAGGGACAGTAGGGCTGTGTCCCAGGAGCACAGCGCACAGTGTGAGTCAGGGTGAGGACAGGGAGGCGAACAGGAGCCAGAGGGAGGTTCCTCCAGGCCACCTTGGGTTTGAAAGTGTCCCTCCCGTGCCTCTCGGGGGCAGCACAGGGAGTGGCGGAGAGCACTGGCTTCGACGGTCACTTTTCCGCTCTGTCTCTGAGAGCTCTGCCTCCGCAGGCAAGGCCCTGGCCTGCGTGGTGCCTCAGTTCCCTCATCTGTAACATGGGAAGAGTCGACTGTACCTCACTTCCGGTGACAGTGAGTATGAAGTGGGTGAAAACACCAACTTAGAACAGGCTGGTGCAGCGCCATCGGCTGGAATGTTCTCATTGTCTTTCACCTCGTATTTGTCACTTTGCAAGTACTTTTCTGCCTGTTGTCAGAGCGCGAGGCATTGAGATGCAAGTTTTTCAAGTGGGTAACAGAGAGCTGGAATAACGTGCCCCAGGTCACACAGCAGCCACTTCAGAACTCCTACTTCCTGCCTTTCATTTGTGTGAGTAGAAAGAGTAAAAGGAATATGGCCACCGGGCTGTTAGAGATCTGAGAGACGGGAGGCAAAGGGAGAAGTAAAGAACCATCCACACATTCGAGCTTTGAACCAGGGGCCACAATTCACAAAGTCCTTTTCATTAATGGATAACTTCCTATTGCGTAAATATGAATGACTGCTACACGCAACAGCATGGATGAAACTCAAGTGAGGGGTGCCAGGCACGAGAGGACACACATAGTATGATTCCATTGATATAACTTTAAAAACCATCCCAAACGAATCCGAACTGTTTGAAGTTGGGACAGCGCTTGCTTTGGAGATGACGGAGGGGCAGCGGGCAGGGGGGGCATGAGGGACTTGCTGTGGCCTGGTGGTGGTCTAGTGCTTGACCTGGGCAGTGGTGCAGGAGTGCAATAATTCATTGAGCTGCAATTCATGATTCCTGCACATTTCTGCTTGTTACACATCCATAAAATCTTTGTTAAAAATGATCACAAAGAGAGGCAAGAACGTACTCACGACAGCTTGAAAGGTGAATATGTATAACGCAACCCCCTTCTGGTACACAAGACAGGTATGGCTGGGACCTGTGGGTCCAACCGGCAGTAAATATGCTAGGCTTTGCTTGGCCTGAAGGGTTACATTCCCTTCTTTCCTTTTTAAGTTGGAACGCACAAGGACATTCACCACCTACGGCCTCATTCCTGGGCACATTGACACAGGTATCCCACCTACCTGTCCACAAGCCTCTCTCCCCCACTTATGCACATGCATTTCCCACCCATGGCAGCCAGATTGATAAGAGGATAAAGTTTGGATGAAAGTGGTTAATAGATTTGAGGGGCAGTATAAAATGTCCTCTTTAAAGCTCGGGACCCTTACTTCTCAAGATCCTACTTACACACAGCTGGGAACTGACAAAGTGCTATTTTTGGCATAAAGGTTCATGACATCATGTATGACGGACCCAATGACTGGACTGACTGATGGGTGAAAAGATACAATGAAGGACAGGTAGATGGAGTGGCTTTAAAGGGATGGGTGGATGGCATGAAGAGCTGAAAGGGTGGTGATGGAATGAAAAATGGATGAATTAATGAATGCATGCAAAATGATACATGTATGGATAGAGACATGGTTTTGGGATTTCATCAAGATCTTATAAATTCAAGCTATGGAATATAATTCTTGGGTAAGAATTAAGTTTCAAGTAATCATTATTACTTCTATTATTAATTCACATTTAAGATACTCTTCATTGGTGCCTCCCTCCATGTCTGGAGGGAAAGGCAGTGTGGTACCCACAGGTGAAGAACTGAAAAGAGGAAAAAAAAAGAGACAAGCAACTTGCCCAAGGTCATGGATGATGATGGGAATCTGACAAAGGCAGGGACTGAATTAGTTCTCCAGACTTCCAAAGGCAGCTTTTTCTCAAACTTGAGCCGACGTGCAAGTCAACCAGGTATCTTCTTAAAATGATGATTTGGCTTCACTGCATCTCGGGTTGGGTCCACGATTTTGAATTTCTAACAAGCCCCCAGGACATGCTGATGTTGTTGGTCCACAGACCACACTTGAAATAGCAAAGGTCTGGGTACTTTCCTTTATCATGAACTTGGAAAGGAAGCTTGGTTTCCCTTGTTTCTCATAATACATCCAGGAAGGTGTTGATCGCAGATCAACCAGAGGGCTATTCCTGAGCATGTCATGCCCCCAAGTTTCTGGCCAGGGGACAAAAGAGCTCTGAGAAAGAAGGAGAGAAAGTACAGCCTTGCTCTACCCTCTTCCCTTCTTCTCCACTTATCAACATAAATGAAGCTGCCACCAACCCATTTCCCTGCTTTTTTTTAAGAAATTATTTATTCATTTGACAAAGAGAGAGAGGAGAGTGAGAGCATGCTTGCACACAAGACAGCACGAGCTGGGGAAGGGGCAGAGGGAAAGGGAGAAACAGACACCCCACTGATCAAGGAGCTGGGCGCAGGGTTTGATCCCAGGATCCCGAGATCATGACCTGAGCCGAAGGCAGATGTTTAACTGACTGAGCCACCCAGGTGCCCCCATTTCCCTGCTTCTGACAAGACCAAAGCCAGAACTGAGTTCTTAGAAAGCATAAAAACCGTGAACCTGGGCATGCAAACGTCCCTTCCTGCTCTCGATCTGTGCCCTTCACCAGGCTTCCTGAGGCAGCCTGGGCTTGGCTGGTCTCACCGTCCACACAGATGGAATAAGCAGCTGCTAGCCCAGGAGGAGCTGGGAATCCAGAGTTCTCCAAAGCCCTCAAACCTCTCTCCTCCTACCTTGCCAATGGCACACACATCCCAGTCTGGGAGTTAAGGAAGCTTTTCCAAAAAATCCTCCCTGGATGACGCGAGAAAGGATTCTGTACGCAAGTAAGGTTTGGTAATTTCAGACGCACTTCTCAAAACCTTTAACTGGCTTAAGTGCAGTAGGAATTACCATAAAGAAGATACTTTGACAATAGAACCCCTTCCCCACCTGGCTCCACCCACACTCAAAAGGACACATTTTGGGAAACAGTGGCTTAACAATGATTTCCTGTTAAAATCCAAACATATCTGCTTACTTTCTATCCCTTTCGCCGGAAGAGTTCCACGTGCAGTGGAAACTGAAGCATAGGGCAAAAAAGAAATAATCAGTAAAACCTATCCTGTCTTTATTTACAATTTTAAAGTTTTGCTAATCATGGATTTTTGCATGAATTTTGATTCTTCAAAATGCTGCAGTGAACTATTGCTTCTCTTGATTACTGAGTTTTTGGCACTCCTTTCAATTCCCGACCCACGGGACATGCCTCATGTGCCTCCCCCTGCCCACACCCCACCAGACATGCCACTCCTCTTTTACCTTATTCAAACCTTTCATTTCCTTCGTGAAATTCCATGGATGTACATTTCCTGTAAACCGTGTTTGCTAGGGTAGTGAAAAAGTAATTGGTCTGGATAGGGAAGGGCCTGGAGTCCAGTCACAGCTCTGCTGCACACTCCGGGAAGACTGAATACATCACTTCTCCCCTCTGAACCTCAGCCCCTCTCCTGAAGCTGTACTAGAGATTCTCTGACCTTCTCCCAGCTGTGAGTCTGTGATTTTTTTTTTTTTTTAAAGATGGTTCAAAAGCCTTTTTTGTCTTGTTTCTATTGAGATATATTTGACATATAACCTTGTATCAGTTTCAGGTGTACAACACAACGATTGGATATATGAATATATTGCAAAATGATCACCACAATAAGTCTAGTTAATATCCATCACCATATGAAGTTCTAATTTTTTTGTGATGAGAAGTTTTAAAATCTCCTCTCTCAGCAACTTTCAAATCTACAATACCGTCTTATTAACTACAGTCACCATTATATTACATCACCAGGACTTACTATTTTTTTAAATTAAAAATTTTTAAAGATTTTATTAATTTATTTGAGAGAGAGAGACAACACAAGTGGAGGCTAGGGGCAGAGGGAGAGGGAGAAACAGACTCCCTGCTGATCAGGGAGCCCCACGTGGGGCTCGATCCTGGGACTCTGAGATCATGACCTGAGCCAAAGGCAGACGCCCAACCTACTGAGTGACCTAATCACTTCTTTTTAAAAAAATTTTTTAAAAAGATTATTTTAGAGAGAGAGAGAGAGACAGAGAGAGAGAACGGGGGAGGGGCAGAGGAAGAGAGAGAATCCCAAGCTGACTCTGCACTGAGTGCAGAGCCCCATGTGGGGCTTGATCTCACAACCCTAAGATCATGACCTGAACTGAAATCAAGAGTTGGATGCTTAACTGACTGAGCCACCCAGGCACCAACCCCCTGGGATTTATTTATAACTGGACATTTGTACCTTTTGACCCCCTTCACTCATTTCTTTCTTTTTTTTTTATTTTAAGATTTTATTAATTTGTCAGAGAACAGACACAGAGAGAGAGAGAGAGCAAACAAAGGGGGAGCAGCAGGCAGAGGGAGAAGCAGGCTCCCCGCTGAGCAGGGAGCCCGATGTGGGACTCGATCCCAGGACCCTGGGATCATGACCCGAGCTGAAGGCAGACGCTTAACCGACTGAGCCATCCAGTGCCCTCCTTCACTCATTTCTGTGAAAGTTTGTGATTTTGATTCTATGATCCAAGACAGACACCTCCCATTATCAGATCAGTATGGATTATCATATAGGTACCAGCAGCCTAATCCCCAAAGGAACGGTGTCCAATCAAAGGGGTAAACGAGAGAGCAAGGAAAAGGACTGGAGTGTTGTCTGAAATGAAAACACTTAGGAGGTTTCCAGACAGTCGGGGAACATGTAAGGGTGTCATCTCTTGACAGAAAGAAAAGGAGAAAAGGAGAGACCTAAACCCAAGATTTGTGTATTTCATCACTGCTCGTTGCGCCAAACCTATTGCTAGGTCCTGAGTGGATCGTGCAGTCCCTGTTAGCCTGGGCTTTGTCCCCAGAAAGTCAGAACGGAACGGCCAAGGCCACTTGAAAACAGAGTGGGGTCCTGACAGCACCTGTTTCAGAATCGCCTGGGCAGCTTCTTTAAATGCAGTGTCCAGGTTCCTGTCCCAGACCTGCCGCATCAGGACTTACGGGAGTGGAGCTCAAGACTGCATTTTCAACAAGTGTTTTGGTTGATGTTGATGCCTTTCTCAAATTAAAAAAACCCACTGCTTTGACGTCAGAGGAGTGTGAATAAATAAACAGGTCAGCCCCCCTCAGTAGCCGGCAACCTTGGAATTCGGAGTCTGAAAAGCCGCCTGTTATATAACTCTACCTAACAGTGCCAAGCAAGGTGCGAGGATTCTGTGACCTGCCAAGCCCTGAGCTGCTCTCAGACGCAGGCTTTCCAGGACAGCCTGTGTTACCTTTCCCACCAGATCTTGGCTGGTGAAGACTGATGACTTAATTCCCCGGCCCCTGTCACTAAGTGTGGTCCCTGTGCCAACCCAGCCAGGGTGGATGGCAACCCAGCTCCCCTGGAAACTGTTCAGATGGCTAGCTCCCGAGAAACCCATCAGGCTGCTGGAGAATGTAGACAGGGAGGGAATTTACTTGGTCTGGCTCCAACTCTTGGGCCATCAGAGCTGTTCTTTGCTCCGGGAGCACATAAAACCCCCAAATATCAGAGCAGATGGGGGACCACACTGGGCATGTTCTGTAGTCCCCCTCTTCAAGCAGGATTTTTGGTCCTACCAAGTGCCCAGCTCAGAGCTCGTCTTTCAATGAAAGTACAAATTTATACTATCTTGAAGAAGGCAATTTGGTAGTATCTATAGAAACTTGCAATGTGCATATCCCTTGGTCCAGAAGGTCCCACTTCTAGGGATTAATGCTATGGAAAAACATGAACAAGCACACAAATACAAGTAAAGAATGTGCGCTGAAACACAATTGTAACAGTGAAAAACTGGAAAAAATCCAAGTGTCGAGCAATAGGGGATGTGTTAGAAGAATGGTGGTGCCACCATACAATGAAACACTATGTAGCTTCATATAAGTTAGAGTACACACACCAACAGGGAAAGATGAAGAAGATTTACTGTTAAGTAAAAAAAAAAAAACATATTGCGAAATGGTATGATGACTTTTTTGTTTATAATCATTTATCTGTCAGTGTATGCCCAGAGACAAATACTAATGGAATAGTCACCTAATGGTGGGCGGATGCAAATTATGGGATGATTTCAATTTATATAGTACAGTTGACCCCTGAACAACATGGGTTTCAACTGTGTGGGTCCACTTATACATGGATTTTTTCTTTTTGATACAGTGCAGTGCTATAAATGTATTTTCTCTTCTTTATGAGTGTCTTAACGTTTTCTTTTCCCTAGTTTACTTTATTGTATAAACATAGTATAGAATATATTTAATATAAAAAAACATGTTAACTGACTGTTTATGTCTTTGGTAAGGCTTCCAGGAAACAGGAGGCTTTGAGTAGTTAAGTTTTTGGGGAGTTGAAAGTTATATGCAGATTTTCGACTATACAAGGGTTTGGTACCCCCAACCCCATTTTGTTAAAGTGTCACCTGTATATATTTCTGTAATTTTGTAATATTATAAAAACTATTTTTATTTGTAATTTAGAGAAGACAATAAAATTACACGGAAAAAGTTGGGAGCCCATCCCTTTTTACCTTGGCCCACCTCTCAGGAGAGCTAGAGGCAAGACTCTTTCTCTGGGGCTGAAACAGAGCCCAGGACAAGGATATTGAGCACAAAGTCTACCCTTGACAGAACGCTATGAGACACAGCAAAGACAACAAATTCTACCCCAAATCCTGTGCTAAGTTATTCGGAACTGTTTGTGATGGAATATATCTGGAGTTCACAGGGAAGCACGGGAAATCAGAGTCGGTGGTTCCAGATCTCAAACTGTCCTGTCTCCACCCACACCTTTACCCCAAAGCTCTGAACCCAGACAAAGGACGTGCTGTTTCTAGGGCTGGTGTTAAGTATGAGCCACAAGGACATTTATGGTGGTCATCACTATGGCCAAACAACGCTGTACAAGGAACCGTGTCCCAGTGGCTATAGGCTCTGGACTCGGGCTGCCTCTCCTCAGCTGTGTGATGTTGGACAAATCCCTTAACCCCTCTCAGCCTCTGTTTTCCCATCTGCAAAATGGAAGCTTATTTGTCCAACATGTACTTCATGACTGCCTTCCACGTGTGAGATTTCCCAAATACCCAACATGCGTCAGACAACGTGCCAGCTGCTGGGGCAACAGCAGCGAAAGCAAACCGGATGCCAGTCTCTGCCCTCAAGCTGTTTCCTCCTGGTAGGGGAGGGAGACAATCAACAAAATAAGCCTGAAGTGGCAAATAGCGCTACATGCTTAGAGGAAGGTAAGGCAGGGAAGAGGGAAGGGAAGCATTTTGTGGGGGGCGGCATCAGGGAATAGGACTAGACCTCACCCTTACAGAATGAGCTAATGCATGTTATGCTCTAGGCTTAGCCCCAACCCATAGCAGTTAGTAACTAAGGCCATTACTACCAAGACTACCATTATCACCAGCACTGTCCCCCGCTCCTCTCCTCCACCCCCCGCAGCCAAGTCCTGTCCTTTGTGAGTTTTTCTCCATTGGTATTTCACAAGAGGTACATATTAAAAATTCAAATTTGAGTATTTACCATGGACAAAGCACACAGCTCAACAATTTTACATATCCAACCTCATTTGAATCCCCTAAGAGTAGGTTTTTATACTCTGGTTTTTTTAAAATTAAGAGGAGTTGGAGGCTCAGGGAGGTTTGNAGGCCAGAAAGATGGACCCTACCTGTCCAGCTCAGAGCAGGCAATGCCTTTCCTGACAACCTGGAGACTGTGCCCATGGGCCCTATGGAGCCATGTCCTGCCTGGTGAGTCGTGGCAGGCCACGATGCTGAAGACAACAGACTAAGGCAAATGTGGACTCTGGGGCTGCTTTCTCTCTCTGGGTCCTTTTTTTGTGATTTGGGGTCTCCCAATAAACAGACTCAGGAAGCAGGCAGCAGGCACCAATTAAACCGAAACCCTCAACTAGAGACGGGGCGTTGAGTGGGAGCAGATTAATCGAACAGTTGAGGTCAGATTTCCAGATGATTTCCTCATAGTTTATATGATTAAAAAAGTTCCCCATTGGGATGCCTGGGTGGCTCAGTCGGTTAAGCGTCTGCCTTTGGCTCAGGTCATGATCCCAGGGTCCTGGGATCAAGTCCTGCATTGGGCTCCTTGCTCAGCAGGGAGTCTGCTTCTCTCTCTGCCTGCCGCTCCCCCTGCTTGTGCTCTCTCCCCGCCCCCAACAAATAAATAAAATCTTAAAAAATTAAAAAGCTCCCCGTTGTTCTTTTTTATGAGTTTGCAGCATTTTGGGCTGCCCCCATGGAAAGAGCCTCCAGCCTCACAGAAAAGAGGTGCTGGTAGCGGAAGAGGAAGAGCAGAAAGAGGGGAAAGGAAGCAGG
The DNA here is from genome assembly GCF_002007445.2 of Ailuropoda melanoleuca. NCBI lineage: Eukaryota > Metazoa > Chordata > Mammalia > Carnivora > Ursidae > Ailuropoda > Ailuropoda melanoleuca. The sequence continues at coordinate 30,808,343 of NC_048221.1, forward strand.
AAGGCTGGGGTGGTCTGAGAGTGCCCACAGCCAAACAGCAGGGCAAGGAGTGCCCCCTGCTTTCTCCAGCCGAGAGCAGTGGAGTCCCTGCCTCTGGTACAACACATGCATGGGACTTCTCCTTGGGCAGAAAGAACCTTCTGGGAACAGATTCAACTTCTGTTGCTAAGGGGAGGTAGGGATTTTGGCAAAGTCAAACCAGGGATCATCCAGGTGGGGCGAGGTGTGGCTATGTGTCCCTGATGGGGGGAGAGGTGTATAGCAAGGGAGTCCTAGGGGCACTTTAAAAGGCATACTCACTCTTAGCCCACTACAAATCAAAATGTTCCCAGACACTGCAGAATGTCCCATGGAGAGTAAAATCACCCTCCCTGAGAAGCACGGGGTTACGTGTAGAAGGACAGGACTGAAGCACTAGGACCCTGGTTCAAGCCATCAGCTGTGCTGTGGTCCCAAACACGTTATTCAATACCTGCAAAACCTGGATTCCTATCTGTGCAATGGAGATGAGATGATACATATGTTCCAAGGTGTTATTACAAAGATTAAGAAAAGTCTACGTGAGTAGTTAGCACAGTGTCCCACTCACGAGGCTTCACAGCTGTCAGCTCTGTGACAGGAGATCTTCGTTGCGTTGGGGATGGACAGAGGGTCTCTGAATGAGAGGGTAGGAGTGCAAAGAATGAGGAACTCGGGCAGGGTGGGGGTGTGAGAGTCTTGGGTTTAGTTTGTTAAAAAGAGGGCATGCCTTATTCAAAACACAACAGAGCTTGGGAAACACTGCTCAGGATCAGTGCTGTTTGAGGCAGAGTGGCAGAAGATCTTGGTTCTGCTAGAAGAAGGCAAAGCAACAAGCAGGAGGGTGAAGAGGTGGGACTCCCCCATCCTAGCGCCTTGCTCTCATCCTGCAGTGGCAGCTGGTGAGGTAGTTTTGGCTGAGCCCAGGCTGGCTGCTGAGAGGAAGGGATGCAAACAATGAAAGGTGTGGAAGATGACTTTTTGAGGGGCCTGTGGCAGTCCGTGGACCCTGTCCATTTTGACTTTACCTGCCGATGTCTCCCTGGAAAACCCTTTCCCCCTGAGAAAGACCTAAGCTTTGTGTAAACTCCCTTTCCTCAGGCACAATTAAGGGGTGATGTCACCAAGAGCCCCTCTTCTTCTTCAAGAGCTTTTATTTGATGGAGGAAAATACAGGGTAGTGGTTACATGTGTAGACCAGCAAACCCCACTTAACCCATTCACTAGCTATGTGACCTTAACTTCTTTGACTCTTGGTTCTCTCACCTCCAAGAAGGGGATAATAGCTATAATTTTTGTTGTTATTATTGCCCACTTGGCTTTTCCACTTTAGTCTTAGCTACAACAGTATCAAAATATATGGGTCCTGAGAATATTCCCCACCTCTACTGATGTGGGGACAAACATTTTTTAGTGTTTACTGTGATCTATGCAATGTATTAAGTGTCTTCTCATTTCGTCCTATGACAGGGTTGATATAGGTGGGGAATACGGGCTCAAGAAGTTTAGATCATTTGCTCAAGGTCACAGAGCTGGTAACAGACAGAGCTGAGAGTTAACAGGGGTCTATCGGACTCTTGAGACTATCACCTTAATAGCAAACTGGTAGAGCACAGATGTTACTCAAGCACACTTCTGTGTGTTCACAAATGAGCATTCTCTCCCTTAAGATGCAGTACTTTACAGAGAGAGGGCCAAAGTAGGGCAATAAAAGCAGAACCACCTCACAGATCATCCCAGAAGCTAGAAACAAATGCACCTGATGAAGAATATGGATTTGCCTTAATACTTTGAATCTTGTCTGCTTGATAGAATTATGGGGGAGCATGAAACTATCCCCTTGCTGAAACCAAATGCCAGACCAGTTACACTGGACTCTTAGGGATGGGGTGCAGGCATCGGTATTCTTTCCACTCCCCAGACGACTCCATGTGTGACCAAGATTGAGAAGCAGTGTCTAAGTATTTTAGCATCTTCCTTACATCTCACCAATAGGTGTCCAATCACACTTTCCCTTAAACGAGATTGAGAAGACCTGAAGGCCGTTTTCTTTAGAATAAGTGTTAAGGATTCACTCTAAACCTTTTGAGTTTGAGATAGGAAATCCCATGAGATATTGGTTCCTTTTTTCATGTTTATGGCAGCCAAGGGCCTCAAACATGGGATGTTTCTTGAGATTTGCTTAGGATAAGCCTTGGTCACCACTCCGTGAATGTGACATAACTGTGAATTAGTGAAGGTCTCATCTCTGGTCTTATCACAGCGATGAGATTCTAGAAGGGCAATGTCACATGATAACGTCCCCTCCCAACAATACAAAATCCTCCTGCTGAACTTCTGGGATTTTGAAGAGAAGTAGAAGGGTCCAGAGCTTTGAAGGTTAAGGGAAAGCCTTCTGTAATTCCGGCAACATCCACCCGGGAAAAATGACAGCTGCTCAATCTTTCTTCTTAAAGACCAACACACACATCCAAAGAGCCCTGGATTCTGTTTGGTCCTGGGAATTTGTGCAATAAAAAAAGAAGGGGGTTTGTGAATCCTACTTCTGCATAGCATATGTTTTCAAAGATTTGGTTTACTTAAGGAAAGACTTTTGCATTAATCAGATTTATGCATTAGTTGCTTGGCTCAGCCTGGATACTTGGGGTAAAATTCAAATGTACTGCGTATATGAAACCCAGGATATGACTAAGCATTGAAAGTAAAAGTAAGCTACAGCAATAGAAAGATCAACAGAAAGAGCTCACAGACTTTCTTAACAAAACTTTTTTGTCTTAAATGGTGTGTTCTCCCCTCACACTCCCCAACACATTTTTGACCTAATGCTTCTTTGTACATTTGCATTTGCTTTCTCAACTCACTCTGCAAGTCAGCTGACTTTTTCTACTTTAAGACACCTCACTGAAACAGGGGACGAGGACAGGGTTTTCAGAGGGATTCCAGGAGGTTGAACTGGAGCCAGCAATAAAATGTGACTGCTTCACAGCTCTAAATATAGCTCTCTCCCCCTTGACAACTACGCTGGCCTGCTTTCAGTTGCTGGAACCGCACAAATTCTCTCTTGCCTCAGGGCCTTTGCACATGCCATTCCTAAGGCCAAGAGCTTCCTTCCCCTCCCCTTCTCTTCCTGTGCAGGACCAAGTCCTTTTATCTCATTCTTAGCTTCAATATCCCTCTAGAGAGCTTCCTGATCTTCCTTTTTAGGTGGTCAACCCTCAACATTCTCTATTCTTGACCCTGCTCATTTCCTTCATGGCACATATTACAATCTGTCCGTGTGTGTGTGTGTGTGTGTGTGTGTGTGTGTGTGTGTGTGTATCTCCTGCTAGATTGTAAACCATCTCCATCCTGTCCTTCCCTGCAAGCTGCACCAATGGCTGGCTCTCTTACCCTCTGGCTTCTAGTGGATGGGGCTTGACTTCTGAGAGGAGATCAGAGGGGCAGAGAGTGAGAGAGGTCAAGGTGTTGCTCTGGTTCCCTCCCCCAGGCTGCAGGTTGGCTGCAGTTCTCTCCCTGAGTCCTCAGTTCCTACTCAGTGGCCTTTCTTTGATTATGCTCTGAAGGTGCCGCCTATTTCCTGCTGGGGCCCTGACCCACACAGGGACTGGCTCTGATTTATTCGCCAATGTGTAACTGACACATGGTAGCTGCTCAATAAATATTTGCTGACTACGTGAATACAAGAACGAAGAATCAAGATTTTTAAAAATGTCTTCCTCTTCCCCGTTCTGTTTCCCAAACAATCTTGTATCAAACTCTAGGATGGAAAACAGATAAAACAGGGTTGTTTGGATTTTGGGTGGGTGGGGGAGACACACAAGCATGGTCCTGTTTTGAATGGCAACTTTAGAAAGCCAGCATGTTGAGATCTATCTGGAGCAAATGCCCTGAAGGAGGACGCAGCATCTTCTCCTGTGTATACAATGGAGAAACCGGATATTAGGGGCTTGGCTGAGAGTATTCACATCTCAGGGCTCCCAAGGGGACTTTGGGGTCAGCTGGTGGAAGACAATGGGGGTGGGGGTGGTGAGGAGAAGATGGCACTTGTGTGCACCCACGGAAGAGTGTTTAACATTCTCTTTTTGCCATCGTCTCGGGGCTCAGAGGAAAGCTGGACTAAAACATGTCCTCTGACCCGATGCGCTCCGTCTATGACTGCCAGATAAAGGTGTGGCGCCCAGGTGCCCCGGCTCCCGAGGGCCCAACAATAAACAGATTCAGAGGGCGGAAAGTGACAGAGGAAGCCATCTGCTTCTCGGGCAGCCAGAATCCCGAGCGGAAAGAAAGCCACAAAGGAGAGCACTCAAGGTGATAGAAAGCCCAGCCACTGACAGGTCACTGTTCCCTCAGGGATGGTGAGATCGGGGCTGCACTGAGGAGAACGGCATGAGAACCTTGGGGCCAGGCTGGAATTCCTCTCCCTGCACAGGGGCCCCAGCCTGAAACACATCTGCAGACAGGGCCTGGCTGGGCTTGCTCCTGGGACTGATAATGATCTCCGTGGAAAACTTCCATTGTTGTCTGTCCCCATTGTCTTCCTAGCTCAGGGCTCAAAGCAGGGCCTGTTTCTCATCCACAGATTCTAAGAACAAATTAACTCCTCTAAGCTGTGGTGAATGGGAATTCTCTGAGAAGTTAATTGATGCTGGGGGTGGGGGGGGGTAGGGAAGGGAAATCAGTGAAGGAAAGGCTGAGGTCCAGGAATTGGCAGTCACCTTTCTCACGTGGGGAGGGCAGACTCCCTTAGCACTAAAAGGTGTTACATGGGCATAATTAGGCCACAGATTGTGGTAGCCTCTTGCAGCTCCGATAAGGCTGGAGATTGAGATCCAGGGAGAAAGGGCTCATCTTTCTTGCTACAATCATCCCTGAAGGTCCAAACAGCAGAGCTCTCCACCTGTGGGTGTCCGAGTGGGTCTGGATTCCTGACATAGACAGAACCGCCAAGCATCATGCCCGTCCGTCGATTCCGGCCTCTCCTTCCATCCCTGTACCTTAGAAGGCTTTCTGAATTCCATTCAATCTTCCCTCTCCCTGGTAAGGGAGCAATGGGCTGAGACACAGTTAAAAAGAAGGTGGCAGGAGGTCGGCACTCTGGGGCACTCGATAACAAGAATAATAATAACTCTCAAATATTGAATTTGCCATGTGCCAGGCATGCAATTAAGTGCTTTCTGCATATTACCTCATGCTTCACAACAGCCCCGGGGGGCTGACATTTCTATTCACACTCTGGGATGCTGAGGGGCTGAGAGATTTAAGCCACCAGCCTGAGGTCACACAGCTACAGCGGTAGTGGGATTTCAAGCAGGTCAGTGTGACCCTTAAACACGAAACCCCAGCGTGAGCTGCAGCTGGGGTCGGAGCAGGACGCACAAAGGGCTCTTTCCGCTGCAGGGGGTGCTTTTGAAATGCCGGGGGCCCGGGAGGCCCCTTCACAAGCCATCAGGCCCTCCTCAGATGTGATTCTGAGCGCTTCTGTGGGAAGTGATGATTTCCAAGACAATACCCTGTGTCTAGACCAGGCTTTCTCCACCTTGGCACTAGGGTCTCATGGAACCAATGACTCTTGGCTGGAGGGAAGCTGCTGTTCTGTGCCTTGTACGATGTGGAGCAGTACCCCTGACCTCTGCCCACTAGAAGCCACCAGCACCCTGCACCCCAAGTTGTGACAATCAAACATGTCTCCAAACGGGGCGCCTGGGTGGCATGGCCAATTGAGTGTTTGATTCTTGGTTTCAGCTCAGGTTGTGATTTTGGGGTCGTGGGATCCAACCCTGTGTCAGGCTCTGCCCTCGGCATGGAGTCGGCTTGAGATTCTCTCTCCCTCTTCCTCTGTCCCTCTCCCTTGTTCTCTCTCTCTCTCTCTCAAATAAATAAATAAATCTTTAAAAAAAAGGTCTCCAAACATTGCTAAGTGTCCCCTAGGTGACAAAATCCCCACCCCTCCCCACTCACCCCTGCTGAGAACCCCTGACCTAGACCACCCTGCTCACACCGCAAGGGCCTTTGTGTATGAATGTGTGTCCCAGGTAAAGGGAATTTCTCTTCTGGGCTTTTTACCTAGAAGCCAGTATCCAGATATAAAGAAAGAAAGAAAAAAAAAATTGAGTTATTCTAGGCTGTTCTCTCCTCTCCCTTCCAGCTCTGAGCTCAATCTGCTCCCAAGGAAAAGACACAAGTAAAGCCTGAACTGGATTTTTCTGCCTTTGAAAATCAGCACCTCTAACTTAAAAGGCAGCCATCAGGTAGTCTGCTCCGGGTGGACTGAGATACCCAGGCAAGGTCCAGACTGCTCAGTGGGGGGGGGGNGCGGGGGGGGGGGGGGGGGGGGCACAGAATCCCTGCCAGGGACAGTCACACTGAGAGTATGCCGTCAGAATCAGAATAAGGCCTCACAGGTGGCCCTAGACTGATAACACTGGGGGGGGGCGCACAGACAGGACTGGGAGGGATGACCAACTCCAAGAAGCAGGAATCCCTTGCGTTTTGCAGTTGAGAGTCAAGGATCTGTTTCAACGAAAGGCCCAGAGAACAGAAATACACCAAAGGACGTTTTCTATTGCTTTCTGCAAAGAGCAAAATGAGCAAGTTTTTGCCCCCACTCCTTGTACATGGGAAGAATAGAAGAGAAAAGAGAAGACAGGAGCTGGGTCATTCGCAAACTGGGACACCAAACCCTCCCGTAGCCAGGAGTTGAGAAAGGCTCTTTTCTGGAATCGAGGAAAGGAATGGGGGAAATAGGTCTGTTTTAGTTAAGTGGAAGGGGAATTCAGCAGGACATTTTTAAGCTGTTAAAAGTTTTTGTACCAAAGAAAGCACTAGGCTTTTTCTTAGTAATTTTGTGTTGGAAGACACAGACTTTATCTTCTAGACAGTGCCCCGCCTGTTTACTCAGCCTGATGTGTGACAGCTGCCTCCCAGAAACATGCCGTGCTCTGGTTTTGATTTGGGAAGGGCAGGCAGGAGGTGGTGCCTGGTCCACACGGTTGGGAAAAACACACACAGACGCACACGCAGCTACCTGGGTGTTCACAGTGATGCTTGTGAAAATTATTCTAAGTTAACCAACCAATCAACCCTCCTCGAATTCATGGGAAACTTTGGTCTCCTGGCCTTTTTACTTGTGTATGGATTTCCAGCCAAAACAGGCCTTGTTTGGAGGTTAGAGTATTTTATCATCCACTTTTCCTGTTGCATTCAATGACAACACCAAAACCACCAAAGCTCTTGGCAAGTATTACTCTCTTTCTCATATAGTCCATACTGGGTACTTAAGAAATACACCATCTGTGTTTCAGGTAATGTGCTCTTAGCTTCCTAAGATGTTATTTACTGTACCAAGGGCTATTTAATGTCAGATGTCAGGGGCATCTTCAGAGCTTTTTAGAAGAAGCATAATCTAGGGGATGCCTGGGTGGCTCAGTTGGTTAAGTGTTTGCTTTCGGCTCAGGTCATGATCCCAGGTCCTGGGATTGAACCCTGCATCGGGCTCCCTGCTCAGCATGGAAGCCTACTTCTCCCTCTCCTACTGCCCCTGCTCGCACGCGCGCTCTCTCTCTCCTGTCAAATAAATAAAATCTTAAAAAAAAAAAAAGAAGCAGAGTCTAATTTTTCTTTTGTCTAAACAGGAGACTCATGGATAAGAGAAGATACAAAGGGGTACCACAGGTAAGAAGAAAGTTCTAACCACAGACAAGGTGGTAGGGAGGGGTGGCAGGGAGGGGTGCTGGCTCAGGCATGATCTGGGTTTCTCTAGCTCCATGTTCCTCAAACTTAGCAGGCCTAAGAGTTCTGTGGGGGCATTGATTAGAAATGTTGGTTCCCAGGTCTGGGCCCTGAGAGATTCTGTTTGCAGGACTGGGATGGGCCCAAGAATGTGCACTATTGACAAGCATCCCAGATGAATGAGATGTAGGAGGTCCCCGGGTAACTAATTGATGGAGGGGATGGTGACTGTTTACATGGAGAAATAGATTCCCCAAAGCTGCCCCAGGTGGCTTGTACTAGGAAGTGGGGTTTTAATCACACTCATTTTCCACTGCTCGGGAGGCACTTCGTGTCTGGGCAGAGGAGGGGTGGCTGGGCCAGGGATGGTTGGCACAGAATCGCTGACGGGCCTCCCATTCCCACCAGAACACTCCGTGGAGGAGATGCTCAAGTGAGGAGGTCACGCATCTGGTGAGAAGCTGCGCCAAACTATTTAGAAGTTTTGATTATGTTTATAAGGAAAGAGTGAGTCAAAAAAGTAAGTTTTGTTGATGCAAGTCAAAAGAAATCAAGATTTCAATACAAATCAGTTTGGGAGCCTCCTAAATGTCCCATTCCAAGGACATGGAGACATCCATTCGACTGAATACTAACGCAGTCATTAAATATGATGGGGACAAAAGCTATGAAAATAAGCTAATGACAATGCAAACGACGAAACTCAGTATGTTTACAATTCAGAAAAAATAACACACTGCTATAAAGGGAAAAAACTTGAAAATTCAGCAAAATATTAGCACTAGTCGAGTGGTAAGAGCTGGGATATATTTTTCCCTATTTCCCTCTTAATTGTTCTCTTGTACCTTTTCCTAGTTGCCCATATTTAAAAAAAATAAATACTAAAAACCTGAGTTTCAAAGCCATTATCAAGCAGATGAGAGCAATGTTGTTTCCCTTTGTGAGACTCCCACATTCAAATCTCCAAGAGAAATGCACACAGGTCCTTTAAAAATCTTCTCTGCAAAATCTTGTACCAGTCTGAAGAGCCCATCGGCCCCCTGTCTCCACCCCGGACCCATTTTCCAGTGTTGCCTTTTCAGTAATAAAATGAATAAAATCAGCAACCTTTTCTCTCCTGTCAGCAACCATGGTTACTTACTCTGGGTAGAGATGACTGCTCACGCCCAGGGAGGTTATAAATAAGCCTCCTGAATGGTTATTAAAAACCAGGACACTGGAAAAATTTCTCTGAACCCAGAAAATGTCAGTGAGACCATGACCTGTAGCAGGCATGCACTGGCCCCTCTGGGGTGAGCTCTGTCCAGACTGGTCTGTCCCCTGCCCCCCCGCCCCAAACCTGGCTCTGAGAATATCCTCGGCTTCCACACATAGCACGAAATTGACCCAAAAAGAGAAACGGGAGATGGACAGATTCTGCCATGACTTTCATTCTGCTGGTCTTCATCTGGCCCTTGGTCTTTGAGTCTGGTTCAAAGCCATGAAATACCAGCAAGAGGGCACGGCTTTCATAAGGAACACAGAGAAAGTCACCCCAAGGGACCAGTCAGAAACCTGCATCACATCCTCAACACTGAGCAGAGGGTTGAGCTCTGTCCAATCTGCCCTTGCAAAACGTGTCCTTGCTGGCCTGAATTCCCTGCATTGAAATTGCCAGAGACACTTCCCCTTGTCTCCAGAAATCCATGGCGAACACACATAATGGACATAGGACGTCAAGTTCATATGAAGGAAGGAACTAGATCCAAGATCAGTCCCAGATGTCTGGGATGCCACAGATGGGATGCGCTCAGTGGCAGAAACCTGTGCTGTTTACTTCCTTGCAGTACAATCCCACTTCCTTTGAAAAATACTACCTTGATTTCTCTTTGAGAAGCCCACCTGCATTCTCAGTCCCTGCAGCTTAGATGCACTGGACCCCACCGCCTAGGTATTAGGGTAGGCACGTAACTCAGGACCGACCAATCAGAGTGGACATTCCTCCGCTCCTCCCACCACAGGACTTAGTTTAAGAATTGTCAGGTGACCCAAGTCAGGCAAATGAGACTCTATTCTGGAACTTTTGGTGATGCTATTACAAAAGGTAAGCTCCCCTTCCCCTTCCCTTTCCCCTGATGCAAGTGGATGTTAGCCTAGAGCTGCCTACCGCCATCTTGGCTACAACTGGGAAGAACTCGTCTGAGAACAAAGCCAGCCCGTGGAAGGAAGCAAGAACCCAGAGAGACAGGGAGAGAAGGTGGGTCCCCAGGACATCATGTGGGCACCTGGACCCAGCTGTTCCCAGAACCAAAGTCCTGTGAACTTTGTAGACACTTGATTTAAAGAAAACAAACTTATCTGTTTACACCAGAGTTGAGTTGGAATTCTGACACTTGCAAACAAGAGTTCTACAGTTCCCATGAATGAAGACAATTCTAACGCCTTCTCCAGGCTGGCCCTGAGGCCAACTGCCAGGACTCTGGGTTTTCTAATCTGTAATTCCAGACAGGGCCACCCATCCTTCCCAGCCGAGGGGAGGAACAAAGGATCTGGGCCGTGAAATTCATGAGCATGACTGAGGTGTGGCCGCTCAAGGAAGGGGTGCCAGCTGGTTAGAAGGTTTGACCCAACCGTTTAAATCAAGAAACTGGGGTAGAGGATGCATATCCCAACCGTGCGGAGGAAAAGGAGCAATGTTCCTACCCAGAATTAAATATAGAAATGTTTGGCATTACAAGGATTAAAAAACATTTCAGACATTCTTGGTCAAGTGAGTTGTTCCAGTTGTTGCTCCAAATCCCCACACTGTTATTCTCTCGTTCTCTCCCCATTTGCCAGCAAGACTGAAAAATTACCCCACAATCCCCTAGCAATCAGTGCATCTCGGTGTTGAACAACTAAGTGTCCCTTGTCAAGGTGTGGAGGTGCCACAACCGTGCAGCACTCATCCAAGGCAGTAGGAAGCCCTTTCGGACTTCTATTTCGGTCTCTACACATCCAGGCCAATGACACGTGCGTTCAGCTGATGCTGGCCTGGGTCAAGAATCACAGAGTTGGCAAACTTGTGGACATTTCCAGGTTTTCAATAGGATCCTCTTCTGTCTCTCAGGACCCTTCCCTCAAAGGCACTGTCAACTTGCCCATTTTCTTTCCCGGGTCACCATCCTACCCATCCTCTTATATCAGTCTTCACAACTGTTTACACTGTGGGCCTTCTTTCATGTGTTTATACTTGCTGTACATTTGTACCACAGGGCCTTTGCACATGCTGCTCTTGCTGCCTGGAATCCTCCTTCCCTTGTGCCATAAACATGGCTTTTTCTGGATACTCTAACCTTCCTGACTCAGCTATAGCCTTCGCTGTACGCCCTCTTAGCCCGCATTTCCCACAGATTCAATTTCAGATTGTACGATTAGATGCTTGTTATCTACTAAACTCCACTAGACTGTGAGGGCAGGAAGGCAGGCCCCTTGTCCACTTTAGCTCAGCACTGTATCCCTAGCACCTTGCAGAGGCAGGGGCACCTACTTAATAGTATTATCAGCTAATGGCACTGAGCACTTAGAGGACATCAGGCACTGTCCTAAGTTCTTTACAGGAATTAACTAATTCAATTCCCACAACAACCCTAGAAGGCACTGCTGTCATTTCATTTCAAAGATGAGGACATGGAGGCACAGAAAAAATAAGCCCAGGGTCACAGAGGTATTAAACCACGAAGTCCAATTTCCAGCTCTGGCAGACTGGGCTATAGCCCATGCTGTCTTTGACTCTGCAGTAACTCAGAGGGTAATCTCTCAAGTCACACTGGCTGGCCAAATGAATGAATGAATGAGTGAATGAATGCACAGAAACCATCCACACCTGCATTTCCTTCCTACAGGTCCCAGCTCTCTGTGACCCAGCTGCTCTTTACGGCATGTGGCTGACCCTCCAGGAAGAGCCGTGTTCCTAGACTCGTTGCTGTGCTCCAGGGTGCCTGGCTGGGGACCAGCTGACCATCTCCAGCTGTCCTTTGGGGCGGCCTCTGCCTGAGGCCACTGGTCCTGATTTGAACTCTGCTCTTCACCTGGCCCCAGTGTGACTTGAACCGTGGCCCTGACTAGCACTACAGCCTTCCTCTGCTCTCAGCAGGTGCCTCCTGCCAGGTGCCCACCTCTAGACTGTCTGCACCTGTCTTCTTTGTCTTTAAGTGCCCCTGACCCAGGCATGTCAGCTCGTACTGCCAGCTTTGCCTTCTGCCGTGCCAAGGCCAGACGGACATCAGCAGACTGGCTGCAACAGGAAAAGAAATCCTGGTCCCTTCAGACGGAGTCACTGTGCAAATCCCAACTGTGACCATGACCCTTCCTGTGGGGATTTTATCACGGAGACTGAGAGCAAGGGCCTTGCAGACTATCACACACAGTTTCGGGTCCTGGTTGTCAGTGGTGACCATGGGGAGGTCACACCTCCCGTGGACTCGAGCATACTTATCTGTAAAATGGGGAAAATAATCAGACTTTTCTCACAGGGCCGTTATGAGGATTTAGAGAGATGTTACCTGTGACGTCACCATCATGTCAGCCCATAGTCTGTGGTCTCACGGTTGTCACCCGCTATGACTATCATCACCATCCATGTGTGCCATGGTACGGTGGTTAAGGCCACGTGCCTGGAGCTAGAACGCCCGTGTTTGAATCCTGCTCTTCCACTGCCAAGCAGTGTGGTCTCGAGCTACACAGCCTCTCTGTGTCTCACTTAGGTCATCCGTAAGATGGGAATAACGACGGTGTCTACCTCACAGGGATATGGTGAGCCAGTTCGCACAAAGCCCTTAGAACTGTGCCGAGTACGTGACCAACACCCCACAATGCCCGTTGCTGCTGCTGTTCCTATTGCCTGCAATACTGTGGTCGCCCAGGCTGCAAGGGGCTTTGCAGGCACGTGTAGGCAATGGCAGGGTTCAAGAGCTTCTGTGAGGCTCCCCACGGTGCTGGTGTCACTGGTGACGAGCTCGCCTGACTCACTCTGTGCGGGCATAAAGGATGGACGGTGTTTTCCAGGGAGAACGGGCAGTACGCTCCCGCTTCTAAACAAATCAGGAGGTGGCCAAGCCCAGATCTAAGGTTGGTAAGTCACTGGGGCTGTTTCTCCAGATCTGTTCAAGGAAAAATGCTGCCTACAAAAAGATCACGCTTTATGTCAGACTAAACACTACAAACTTATTCCATAATGTGAGTTATTGACTATGGAAGAAAAAAAAAATCCATTATCTAGAAAACTAGCTTTCACCTAAGGATCAAGGTGTTTTGACTAAGCCTGCTATGACACATACTTGTTACTCACAGACTGGGATTCAGGATTTAAAGATACACAGTTCTGAGCACTGCCTTCTCAAAAGACTAGGGAATTTTCTAGCAAAATTTAAATGCAACAGTGGGGGTTGGTGGCAAAACGACCGACTTTCCAAGTCTAGTTAATACCACGTCTTTGGGGTGCACGTGTGAATGTGAATATGTGTGTGTGTGTGTGTACACGCAGCGTAGGATCTGGAAGGCTATTCAAGGTTTGCTTCAGTGACCAAGGATGAAGCAGTGCTTAGAGTACGAGCTACAATCTTTCTTCCACACAGCTGTGTCTGACAAATCTATGGAAACACAGGGGCATAGAATGTCCTTCTTTAGTTCTGTTTCTCATGCTCTTCACATGCTGGTTTAAAAAAAGAAAAAGGATCCCACGGGAACATCTGCAAACCTAAAAATGCAAACCTGCATAGCTGGGGGACGCTGGGAGATGTCAGTAGCCAAAACATTCCTGGAGGCCAAAGCTGTGCACCCGTATGCTTGGGATACGAATGACAAAAATGCAATCATAGCAGAAAGTATCAGGTAACCATTATAGAACGTCCTCTGCGTCAAAGACTCTATTAATGAGTTTAAATGCATTATCATATACTTCTCCCCAAAACACTATGAAGGAAGTACAGTTATTCACTAAATTCCGTAGATGGGGTAACTGAGCCTTACAGAATGTAAGCAATCTGTTCAAGGCCACCCAGCTCCGACATGATGAAGGCTGGATTTGAACTGGTACTCCAAACCATGAATTGACAATCTGAAAAATTGGGGCTCATGGAGAATTTCTAAAGAGACTAATAATGGGGTTAAAATTGTGTCCATCCTACCAGCTCCCTCCTGCCATCTGTGCTGTCCAACAGGGTGGCCTCTAGCTACATGTGGCTATTGAAATCAAATGTAATTTCAAATTCTGCTCAGTGCTCTTGAGCACTTGAAATGTGGCTAGAGCAGCTGACGGCCTGAAATTTTAATTTTATTTAATTTTCATGAATCGAAATTTCAATAGTCACATGTGGCTATTGGCTTCACTGGGCAGTGCTGATCTCAGGAGTTTTTTTTTTTTTAGTGGTATCAGACACAGTTCAGGGATGCTTCCCCCAAATCTCAGAGACAGAGTGGCATTCGGTGCTTTGCCCAAGGGCCCAAAGAAAATCATGGGGATAAATCCCATGCCTCTTCTTTAGGATCTGAGGTGGTTTATGCTTCAGACTTAATCACGTGGCCTTTCCAATATTTCCCAACACCCAGATCTGATTTTCTCCGAAGTCACTGCATGAGGACAATAAAGTCAAAATAGACAAGCCCAGGAGCCGCTGTTCTCAGACAGTGGTTGCATCTGCTTTAGCAGGGAGCTGGTTAAAATGCAGTTTCCTGGGTCCCCCCTCCTTAGGGTCTGATGCAGAAGGTTTGGGGGACATCCTGGATTCTATGTTTGAATCAAGCAGCCAATGTCTAATGCAGGTGCTCTAGCTTCGAGAAACACTGCTTCAGAGGCTGAATTACCTATTTATCTTGGGGCCTCTTAAATAATTATAGCATATACATTTTTCGAGAACAGCACCAACTGGGCTGAAAGCCAGGCAGTCATCACTCGGCACAAATTGCTTGCTTCTATGACATGAGGTAAGGTGCTTAGTCACTAAGGCCTCATTTTTGTTTCATCTGAAACATGAGGGTAAAGATACCTGCTATTTGTCCTCTAGGACACACGAGAACACAGATGTGACTGCGTTTGGGAGGGATAAGGGTTAAAAACACCCTGTAGAGACACCCTATGACTTAGAGACATGTTTTGCTTGTCTAGCAGAGTTTCAATAGATTTCACATTTTAAAAATCCACACGTTTCACTTGTCTGGAGGAACTAGGACTGTTGGCAACCTGGTATGAAGACGAACACTGCTTGGGGGTCATAGGCACATGTTCAAATCCCCATTCCACCTTTTCAAAGCTGGGTGACTTTGGGCAAACCCTTCAACTTCTCTGTGCTTCAGTTTCTTCAACTCTGAAATGAGACTCTCAATAGTGTATCCATTTCGTAGGGCTGGGAGGGTTTAACGAAGTGAGTTAATATTTATAAACTGCTTAGAACGAAGTTTGGCACAGGGTAAGAGCTACATAGCTGCTAGCTGGATAAATAAATATCTTTCACGTGGCAACAACCAGCTGGAGCTGAGCAGGGGCTGTCACCTCCGGACGGGGCCGACATGCTCAAGTTTATCATCAGCTCCACCAAGAGCCATTGGACTCTGGGGTCCCTGATGTAAGGGGTAGACCTGTGCCTCCCTCCTTGAGGGCTCCACCCATAAGGGAAGTGCATCTCAGGACAGTATTTCTCAGCTATCCATGGCGATGGACCTGTTTTTTATTTTCAATCCACCGTGGACGGATATGTGACCCTCCTGAGCATGACTGACACGCAGCACACGCCACGTACAAGTCCCTCGTGGGTTGCCCGACGCCCTGACTGGTCCGTACCTGTACCGAGAAGACGAGCCTGCCGAGCACACACTCGGATGTGGCGGCAAGGTCAAATTGTTCAAAGAGTTCCTAAACACTATCATGTTTAGTACTTGGCTCACTGCAGACTGCAGCTAGCTTCCATGCTCAGACTACACGTCGCGTAGCCCCTCTTAGAGAACACCCATGTCAGGCCTCACTGGGAAACCAGCTGGACCACTGGGCTGGAGAAAGCAGGCATCAGATGGTTTCTCTCTCTCTTTCCCCTTCGCTCCTTTTCAGCCTGCCTGTCTTCTCCTGTCTATCCACATTTCTTTGGTCTCTATCTACAAGTTTAAATGAGCTCCCTAATGAGATACTGGGGTTTGGAGCAGCCTCAGAAGCTGTCATGGGTGCTGTGGCATCTCAAGCATTACCCAGTGTTGTGAGTACTGCCTCTGGCTCACAGCTGCCTCTTCTCCTGAATGTTGTCTTTGGCCAACAGCACCTGCCACGGCCCCTGCCCCTATCCACAACCTCATCCTGAGCGGCTCTCTAGCAGCCCAAAGCCGGTGACTGACAGACATGCTGTGCAGAACGTCAGCCCCTTCATCACAAGAGGGAACCAACTGTAGGATGCAACCCATCCTCCAGAGCCCCCAGTGGGGTCAGGCTGAAGTTAGATTCCAGCCCAGATGGCACTCTCCCCTTGGCTCCTTCCCCAACGCCGGCCTGTCTCTCTCACTCCCCTTCCCTGCGAGCCCGCTCCCCCCATGTCCCAGGTACCCTCATCCCCATCTCAGGCTCTGCTTATAGGGAATGCGATCAAAGACAGAAGCCATCTGAAACTGGGGATCCCCTCCCCGATGACCTGTTGGAAGAAGGCACATGGCAGGAACAACATGAAAGCTCTGAAGACCAGCATCGAGTTACCCAAAGATTATTACCTCTTGCTTTCTGCTTCCCAGGCGACCGGAACCTACCTGTTGCATTAGACAGGGCCAGTGATTCCATGGAGCCCGGAGGGGTCTGCTCTGTGGGCGTCATGTCCTCAGTATATTTCAGGGAACTGATTGGATGGCGGGTCCGGCACTGCTGAGTGGATATGCCCCCTTCCTCCTCCTCCTCCTCCTCCTCGTATTTGGCGACTGGCATGTTGCCTCGGGTTTCATTAAAGCTCTGACTGGACATATCGCTGTAGCTCTCCTGGGATCTCAGCCTTCCCGGGTAATAGTCCTCTCGGCATTCCTTCATGAAGCTGCCACCGTGCCCTTTCATGGCCAGGGATGAGCTCCTTTTGGGGTTGCTGAAGTGCTTGGCCCACACGTCTGGCTGGGCCCCGGCCCCCTGCCCCCCTGGACTGTAGGCCGTTCTGATGTTGCACTGGCTGAGAAGCTGCAGAGGGCTCTGGGACTGGCTCTGCTCCATCTTGTTCCCGTAATGGTAGGGCTCGTCCCGGCTCCGCCAAATGGGGTCCCGGTTGAGGCTGGGCGTCTGGCTGGACAGGCTGAGCAGGTCCATCTGCAGGGACAGGGGGTCCACATCGGCTGACAACCGGTTGGAACTCACCTGCAGCTGGCTGTGCTGGTTTAGCACGGGCTCCTCCGTCTTGCCCTTGTTCTTGCCGATTTTGGCACTGCGCCGGGACTCCTTGGCCCTGGCGTTCTGGAAAGCTGAGTCGGATGAGTCAGAGCCATTGGGGTCCTCCCCGGCACTGCAGGCCCTTGAGCAGAATATCTGGCCCTGCTTGGGGAGGAATGGCCGCCCCAGGAGGGATTTCTTGCAGTGAGCACAGCAGAAACAGGTCTCGGTGGCATGCCAGTGTTGGCCGTCGTAGGTCATCTGACCTTGGTCGATCCCTGGGGGTGGAAAAGAAATGGAAGAGGCTGACAAGCTGCTCGGAGCCCTGTACTACGAGGTGAAACACACAGTATCCTGATTTGGCTCAGGGTTCCAAATACAACAGAATAAAATAACAATAAATCAATAATCAGGACCTCACATAAATGGTATTCATGTCCCATTTTGAGAGCCCCCCGTGTTCTACCAGTCAGCTGCTTCTTAACTCATTTGCTCTGAGCAGAAAAAAAACTAGATGTTTTTGGCCTGATTTCCTGTCCATGAATCCTTCTGCCTCGGATAGATTCTCCCAGACAAAATTACAATCATGCTACTAATACATGATATAAAACGGCTTTAAATGCTTTGCACATTGATAAAGTCATTTAACCCCTCCACTGTATGAGTTAGGTTTCTAGTATTATTTCCATTTCTCAGATGAGAAAACAGAGGCACAGGAGGGTTAAATAACTTGCCTCACTCAATACAACCAGGAGTCACAGGTGAGATCTGTACCCGGAAGTCTTGCTCCTAACCGAGACATTGACACTTCCTCATTCACTCTCCTTGGGGGGCTGCTCAAATGCCAGCTCCTTGGAGAAGTCTTCCTGTACACCGGATAGTGTGCTTTCACCATTCTTCACCCTGACCCGCCGTATTTTTCTTCACAGCACGCACACTGCTTGACAATGTACTGCCACATATGCACATCTGCTTATTAATTCTCTCCTCCACTAAAAGTGAAGCTCTAGGACAAGAGGGTCATTAATTTTCTGTGGCATGTCCAGGAACATGGCCTGATGCATCAGAGGGGCTCTTTATATGTTGAATGGATGACCTGAATTCCATACCAGCACAGGCCATTCAGATGAAGAAATCACTGTAACAGTTCAGTGGAAAAGGAAAAAAAAAACAGATTTCAACACTTGGTAAGGAAAAACCTGGGTGTGGTTCATCAAAGACACGCTCGGTAGGCACGCACACCCTTTGCTTAATGTCATCAGGGAAGGAAGAAACACTTTTCCTCCCCATGCAAGGGCTGTCCCTGGTTTGCATAATCTTGTAACACACCTGCCCTGCAGGAACCTCCCAGAGGCCCAAGGGCTTCCGCTTCTCAGCATCACTTCTGCCCCCTGCTGGTTCTAGGACTTAATCTCCCTGTGGGACACCACCTTCCTGCCACCTTTGGCCATGAGCTTTGGGCAAGGCTAAAGCCCTGCCTGGACCTAGTACTGGCAGGAAAAAAACTGTATCTCCCACCCTAGTGGCTGCTTCAGAAGTGGGCACAAGACCTGCACTAGTCCGACGGGAGAGTAACCTGGGACTGTTGCTAAGACAGTGACATAGGGAGTTCTCTTTTGACAGCAGTTGCTAAACTGGCAGGATGGAACTATGGACTGGTTGGGGTCCCCCTCCCGTGGGGAGAGCCTGCGGGGTATGCAGTCTCATGCAAGTACTGTAGAATGGAAGGGGACCTTTGCAAGACTGCTGATTTCTGATAATAAAAATCTTTCCAGAAATGTAGTACTAGTATGAACCTCCACCTTCAGGGGCTAAAGTCTGGAGCCTGGACCTTCCAGGAATCACTTTGAGAGCCGTGTCTGGAGAGGTGGGAAACAAGAAACTGGAGAGCGATCTCAACCCAGAAAAAGAGAAGGGCAAGAACAAAGGGCAAAAGGCAAAGCAGCTGTCCCGGCCTCCTGTGCTCTCTGCCGCCTACCTTTTGGTCCCTGGAGCCCAGGGAGAGAGAGGCACAAGGCACTTCCTCTCCTATGAGCTCCGCCCCAGATTAAGGGGTCTCTGTTTCTTCGGGAGTCTGGCCCTAGGGACTAAGAGGGGAGTTTTAGAGCGACAGCGGCAGCCACAAAGGCCACTCGAAGGCAAATTGGCCGCTGTGGAAATCCACTCCCTCTCAACAGGGCCCTTCTAGGAGGAGTGAGAACTGGTGGGGCGGGGCTAGGGACGGGACCCAGAGCTGAGGCTTTGTCCACACTTTGTCCCCAGGAGACAGAACTCTGGAGTCCTGCAGACTGGGGCTTCAGGAGTCAGTGAGGAGTCAGATGAAGGGAGGTTCACGTCCCAGCTGCATCCCATTCCAGCTGGTTATAATACGGCTGCAGAAGCCCATCTGCTGAGGTTCCCATCTTGGCTCTGCGGCTGTGTGACCCTAAGCCAGTGGCTTCATCTCTCTGTGCTCCAGTCCCCTCTGCAGTAAGACAGGGATAATAATAGTTCTGACTTCACAGGGTTGTTGGGAGTTAATATGCAGCGGGAGCTTAGACCTTATCTGCTAACTACTCCCATTGCTCTTCTCCTATTTTCGTTATGTCCTTTTTTTATTTTTATTTTATTATGTTATGTTAGTCACCATAGAGCACATCATTAGTTTTTGATGTAGTGTTCCATTTCCCTCTCTGCTCTGAGGGCCACTGCCTGGATGCAGTGCAAGCAAGAGCTCTGGGGCTGGCTCCGTCCTCCCTGCCCTCCCCTGCAGAGGGCTGTGCTCACACGCCGGCTGCCCTGCGTCCCAAGCAGCGGCAGCCTTCCCCGCTCCCTGTCAGAGGCACGCAGGAAACCTGGTTCCCGTATTTGTCCTCTACCAGCTGCTTCTCCGAGCTTCTGAAAGGAAGCGTGCTCCGATGTGGCAGCAGGGGCCCAGTTCTGGGGACGGCTGGGCTTGCAGAAGGCTGGGCTGGGGTGGGGTGGGGCGAGCAGAGGGGAGGCGGGTGACAAAACGACCCAGCAGGCAGTGCAATGTGGTCCCTGATAAACATCCCTGATGTCAGATGGTCCTCTGAACTGGTCCTGAACTCGAAACATCTGGAAAAGGGCTCTGTTATTCCACATCTAAGCGTTGCTTTTTAATCCCCCCCTCTAAGCCCTGTAAGCCCCTCTCGGAGGGTGTGTGTGTCTACTGCTGCTCTAGCCTCGGTCTGTTTATAGGACTGTTTACTCTGCTGCAAGCAGGCAAAAGTACCGTTGCCCTAGCAACGGCTGCCTGATGCAGGGTCCACTCTGAGCGGCTGTATAAATATGGAATATTTGTATAATATGGTCAGAGCAAAGCACCAGGAGACAGTGGTATGCATGACATACGGAGCATACCCTTTCACTGTTGCAGGAAAATTACGTTTCGCAGAAGAGTAGAAGAAGGGAAAAAAAATCAGGGAGCACATTTTAACTACAGCAGTGCTAATACTGCAGGCCACAGAGGTCCCCCTCTCTGCTAAAACACTGATGCCTTTTTATGGATTTAAGAGGGAGGAGAAGGGAATGCCAATCACCATGGTGAATAGCTAGAAGGAGAGAGAAAGAGAAGAAAACAGAGGGGCCTTCTCAGGTGGGCCTGCTGTGCTGACAGACAGATTTTCTCTCTTCCAAGTTGCTGAGCAAAAATTCTAAGTGGCAGTTTCTGGAGAGGCTTTTAAGCCTCACTGGAAAGGGACAGAGGAAACCGCAACACTAGGGAGAAGGGGGTGTCATGGGTGCAGGTGAGCTGTCTGTACCCTCACCGCCTACTGGCAGACCCAGAATCCGCGGGGAGCCACGTGGGGTCTGAGAGCTGCACCATTCTCCCCCGACACAGCCCACACTGTCCTTCCTCACATGGCCAGCCACCTGCCCGAATCGAGCTCCCCGTTTCCTAACTCTTCGCATCAATCAAAGCAAGTCTGTTTGCCTGTTTTGATCTTGTGAGAAATCAAAGCTGGTGGGTCCCTCAGGCCATGAGAAGGAGAGGCCGTCCGGGGTTGGGGGCAGGTGGACCAGCACGTCACCCAGGCCCCCAGCAGGGAAGACTGCTGGGTAATACTGCTGCATGGCAATGCTGAACCCCGGGCCCGGCGGGGACTCCAGCCCCGAAAGGCCTCATGGAAGCAGGCCTGAGTCTGGGGGACAGATTGCCCAACAACAAAGGACTGCCGAGCACACAGTAGGTGCCCTGTCTGCAGAGCTGTGATGCTTACCGGTTCACGAAGCTCTCCAAATTACTAGCTAGGTTTTCATGTGACTCTATCACTTCTGATGAAGCAGAGAGGCAAGGTCACTTCTTTTGGTTCCTGATAAAATCCTCAAAGTGGGGCAAAAGGGCTCCCAGACAGATTATCTGTACATCTCCCCACGGGAGGTCAGAAGCCGGCAACTTCTGAGCAGACGTCTTAGAAGTGCACATGCCACAGGCAGGGTGGGCTGCTGGTCTCCCAGACATTTCCTCCCCCACCAACTCTTCCTTTTCCTTCTTAAAGGATGGCTCGTTCTCAAGGTGCCAGAACAGGCAAGTTGAAGACAGAAGCCACAGAGGCAGCCTGATCTGGAAGAGTGCTGAAGGGTCAAACCAATTGGTTATTTGTGATGAGAAAATGATTTCCACCGATCTCAGATCTGCTGCTGCTTTGGGGAATTCAGAGCTTAGAAGCTGTTTCAGGTTCTCTTGCTTTGTATTTGGCTGGGTCAGCTTTTGCTGATTTTTTTTTTTTTTTTAAGACATGCTTGCCAGAAACCATTTGGTTTTCTTGACAGCCCCTTCCTACCAAGAGGACTATGCGGGTTCCTCCCTCTGCTGACCCTCAAGTTTTCCAAGGAGGCTGTGGAAGACATCTGTTTACATTTTCCCTCCAAGTTCCCTTCTGGGACCTCTCCCCCTCCCCTTGGTCGTGGGGCTGTACATCACATAACCCCATCTCGGGGGTGGACCTATGACTCAGGCAGACCAACTGAAATACCCTCTTCTCTTGTTTCCAGGGTGGAACACGTCACCGAACCAGGGATGATAAGGTTCGTGTTTGGAGGAACTGATTTGGATACTAGGACAGACGTGGCCCCACTCCTTCTGAGAATGCAAGTGCTAAGATTATGTATAACTGGGGAGTCCTCTTAGCCAGCATGTGAAGGCAGCTTGCTTTTTACCAATGCCAACAGAAGGCAAGCAAAGCTGAGACACAAAAGACCAAAAAAAAAAAAAAAAAACCCCAAAAAGCAAAAACCCAGACCTTGTTTGAACCTTTGAGCCATCCCCACCTGAAGCAAGCACACTCCTTGGCCTTTCTGGTAATGTGACCCAAGAAATTCCCTTTTTTCATTTAAGCCAGTACGAGTTGAGAGCCAAAAGGCTTCTAACTACCCCGGACAGCAAGGAGACCCAGTCACAGAAGGACTGAGCTGAGCACCAGAATTGCCTCACCTATGTGTTGGGCACAGGTGTCGCAGTATTCTGCATACAAAGACTCGAAGCAGTGGCAACAGTAGGGCCGTCCCTCCTTCATGATATAGCGCTGGCCGCCGAGCACCGTCTCGCACTCGAAGCAGCAAAAGTGTTTCATGTGCCAGTGCCGCCCCTCAGCTTCTGTGCATTCGTCTGCGAAGATGATCTAGAGATGGGGAAGCCAAAGGAGCAGTGGTTAAGACCCAGCCAGGAGAATGCACTTTCACGGAGAAGGGCTGCGGGGGCCCCGAACCGGAAGGTCTTTCCCACAAATTACTCAATAAAAAAATCTATGTACTCATATTCTGTACCTTTATCAGTTAGCACACTGGGATTTGCCTAAAGCATGATTAACCACAGTTTTTGGTCTGGCCAGATATTAACTGAACCACATTTTAATAAGAGAAATAAGGTTCCACCATGAAGAATATAAAGCAAGACCAGACACTGAGGGTCTGTGGGCACTTTAGACAACACATTCATGCCTTATTTGGCTGATACACCATCTTTTCAAAAATAGGAAATGTCATTTTAACACCTAGACTCCTGGTTTCTTTGTTGAAGACATAGTATTTGAGAAGGAGGGCTGCTGCTTCTAGATGACTGGTGAGTTCTCCAGTTCGGTCATATTTTTCCCCACTCACTGCTGTCTTAAAATGAGTCACCTTCGTGTACAAAACCTGCCTTGCCCTCAGAAGCATTTGTGTTTTGACCTCTAATACAGACTTCTTAAAATTTCAAAGCACAGACTTCAAAGCTGACTACAAACCATAGTAATCAAGGCGGTGCGGTACTGGTATAAAAACAGACGTATAGATCAATAGAAGAGAACTGAAAGCCCAGAAACAAACCCAAACATTTATGGCCAACTGATTATCAACAAAGATGCCAAGGACATTCAATGGGGAAAGAATGGTCTTTTCAACAAATGTGGCAGGGACAGCTGGATAACCACATGCAAAAGAATGAATCCGAGCTGTATACAAAAATTCATTCAGAAGAGATCAGAGACCAAAGGAGCCAAATACTATAAAACGCTTAAAAGAAAACACAAGTGTAAATTTTCAGGTCCTGGACTGGGCAATGGTTTCTTAGCTATGGCATTGCAAGTGTAAGCAACAAGAGAAAAAAAACCCAGATACATTGGACTTCATCAGAATTAAACATTTCTGTGTTTCAAAGGACATCAAGAAAGTGAAAATGTAACCACAAAATGGGAGAAAATAGTCGCAAAGCATGTGTCCGATAAGGAACTAGTATCCAGAATATACAAGCGACTCTATGGTAAAAAGAAAAATCACCCAATTAAAACAGAACAAAACAGGCAGAGGATTTGAATACACAGTTCCCCAAAAAAGAAGATACACAAATAGCCAATACACACATGGAAAGATGCTCAACATTACTACCCGTTAGGGACAGACGTATCAAAACCACCATGTGAGATCCCTTTGCACGCGCTGGGATGACTAATGAAAAGTACAGTGTGGAGGACGGGGAGTAACTAGAACCTCCTTGCGTGAGAGCAGGAATGTGAAATCCATAGCTTCTCTGAAAGAGAGTCTGCATTCCCTCAAACACTTGGACACAGAATCACCCTACGACCTAGCAATTCCATTCCCACGCATATACTCAAGAGAACAGAAAATGTAGGTCCACACAAAAACCTGCATATGAACGTGCATAGCAGCCTTGATCACAATAGTCAAAAGGTGGAGAGAAATGTCCATCAACTGACAAACGGCTCTATCCAATACGACCTATACACACGACTTAATATTATTCAGCCTTGTGAAGAAATAACGTACCGATAGGCTAACCCTGAAAACATGACACTAAGTGAAAAATCACTTGTGCAAAAGATGGCACATTGTCTGATTCCACTTCTGGGAAATGTCCAGTGTATGTAAGTGCATAGAGGCAGAGAACAGATTAGTGGCTGCCAAGGGCTGGGGGAAAGGGGCAGAAGGGAAGGGATTGCTGTTAGATACAAAGTTTCTTTTGGGGTGATGAAAATGTCCTGGGATCAGACAGCAGGGAGAGTTGCACAACTTTGTGAATATACGAAAACCCACCAAACTGGACACCTAAGAAGGGTGAGCCTTAGGCTAGGTGAATTACATCTCAAAAAACAAAAGTTTCAAAATGCTTCAATCATCATATTCTATTTGCCATTAGATAACAATAAAGTATTAGGAGCACTAATTTCCAGAAGTGGAAACTGAGGCATGAAGGTAAAGAGGGTGCCTGAATTCAGGTGGAACGGAATTCAGTTTCCCAAATACCCATCTAGAGGGTCTTTCCAGAACATCACCACTAGCATGAGAATCCAAATTAGTTAAGGCTGGTCAACTTCCTCCTAGAGAAGTGAACCCCTCCTAGGCAGGCAGGAGTGGGCTGTGGCTGAAAAGACAAGTGCTACTTCCAGAAGTCCACACTGGTGTTTGCAGTGTCAGAGGGAACCAGAAATCCACTCTGTGCAGGAAGAAACCCCTATCCAAGGTCTTTCCCAAATTATTCCCAAAATAATGGTGGTCAGGTTTAGAATACTCTCTTTTCTCCTCCAAAATTAAAAAAAACCTAACAACACTTTTTATAGAAATATAAGCTCCAAACTTTTGAAGCCAAAGCAGGTTTTCTCTTCTTGCAGCTTACAGATCATATTTGGGTGTGCTCCTGGTGGGAGAAAACACTGGGCACAGGCTTGGTGTTCTAGTCTGCTTTCTGACCTGGGGTAGCAAATCCAAGGACCTCTGAGAGCGTGGGTGTCCCATTGAAGCTCAGGAATTCCAACTATTTTAAGACTGAAGTGCCACACCATTACTGGTGATTGCTCCCTGGGATTCAGGCTGAAATCTAAAGCTGCATGACGCCTTTCTTTGAGTTTCAGAACCCTCTGCCCTAGTGCCAGCGTTTCTCAGCTACAGAAACTGCCTTCCCACCTGCATGTCCAGGAGACTGCAACTTTTGGACCTGCAAGCACCCTGGAGGGTGGCGCTTCTCCTGCAAGGCCTACTATAAGAAGGTGGAAGTGCCTACGGTTTTCTTCTGTGCAGGAGGGCACAGGACAAAGTGTGGCCTATGGCAGGACTGAGGGGCGATGGAAAGCGCTGGGGGCCCCAGGCAGAGTTCTCTGACCTCGTCGCAGGCTGCGCAGCGCGGCTTCAGGCACTCGGCGTGGTGCCGGCCACAGTATATCTTCCCATCTTGGTAAAAGTAGATCAGATCCACCAGCAGCTCATTGCAGACAGTGCAGATGAAGCAGGGCGGGTGCCAGCACACACCGTGGCCGGCGCGTGACGCAAACACCGCGATGTCCCCGCCGTTGATCTGGCCTCCGCACTGCGAGGCAAAGAGACACGTGAGTACAAACACCAGCCCCGTCTCGGTCTCTCGGGGCCACGCATAAGGGATGAAAGACCACCACTACCACCAAGGGCGGGTTGCTGTGCACCTGTCTTCAAGCTGGTCACTGTGCTACCTACTTTACATATGTGGCAGGGCAGGTTTCGCCTGCCCTCTCTCCCACTCTTCTTCCTTCCAAGGAAGACAAAGATACAGTCACCAAGAAAAACAGGACTCACAAGGTGGGAAAGACAGAAAAGCTCCTTTAGCATAATGACACACAGGAGCTCTACAGGCAGGGGGCAAACTGACACGTGGGGAAGGTGTCGGTATCTTCTAGAAGCTCCCAACTCCATCCAGAGGCACAGCCCCAGTTCAAAAGCACAAGGAGTAGGGGGTGAGGGGGCGGGGGTGCAAGAGGGGTGCTGCACATTGGGAGAGGGAGGGGCGTGCGGGTGGCTTAGTCAGTTAAGTATCTGTTTTCAGCAAAGGCCGTGATCCCAGGGTCCTGGGATCTAGCCCCGCATTGTGCTCCCTGCTCAGCTGGGAGTCTGCTTCACCCTTTCCCTCTGCCTGCTGCTCCCCCTGCTTGTGCACGCTCTCTCTTTCTCTGTCAAATAAATAAATAAAAGGTTTAAAAAAAAAAAAAGGATGGGAGAGGGAGTGGGTTCATAAAAGTACTTTAACAATTTCCCCAAAGCCTTTCAGGCATGTTTTCAGTCTGTTTTCTCTAATATCCTTTTACCTAGTCTTGACTGAAAAGTTACCACTTCTAGGGCCACACTATGGAAGGGGCTTCTCTCCCCCTTTCCTGTCTTCTGGCTCATGTTCCAAAGTTCCTCTCCACATGCAGAAAGGTTCTCCCTGATAACCCACGTTATGGCTGCGGCTGGGCCTCCGAGGGAGGAGTAAAGTGTAAGGTGGTGGGTCCAGGGAAAGGCTCTCCGCTGACTATGGCTTTGGCCAGGAGGTTCACGGGCTGAGGGTCTAGTTCCACAGACCCACATGAGTGACTGGCTCAGGCAAGATGTTTAAAGAGTAGAAAAGCTACCTCTAAGCCTTTCCCCACACCACGACCATCATATGGGATTCAATGTGTCACAGGAATTAAAAAAGGTCTCATGGAACAGTGTCTGGGAGCTCATCCACGGTAGTGACCAGACAAAAGAAAGACACTACTGCAGAAAGTACTACCCTTGCCTTTTATAACGTGAGAAGACCTGGGATAGGCACAGTGATAACAGATAAACTGAAGCACATTAAAAATTTCAAGGGTTTATTTGAGCAAATACAGGTTTAAATTGGGCAGTACCAAAGTAAAGGTGGTTAGGACGGCTCCACCTACCTGGAGCCAGGAGGGAGGTGCTTACAGAGAAGACGGGGATACAAAGCAAGGAAATTATAGCACTGGCTGTAGCTGAAGTGGTTGCCTTATTTGAGAAAGCCGAGTTGCCTATTGGCAATTGGTTGGTCTTAAGAGTCATTTTCTCAATACCAAGACATTGCCTTGGGCTCGGGTTTTGGTTTGCTTATGTAGGTTAAGAAGGTATCAGATACATCTCAGTGTAATCACCTCCTTGTTTATTTCCTTCAATAGCACAGAATCCCAGGTAATCCTCACCTTAATTCCATGATGTAGGCACTTGTCACCTACATTTTGCAGATGACAAAATGGAGGAAAAATAACATGGGCAAGGTCATCTGGTGGAAACATGAGTCAAACTTCTCTCCCTCCATGCTCTTGTCACTATTCTATACAACTTTTGATACCTGCTCATGAAATGTCCAGCCTTCCTTTTTCCTTAAGAGAGCCCAGCTGGGCTGGTTCCAGGAGACAGATCTCAGAGGGGCAGAATTCCTGATATGAGGACACTGAATCTTACATCGTTTACTTTAATTTTTAATTTTTATTTATTTTTTAAATTGCTGTTAGCATTTTTAAAAAGATTTATTTATTTTAGAGAGAGTGTGTGTGTGTGGGGGGGAGGGACAGAAGTAAAGGGAGAGAAAAACTTAAACAGATTCTGCATGGAGCAGGGAGCCCAACACAGGGCTCGATCTCCCAGCCCTGAGATCACAACCTGAGCTGAAACCAAGAGTTGGACACTTAACCAACTGCATCACCGAGCTTCCTATTTTTAAAAAAGATTTATTTATTTATTTTTAGAGAGAGAGTATGTGGGCAGCAGAGGGACCGAAGCAGAGGGAGGAAATAATACTCAAGCAGACTCCCACTGAGGGTTGAGCCTGATGTGGGGCTCGGTCCCAGGACCCTGAGATCATGACCTGAGCTGAAGGCAGACACACAACTGACTGAGCCACCCAGGCGCCCCCAGAGGCCACCTTCTAAGTTGGGCCTTGCCCAGCCACTTTCCTGAAAATTACAAACTCCCCACACCCGCAGTGCTTGCAGCCTCCTTCCCTGCTGCATTTTTTTCTATCTTCTGTATTTTATTGTTTGACTTCCTCCCCTAGAATGGACCTCCTTACAAGGGCAAAATCAAAAGCTTTCAAATCTCTTGTTCACTGCTGTATCCCCAAGAGCTAGCACCGTGCCTGGTGCATGGTAGGCACTCCAGAAAACAGCTCTGGAAGGAACGAATGCGTGAACGGATGGCAGCGGAATCCCTCCCCGCTCCCGGGAATCCATGCTCACCTGTTCACAGATAGCGCCTGTCATCGTGACTGGGAAGGGCCTGACATTCCCTCGACCCAAGTTTTCACGTTTCCTCTGGTTGCTGAAGAGCTTCAGCTCCCTCTTCTCTTCCTCATCCAGGGAGTTGCAATATCGAACCTGGACAGACACAGAGGGTGCCATGGAGGACGTCGCCCTTGCTCAGTGGGATTTCTGAAGCCCATGCCCTAGAGTTTTCTCGTTAAACGTGCTCCCACTCAGCTTTGCGGTGCTGGCCAGCACGGGCCGCCAGCGGGCTCAGGCTGGTGAACGTGAGTCTCTACCCCAGCAGAAAGAGCTTACTAAAGGCGCCGAAGTCCAGAGCCCAAGTCAGGAGCAGGCTCAAGGTTCTGTAACTGTCCATCGGCCTTACTGCCCTGCTCTGCTGCCCCACTAAGATCCGCATGGTGTGGGGGGGCTCTCATGCTAGTCAAGATCTGGGACTTTTTCCTACTTAAAAAACGATGTGGATCTTCAAGTGGATTGTGGGGCCCTGAGACGTTCACCTCCCTGTGTTCATCCACCATCCTTGACACCAAAGGATGGCTCCAGGCCAGCGAGTCAGAACAGTGGTCAGAAGGCTCCCAGCTTCTGCTCTCCCACCTCATTTTGGGACAATGGGGAACCAAAGGCTTGAGGCAAAGGAGTTGGTCCAGAGGTACATGCCCTGCTTCCCGGAAGTCCCTGCGTGTTTATCTATGTGAAGGAGGGAAAGGCCGGCCCTCTGGGGTTTGGCTAAGCCATCCACTTGCATAAGATACTTGCCTTCTTGTTAAACATAAAAACCCACGGAATTAAGGGAGGGACATTATAGACGCTCAAATCCAGCATTTGCTGGTCTTTCCCCTATTAACACACGCCACGGGGACCCTGCCATAGTCTAGAACTGTTATGAATACTGTTTTTAAAATGGTCTCACTTTTTAAAACTTGAATACATCTACTTAAAAAGCAAGTATATTATGACTATATATTAGAAGTTAGTATCACCTACAAAAACCAGAAGGTGACCATACAACGAAACAATGTGAAATCCGAATCATGTTGTTAGATTCTAGCTACTTCTGCTCAGGGGAGATCCTGAAACGGAGATTCTTGATGCGGTCACCTAAAAGTGGAGACTGGTATGAGCTGGAGAGGTGTGAGAAAACTGCTAGCCCAAACGGAAACCCCACCCCTCTCGCCCTGGGGCTGATTCAGCCACTCCACCGGGAGGAATGAAGCACAATTTAAAAGGGAGTGATTCTCTTACTATGTGGCTCCCTTTCGCCTACCACCATATCTATGCACCACCCCAAGTCCTGTGCCTACCACGCTTTGGGAAACATGGATCTCATCCCACCTCCTGTCTTTCTTTGGAGTAACAGTGGAAAGGTTAGGTGAAATGCTCAGATGGTTTGTTATAGGACGGTTGGTGGGAAATCTTTGGACCAGGACCGTTGCATCCTAACTGGAAAACCAGCGCAGCTGGACCTTGTCTCAACTGCTTCTTCTGCGCAAAAGAGCGAATGATCAGATGCTGACTTTAGAATCCCTCTTTGTCCTCAAAAGGGTCATGTCAAGTGGACAAAATGTGCCCACCAGGTCACATGGAAGGAATTCTCACCAACAGGAAGAAGGAATTTGAATGGTCTCTTTTCATAAAACCAGAGTTAACTGTAAACAGGATAAATTGTTAAAAGCAGAGAATAGACACCTTGTTCTATAAAGTAAAAAAGTGTTAAAAGAAAGTCCTCCTGCGGATGGCCTGGCGAGCCCTGGGCTCCGCTGTGACCTGACTAGCCCGGAATAGATATGATTGCACCACTGACATTTTATGGATGTGCTTTTAAAGAAAGGCACTCCCCTCCTGCTTGTAAAAACCCGCATTTTCACTTCCAAATTAGCTAACTGGGCATCGGGTTACAGTGCTTGCTCTCGGCTTTGAAGGAGAAAACACTGTATTTGTTTTACGAAGTCGGAAATGGGCCACGGGAAATCGTTGCTCTCTTTCTAGGCACTCCCTTTAGTTTTCTAAGTTTTTGCTTCACTTACTCAAATTTATTTTTGAGGCTTTTGGATTACCCCTTTTGATCTGAATATGGGAAAATAAAGACCGAAATAGCACCTACTCAACTTCCCCGGAGATCCGGCTTGTGGGCGGGGGCAGTCTGTAGAAAGCCGGGGTCCAGCTCTCTAGAGGGGTTATTTCTCCTTTCAATTTAAAATTGTTTCCAACGCAACTAGTTAAGGGGACGATTCAATTCTAGAGGATGACTATTTTTCTAAAACCGGATACTTAAAAATTAATTTCTAGTTTACAAACCTAAGCCCTCAAGCGGGATGATCTTTTAAAAATGTATCCATGGATTTCCCTTTATGAGCAATTTGACTTGAAAGATAAGAAATGCCTGCTGACAGTGCCTCCTATCGAGGTTCAGGGAAAAAGGACAGCCTGCAAGCCATCCTTCCATGTGTACCAATGGTGACCCTGCAAAGTTGGCCTTTCAATGCTAAAAACACAGATGTTCAGAGCTGCACATCTGGACATGGGACTTCCACTGCAGCATCTTGTGGAAAACTTGCCTACTTATTTCACATGAAACAATGCTGAAAATGCCAGAGAATCACAACGTGTTTGCAGGGCTTGACCTTGAACTGGCCCAGGGGGAATTGCAAGCGGTAAGGGACTCGGGCAACCAGCATATTCTTCTTCAACTAGGAAAACCTGGGCTTGAGCTTTTAAATTTTAGGGCTCCCTGGATGCCCCAAATGGCTAGTAGCACCAGGCACAGATGTGAACCCGGTCCATAATGAGATCTGCTCTTCGGTAACACTCTCCAGAAAGTGTCAGGCCTTTTCCTTTGGTTCTAATTAAGGAAGTGAAAACCTAAAATGAAGGGCCAGAGTTTTCCTTCGGAGACTGCACTGATCACAGCATTCTGATTACGAAGCAGGTAACAACTCACAGAAGTTTCTAAGCCAAGTCTTCATAAGGCCCCGCGCGAGCCCCTTACCTCATTGTCATGTGGCGGCAGCTGGTGTAGGAGCTGCTTGATTCGAAGTTTCTCTCCGGGACTGTTGACGTAAGGAACCTTCTCCTCTGGGAGACAGCTATAGTACTGGTGAACCTGCAGGATGAAAGCACATGGGTCACTCGCCCGTTCCCACTCCCTGGGAAGAGAATCCTGGCAGCAGGACACGTTCGTCCTCCCGTCGTTTCCACCCTTCTGCAACTCAACAGCATCCGCGTTTCTCCTTGCAAACAGACAGATTCATCCTTGAAGAAAGAGTGGAGTGAATCACCCGTATCTTGGGGCTTTCCCTCTCTTGCAAGGGAAAAATAAAGCCAGCTTTATTATACACTTTCCTAGAAAAAGAGAATTTGGCAAATAGGCGGAGGAACCCAGAGGGTAGAGATTTGTCGGCTCCCCCCGAGACAGACAGCAACTTTACCATTTTCTCCTTGAGTCTCCGGCGTGCACCGTGCCTCCCTAGCCAAAGGGATGTGTTGGTGCCTGCCTCACACTGGAGTCAGAGCCAGGCTTTGGCACTCGCTGAGCTCCTGGGTCCCTCAGCCTCCACCTACACTGAAAGCCCTCTAGGTTTTGAGTGCTTTGTAAGGGCAGGTAGCAGTTGCCATCTGTCCGAAAAGAGAGTCATTACATTTGGGATACTGAGTATGTAATTAAAAATTGTCACTGACAGGAGGATTTCTGCACATCCTAGAATGTTCCTGTTTATGGCTGTTAGGACATATTCTTGCACTTTCTAGGGCTCATTCAACTCTAACAAAGACTTGGGAAGGCATCTAATTTTGCTTGGGAAAGAAAACAGACATTCTACTATCCAGCTGTATGCAAAACTAGGGTCAAGAAAAACTGGCCAAAAGAGAAAACAGAAAACAGAAGGTATGCTATTATACAGGGGAGAGAAAAAAAAAATCCCACAAGCTCAGATGACATCATGGAAAATTCTTTTCAACTATCTCTTAGCATCATGACCAGCTCTTGCGAAACAAGGCATTCATTCAACAAGACACAGAAGACAGAAGACTTGAGGCTCTAAATTCATCATATTTATTCCACTTCACAAACTTGGTCTAATTCCCTTGAGTTTAGGGAGCCATCGACATGAATACATGTTTTGGGAAAGCTGGGGCACAGAACTACAAAAGCTCTATCTACTTTGATCTCCAGAAACGAAATCATAACTTTTAAAATGTGGGAGGGGAGGGAAAGGCTTTGCAATGACAAGGCCTTAAAACAATGAGAAGGCCACCTTTATTTTCATAACACATGATTGCAACCATTCTCCATCGTCTGCGTATTACTGTCTTAAGCAAAGGCCAAAGGCGACCATAAACAGACTGCTCAGAGACCAGCTGGCTTTCTCAAGACAGGGCCCTGCAACCCCTCCCTAGAGGCACCTGGCAGGGAGCCATGTCCGGGGATGGGAAGGAAGGACTCCGGGTTTTGAAAGCAGCCCACAGGTTACCAGCACTCTCTCTGAGAAGAAATGGAAGCCCAGACCATGAGTTAGTTCGGGATGAGGAGCTGGTCATGGGCCCACCGGAGACCGGCACTCCATTTTGTGCTCGGAGGAATCTGTGCGTCATATGCTGTAGCAGGTTAAGAGCAGGCAGAAGGCAGAGGTTTGTGTCTTGGGGAATGGGCCTCGCCCCCCAAGTTGAGAGACTGCTTGTAGCACAGCCTTGTTGCAACGTCCCTTTGTCATTCCCACTCTAGTGACAGAACTTCAGGGACAGATGCTAATAAGAAAGGAAGTCACTAGAGATGCTTGACAGGAGAGTCCAATTTGAGTGCAATGAACCCTCCCCCGAATTGCCCCTCATGCCTCACACACCCCTCTTCACCGGCCAGAGCACAGGCATCCCCGAGGAACCCTGTGGCTTGGCACCTTGAGTCCAGCCTTCGCTGACATGGGCCAAGGCCGAGCCTGGCTGGAATCTTCCTTGCCTCTTCTGCAGCCTGGCCAGCTGTTCTTGAACCCCCGTTCATGGCTTTGTCACTTCCCAGCTCTGTGTTCCTGAGTGAGTTCCAGAACCTCTGAGAATCCTCATCACAGGACTGTGGCAATTAAACGAGAGCGAAGGCTAAGCCCTTGGCCCTCAATAACAATCAGTAACACGAATACACAGCGGTGAGTCTATCATCCGGCCCGCAGGCTCCCAAGGGAACAATGCAGACTTTCCTGGCCTCTCTTCCCTTGTGAGAGGCAGTCACACTATGAGCTGTCAGAGTGAGGCCAAACCTGGAGGCCCCCAACTACTTTAGTCTAAGAAAGAAGGTGGCAAGGGGGAAAATGTTATTGAAGCTAGTTTGATCTGAGGGGGAAAAAAGGCAGATTCTTACAAAGATGTGGCATTCTCTCAAGAAACCGAACAGAATCTTTGGGTCTCAGGAGGAGACGGGACTGGCTACTGGAAGGGGACTGGTAAGGGATTCTCATCTTTCTATGCCCAGTGTCCTGGACCCTGGATCCAGGGTCTGTGGATCTGTTCCTTAGCTTCTCAAAGTTTAAGGTTTCCCACAACACCTAAACTTACACAATCTCCCTTCGTGGCCATCCTGGACTGACTCACTTGGCTCCGTTTCAAAGTCACCAGAGAAGGACCCTGCTTACCCTGTCTTGGGCAAGGTCCACACCTGCAGACTGGATTGGAGAAGTTCCACCCTGTTTTGAGACTGGAGATAAAGGCATCCCAACACGTCAGGGCTGGGCAAAGCAGAGGCAGCCGTGACTGGAGACCTCCAAGGACCAGGAGCTAAATAAATACCCTGGCACACAGAGGTCCATCCTGAAGACTTGGAAGTCTTATGTCATCAGAGGCAGTGACTACTTGTTAAGAACACAGCTCTGGCTTTCCTGGCTGGGCGTCTTGTGTTGCCTTTTATAATTCAAGCCTACTGATCACCACTGCAGAAAACACGTCCTTTCTACCAGCATTCGATAATTCCTTGAAAAAAGAATGTACTAAAAATAATTCCTCAGAAGGCAGCCAACAGTTGGGTGGATGACCTAAAAACTTACCAAGTGAAATGCACCATTATGAAACCAAATCAGCTAATATTAACTAACGACCTCACAAATCGTCCCCATGTCACAGGGTAGGTGATCCAGCTTGCTCCGAGGATGGGGAATGAGGTCGTCTTTCACCACTTCCCTTGGTCCTTCCACCACTTGACTTCTGTTCCTCCTCCTGGTGTTTAAGAGCAAGGGAAGTCCAAGCCCTTCCTTGAGCAAAGGGATGGGAATGATGGAGAAACTCCCCTTCTGAATTCCCAGTCTGGCTCTGGCTCAACACAGAACTGCTGCCTGTAGTCTCTGGCATCCTCCAAAATAAAACTACTGTGTGGCCCAAAACAAACACTAAGCAAACCAACGGTAAGGGGAAAATATTTAGTGTATTTTCTGGCACTAGGGAAATTAAATTTGGCAACACCCCTGAAAACCCTGCAGATTGCTCATTCTGGTCCAACCATGTTTCTCTCATTAATTTTCACAAGCAAATAATCAAATCCAATAGAATTTTGTTGATGATGACCATTACCGAGTAATACCTGGTATGGTGATCACTTTTTCCTCCTGTGTATACTAACACTCTCCAAAAGCAGGACTACAGAATGTGCTAGAAACTCCGTTCCATTTACTCATTACTCAGGGAGAGGTGCCCTGTGATACTGCACCCTGGGTTGAGCTGTTTGAGGTACACTTCCCCCAAACAAAAGCATTTTGCACACAATCAACTGGCTCAGGAAAAGGAGATAGCTGAAGGCCTTTATTTACAGTGTCACTCCCCAAAGTGAGGTTTGGCAAGAACTTCAGTCTGTGTCAGATGGATTGTAAGAGCTTTAGTCAGTGTGCAAATAAAATCTACAAAGTAAGGCCTCGCCCAGTTTGAGAGACTGGGTTTGTTAGAAGGAACTGCACATTTGACAGCATTTCTGCCTGGGCAGAGATGGAAGGGAGGGAGTCAAGGGACACCCTGTTGGAGAGAAGAGTGTGCTTAAAAAAAAAAAAAAAAAAAAAAAAAGAAGTGCAAAGTGCTTCATGTAGAGCAGTGGTTCTCAAATTTTAGCTTGCACCAGAACCACAGGGACGGGACAGCTTCTTAAAACACATTTCTTTTCTTTTCTTTTTTTTTTTTTTTAAGATTTTTAATTTATTTATGTGACAGAGAGACAGCCAGCGAGAGAGGGAACACAGCAGGGGAGTGGGAGAGGAAGAAGCAGGCTCCCAGCGGAGGAGCCTCCGACTCGATCCCCGAACGCCGGGATCACGCCCTGAGCCGAAGGCAGACGCTTAATGACTGCACTACCCAGGGGCCCCCTTAAAACACATTTCTAATTCCACAGGACTGGGGTGGTGCCTGATGGTTTGCATGGGTACCGCTTTCTCCTGAGATGCCCCTGCCTGTGGTCCAGGGAGCATGTTTCGAGAGCTGCAGGGCCATCCCACTGTTTTCCCTCAGCAGCCAATGTCATGAGGTTGCCAGGCAAATGATGGTCTTCCTAGGCTCTCCAGGCCCTGAAGAGGGGAGGGAACTTGTGGAATCTCTCTTAATTTTGCAGCTGTCTCTTGCCACACCAACATACACGCTAAAAAGGGGGATTCTACCAGCTCTGGCAAGGATAAGACATTCTAAGGGCAAAGTGCTCCTGTTATTGAGTGGGACATTTTCCATATCAAAAGCATCCTGTGTTTTTAAGAGTGGAACCCAACAAAGAAGTCAGACTTTCTTGGCTGATCTCAGATGCAACTGTCCTTACCCTCTAAATGAAGGAAGGTATCGATGAACATATTTTTTAGGGAGTGGTTCTTATGCTGGAAGTGTGTTTATATACAGTACCTTGTCAGCCCTCCACACACCCTAGAGGCTGGTACATTGTACTCACTAGACACGCAGCTAAAAAGGGGAAGAGCCATTTTTGGAGTTGGCTTCCTTATCCTCTCCTTTGTTTTTCATGGATTCTTGGCCTTCTTTATCAAGAAAAAAAGACACTGGCAGATGGATGGGAAGGAACTAAAAAACCAGATATAGTAGATTCCTAATATGTATGACTGACCACATACATGGTGAACACGTTTTCCTTTGGTGTTCTCCATAAAATAACCAACATATGGTCCAAAATGAACTGGCACTAGGTAAAAAATGAGGTACTCCAAATGAAACTGTCTTTCCACAACTCCATGGAATGATGGTATAAGGGAGTTGTGGCAGACATGGGGGCCCACCCACATCCATTTTCCTTTTTCCCCTTAATAAGAATACCAGAATCTTACTTAAAGCATCAATATGCCCCCCTTAGAATATTTTTACACCTCCCTAGTAGCTATGAGTAGCCCTGCAATTAAATTCTGGCCAATGGCAAGTAGCATGTGACTCCTGGGAGAGTTCTTTTAAAGGAGGCTGAGCAGTTGGCAAAGGCCTCTTTCCTCCCTGCCCCCATTCCCCTTTCTTACTGTTTCCTGTGTGGAATGTAAAAATAATGGCTGGAGCTCCAGTAGCCATCTTATACCATGAAGTTCTTTATTATACCATGGAACACCAAACCAGCTCTGTATCACCTATCTCTGAACTTCTTGTACCAATAAGAGAAAGAAGTGATTTCTTTATTTATAGTCTCAGGTACTAGACTGTAATTCCAAATGATATAGCAATGGTCTCAAATGCTAGCATACTGTAGAATCATTTGAGGTCTTCATTAAACATTATCCCCATTTTCATTCTTCTGGGTCTGAAAAGAAAAAAGCCCAGAATTCTGTATTTTTTATTCTAAAGATTTTATTTATTTATTTGAGAGTAAGCAAGTGAGGGACAGATAGTGAGAGAGTCCATGAGTGGGGAGGAGAGGGGAAGCAGGCTCCCCGCAAGCAGGGAGCCTGATGCTGGGCTCTACCCCAGGACCCTGGGATCATGACCTGAGCCAAAGGCAGATGCTTAACTGATGGAGCCATCCAGGCACTCCCAGAATTCTATATTCTTAATAAACACCTCATACCACACCAGGAAAAACACTGGTTTAAGAGGAAGGCAAACAGGACTCCATAAAGTGAGGGTAAAAACTCCTGAAGTATAATCTCTGATGTGGGCTGAAACATCTGAAAGGCTTTATAAAAGCCCATCTTAACCCAGAGACTAACTAGATTAGACCTTTATTTCACACTCTCCCTCTCCTGCAGTTTGAGAAGCTTGGAACCTCGGTTAATCTACCTCAATTCAGGAAGGCACTATCTAGAATATGCCTGAGGTCTCAGAAGGCAGGTGCTACAGAGAAGGGAAAGATGCTGCCTGAATTTGTGGCACGTAGTGGTTTTTATGAAAAGTGCACACTAGTTCTGAAATGGAGACCTGGAGAACAATCGGGAAGCATTACAGCTACAAGCAAGTGGTGATGGGCTGCTTTTAAGGGCCCATTTGTTCACTGTGCCCCCACTTGCCAGAATTTCATTACCCAAGCGAGAGGAGAAAAGTGGTGTTAAGTGGCATCTAAGAGATAAAATTGTACCAAGTTTGGCTCTTTTCCTTTTCTCCTGGAGACCCACATTATAATTGTAATTGGTTTACTCAGGAAGTAATGTAGGAAATAACAGTCCCATACCTAATGTCTAAACAATACCTCCATCATGCTTCAACTCCCACAGGAGTAGGATCAAAAATCAGAAATGAAAGCTCATATACAGGGTATTTTTAAAGAAGAGTATTTCAAAGGCTTTCCCCCCTCTTTCTTTCTTAGTTTTTGCTCGCACGCAATGTCTGATTCAACATTAAACCATGTCAGACGTAGATTCAACACATACCCAGAATCCAGTCACTCCCCTCCACCCTGTAGGACCGACTAGCCATGACTAAGTGCTCACAGGAATGACTGCCACGGCTGCTTCTGGACCCTGGCTCTCACCTTTGTTCCCCTGCAGGTGATTCTCTATTCAGCAGCAAGAACCACCCTATTTGAATACTAACCAGGTCAGGTCTCACTGTTTTTCTAAAAATCTTTCATGACTTCCCACTCCCCTCTGATTCAAAGCCAAAGTCTTCACTACACCATCAAGATCATGCCTCCTGAACACTTGGCTGATTCTATCGCTTACGATATTCCTGTGGCTCAGTTCTGCTCCCAGTGCTCTCCCCGTTCTTCCTCTCACCTCAGGGCCTTTGTAGTAGCCATTCTCTTCACCAGGCACATCCTTTCCCCCAGATATTTAAGTGATGCCCATTCTCACTTCCTCCAATCTTTGCTCGAAGGTCACCTCATCAGAGAGGTCTTCCTCCTCAGAGAGGACCACCCTAATCAATCCTTATCAGAGAGGATGACCTTAATCAATCCTTATCAGAGAGGACAACCTTAATCAATCAGCACCTTCACCTCTTGTTCATGAGACCAGTGCTTCTCAAACGGGGCTAATGCTGACCCGCAGGGGTTATTTAGGAATGTCTGGAGACATCTTTGGTTGTCACACCTGGGGAGAGTGTGTCCGTACGTGCAAATGTGCATGCTATTGGCATCTAGCGGGTTGAGGGCAGGGATGCTGCTAAGTCTCCTACCACGTACAAGAGAGCTTCCACAGTAAAGAACAGCCTGGCTCAAAATGTCAATAGCACTGAAACTGGTAAACACTTAACCTGCTTTTCTTCAAAGAACTTACCACGCACCAATGCATAATCTGCTCATTCACTGTCTCTCTCTTCCCTCTAGAGTGTGAATACCTGGGATTTCGTTGGCTATATACTGCCTCCCCCCATGAGTGTCTTATACCTAGCAGGTGTTCAACATGTGTTTGCTGAGTGAATGCATGCTGTGTTAAATCTCACCTTTCTGCCTCTCTGGTTTATGGAAGGATTTGGACAGATACACAGAGCAAGAGAATACACAGGTGAGATTTCTGGAGGAACCAGGGTAAAACTCACAGAGCTTTCCTTTCATCCCATCAAAGCACCTGCATTGTCACTGAAGATTCCTGTGTACAGGGGGTGGGGAGGGGGGGAAGGTTGGAGGAGCAGTTAGAAAGATGAAGGGAATAACTGACAAGGAACTGTTTCTTTAAGAGGAAGGGGCAAGGCAATACCCACTTGTATTTGAAGCTAGAGAATTTCTTTGAGTCAACTTTGTTGAAACTATAGAAAATAATCACATTATGTCCTAAGGAGTTCCTGTAATCAATCACAAATCATGTGAATTGTTCTTATATGCCTCCTACTCCACATACTCACTCTCTCCAAACCTTTAGGATTTAAAAATTTTTTATTTAGAATATTAGAATATTAAACTTCAATGTTTCATTAGAAAATACCTTCCATTTAGTTTGGAGCATTACCTGGCCGTTATTGTATTCCATCTTAAAGAAGAGGTTCCAGAATTGAAAGAACTTGGAGTTTCAACACTTCCCCTTCAAACTACAATTCCATAAAGACTCCCCTCCCCCAATTTTACCGAAACACTCCTTGCAGAATGTCTACACATTTGCATACATGCCCTGCTAAAAATTCCTCAACAGTTGCTTACTTTTTTTGGTAACAGTTTCAATATTTCCTTTAGACAAAATACACACATACATATGTATGGAAAAAGCAGGATGGTAGTTTCCTCTAATGGTTAAGTGTTTGGATTCTGGAATCACATTGTTTGGGTCTGAATACCGGATTGAACACTTACCATCTGTACAGAGTTGGGCAAGTTACTCTATATCTCTTATAAAGTCAATATCTTCATCTGTAAAATGGGGACAATAATAGTCACCTTAAAGTATTGCCATGAGGCTCAAAGGGTGTAGTGCCACCAGGACAGAGGCAGGCACACAGCGAAGGTTCTATTTTTTTTTTTATTTTTTTATTTTTTTTTAGCTTTGAAGCCATCGAATGCATAAGTCATACATGTCTGTGTCATGGACTGAATTGTACTCACCTGTCCACGTGCTGAAGCACTAACCCCCAAAGTGATTGTATTTGGAGACAGAGCCTTTAAAGACAGGATTACATTTAAACGAGGCCAGAAGGGTGAGGCTGTAATGAGAAAGAACTGATGTCCGTGTAAGAAGAGGAGGAGACACCAGGAGCGTGCATGCACAGAGAAAAAGCTATGTGAAGATACACGCAGAGGGCAGTTGTCTGCAGGCCAACCCTGCTGGGAGCCAGATCTGGGACTTCTTGCCTCCAGGACTGTGAAGGAATAAAATCTGCTGTTGACGCCACCCAGTCTGTGGAATTCTATTAGGGTAGCCTGAGCAGACTGGACAAGACAGTCTCCTATACGCAAAGAACAGTTCAGGGCTTGTGGGCAAAGGACACGCATACAAATAAGAAATGATCGCCAGATGAAGGAGGTTCTATTTGAGTACAATATATAAGACAAGCACGCAAGTGACTGTAATGCAAAGTTAAAATAAAGCAAGAGCCAGCCGAGGTGGACAAAAATGCTACAGAGTTTCAAAGAACAATGAATCAAATCCCTACATGCGTACGTTTGCCATTTCCATGGTGGAAACAATCCCACTGTGGATGATTTCTAGCTACCTGTGTGATGTCATTGGATGAGGGACTGGGAAGGGCGCAAAGTTGCATCCATTATATGGTACTGTCACCGCATGGAGGTAACCGATGAAATAAACCCAAGAGCACAGATAGCAGTGCAACAGAGGAAAGTAATTAGGAAGGGATGAGTTCTGAGTACCTATTACTTTTGTTTTTAATATGTTTATACAATTAAGCTTTAAAAATGGCTGAATGAGCACTGGGTGTTATATGAAACTAA
This sequence comes from Ailuropoda melanoleuca, assembly GCF_002007445.2. NCBI lineage: Eukaryota > Metazoa > Chordata > Mammalia > Carnivora > Ursidae > Ailuropoda > Ailuropoda melanoleuca. The sequence continues at coordinate 30,849,654 of NC_048221.1, forward strand.
TGAATCATTGAACATTATATCAAAAACTAATGATGTACTATATGTTGGCTAATTGAATAAAAAAAAAAGTTGCAACCCCCCCCCCAAATGGCTGAATTTAACAACTGGCTTACAGAATTCCTGAAAACTGACCAACTGGATCTTGTGAGGTCAGCCAATTCCAGCATACCACTGTCTTAAACTTATACTGTCAGTTTCTTTGGCAAACTCTCTTTAAAAGGTAAAAACAGTAGGAGGTCTGTAAATACCTCAAGACTACTTCAAAGGGCATGAAGACAATCCACCCAGCTCTAGCTCTGTCTTTGATGGTTCTGGCAAACAGCACATTGCGCCAAGTCATCTACTTTCACTGATACGTTCTTCAAAATATTTACAGGTCTCACTCTGCTAGTCCTTTCCATGTTCCCTCCATCTGTGTGCCAAAAACTCTGCTCTTTCTTTATACATCTTTTCCTTTGCTCCCCTCTTGTTTCCTTCTTAAATCCCTGGGCATAATCCAGAAGTGAAGAACATTTTAAAATAGTCATTTATGTACTGGCAGGTGTCTGGTTTTCTCTTCTAATGTTAAAAAGGATGTGAGTCAAACATATTGTAGGAATCCACAAAAAAGAAAACAACAAAAACCCCACCTGAAACCTTAATAAAACTCTACTTTTTTAAAGCTATCCTGGGAATGGCCAACGGTGTTTTAGGTCATTGATTCCTCCCCAAAAAAAAAAAAAAAAAAAAAAAAAAAAGAAAAAAGATTTTCCACTTCTGGGATAGCCACTCAAACCTCAACTATGTTAGTATTTATCTACAGTGTGGAAGAGAGAAACTGCATTTGATATTTAATGTTTGAGTCTTGACTATGACAGATGCTCAGTCTGCAACTGTGACCAAATTATCTAAATTCTCTGGGCTTCCGTGTCTTCATTTCTAAGACTAGGATAACTGTACTCATCTCTCAGCATTGTGAGGATTAAAGGTGTTGACAGAATGAAAATACACGGTTAACCATAAGGCCGTATATAATTGTCAGGTGAGTATTATTACTGAAAATAAAAACAGTGGAGGTAAGAATTGCATTGCATTAGAATTGGGCAGCTAGTAATAACAACCTAAGTATAGTGGGCTAGAGCCAATATGGCACATTTTGTAAAAACCATCAAGCATCTAGATTCTATCTTTCTATACCACCATCCTGTTAATGGCATCTATGCTCCAAATCACAAAATGGCTGTTGGAGCTCCAGCCATCATATTCACATTCCAGGCAGGAAGCTAGGGAAGGTCAAGGGGAAAATTACCCATCTCTCAGTTGGATCAATAACATTTAGAGATCTCCTAGAAGTATTATCCAACTTCTATTTATAACCTTTTGTCTAGACCCAGCTCCAAGAGAAGCTAGAAAATGTAACCCTTAATTTAATAATCACTGTTCAGAATGAAATCAGGTTTTGTTAGTAAGAAAGGAGGAGACACTTATATGGGATGGACATGTAGCAATTGTGTCCCAATAAATATATCAGTTTGGGTTACCTCTTCCCTAGGTGGATTCCTTAGGAGTTTCCTATATGGCATCTTTCCTTTGTGTTAAGTTATTGTTTCTGATTCTACATGTCACATAATTAGTCCATTTTCCTCCTCTATTATTAGAAAGAACGGATATACAATGTCACGTAAAACCATTTTGAAGAAAATTTAGAAAGCAGCAATAGGAAAAATCCTAGAACAAATTCAACTTTTTAACTACTCAAAGGGATGTATAAGGACACAAGCTATAATTCTAGTAAGAATTCTTCCTTAAATAGACAGGAGACTGGTGATGACAGGATGCCGTGGGAAATCTGTTTTAAATTACAAGTCGGTTGGGGTGCCTGGGTGGTTCACCCAGTTGAGCATCGGGCTCTTGATTTCAGCTCAGGTCACGATCTCAGGGGTGAGCCCTGCAAGGCGAGGGTGAGTCCCCCCCCCCAGTACACACACACCACACGTGCATGCTCTTGTTCATGCATGGTCTTTCTCTCTCTCAAAAAAAAAAAAAAAATATAAGGGGTGATCTTTATTTGGAATCAGTTCATTTAAGGCAGTTTCATTTCTGCCCATTAAATGATGGTTGTGAACCCATGAAAAAGTATGAGAACTAAGGGGCTGTGTATATATTACCGAATAAATATTTCTGACTACCATGGCTACCTTTAGCCTGAGCTCCATGGCCTGCCCCATTAAGTTGCAAATGTATCACGGATACAATGGCAAGAACTGAGTCTTCCCTGCTCTAAGAGGCCAAAAGGTCAGGGAAGGTAATACCCTGGCCTGCAGTTCAAGGTTAGATATGGCCATAAAACTCTGAATGTCCTATACTGTGCTACTGCGGAGAAACAGACAAGAAGGAAGGTTTGGTGAGGATGAGCCAGATTATGCCACTGTCATAAACAACAAAATGTCACTGGCTTTGCACCACAGTCATTTTTTAATTAGAATAAAAATGTTTGATGTTCTTATTGTGGCAAACCTATATAAGATTTGCTATTTTTTAATTTTATATTTTTATTTATTCTATTCTATTTTATTTTATTCTATTTTATTTTATTTTTTGTTGTTTTTAAGTAGGCTCCCTGCCCACTGTGGAGCCCAAAGCAGGGTTTGAATTCATGACCCTGAGATCAAGACCTGAGTGGAGATCAAGAGTCAGATGCTTAACTGATTGAGCCACCCAGGTGCCCCCATTTTATTTTAAAGTGGACAGTTCAGCATTAATTACAATCATCACCACCACAGTCCTTTACCAAAACATTTTCATCCTACCAAACAGAAACTCTCTATCTTACCTTAAGCAAGAATTCCTTCTTTTTCCCTTCCCCTAGCCTCTAATCTACTTTCTGCCTCTATGACTTTATCCAGTGTAGGTATTTCATCTAAGAGCAATCTACAATAGTTTTCTTTTCTGGCTTATTTTACTTAGCATAATTTCCCCCAAGGTTCTTTCTAGTCATAGCGTCTGTCAGAACATCTTCTTTTTACGGCTGAATACTATTTCATTGGATGAATATACCACATTTTGTTTATCTATTCACCTGTTGATAAAACTTGGGTTGTTTTCCCTTTTCGACTACTGTGAACAATGCTTCACTCTGTACTGGCACGGTGTAATAATATCTGCTCAAATTTCTGCTTCCAGTTGTTTGGGTAGATACCTACGAGTGGAATTGTCAGATCATATGTTTAATTTTTTTGAGAACTTCAAACTGTTTTCCACAGTGCCTGCAGTGTTTGCCATTTCCGCTGGCAGCGCACATGAATGAGGGCTCCAACTTCTTCACATCCTCGCTCACGCTGGCTATTTCCCATTTCCAAAAATTATAGCCATCCTAGTAGGTGTGAAATGGTATCTCTCTGGGGTTTTGATTTGCATTTCCCTAATGAATAATGACGTTGAGCGTCTTTTCAAGTCCTTATTAGCCATTTGTTGATCTTCTTTGGAAAAGTCTCTGTTTGGGTGCCTGGGTGGCTCACTTGGTTAAGTGTCTGCCTTCAGCTCAGGTCATGATCCCAGCGCCCTGGGGTTGAGCCCTGCGTTGCACTCCCTGCTCAGCGGGGAGTCTGCTTTTCCCACTGCCCCTCTCCCTGCTCGTGCTTTCTCTCTTTCTCTTAAATAAAAAAAAATAAAATCTTTTAAAAAAAGTCTCTATTCAAGTTCTTTGCCTATTTTTTAATTGTGTTTTTTATTTTGTTGTTGAATTATAGGAGTTCTTTATATGTTCTGTATACAAAAGCCTTATCCATACCAGTTTTATTTCTCACTTACACTATATCTCTGATATGAGCAAGCAGAGACCCAGGTAAAGGAGGCTCTGTATTACTATGTGCCTCCACAATGATGGCAGCAGAAAAAACAAAGACTAGAGCTGAACACTGGCAATTAAATGCTATTATCTGGATGTGAAGCCTGCAACTTCTGCATATATTTCATTGGTTAAAGCAAGTCACGTGGTCCTACCTAATTTGCATGTGCCTGGAAGAAGCAGGAGTCAATCGTTTGTGAACAGCCCTAATACCCACTATAGTAGAGAAAGAATGGAGTGGTGTGTGAACAATACACTACCTTTTGGAAAGGACATTGCAGTTACTTCTTGTTATTCATGGTAGTTATAGTCTATAAAGTACTGGCAAGTAAACGGTTGCTCCCAGGGGAAATACAGGACTAGGTTCCTGCCAAACTCTGGTCACATTTTTGTCAGTGGATCAATACAAGACCTTGTTCTAACTACATATATATATATAGTTGATTCATTAACATTGAATTCACGGTTGGCAGCGCTATAACTCATACTGTGTAAAGATCTATTATTATCTATTGAACATATATTCTCCATGAGAGATCTCACAGGGTTCTTGCCCTCAGGAACATCAGACAGCACTCTAGCACTGAGCTTGAGAGGCAACTTAAACAGTGAAATCACCAAATGCAAAACATGTAGCACTAAACAGACAACAAAAAGCATGCTTCTTTATTTTATGAGAGCTGAAACAAAGGCAAAGCATTGCCTTGTTCAACCACAACTGGCAATGTGCATGTTGGATGATTCAGTTTTTTCACCCCTCCACACATGTCAGGGAATAACTGCAAAAGTCCTACGGGTATTGATTTGGGGGTCACAAACAAATTTTGATGATGAGTAGGTGAATTTGCAAATACTCTGTGAATAATGAGAATCAGCTAGATTCTAATCTATTTGACCTGCTCAGGAGTAAGGGGCTTACCCAGGATTCCAATTTACGTCTGACTTCAAAGCTCATTCTCTTTCCATTTCACTACACTGTCTTCATAAACCAGGCACAGGATTACACTCTGCCCTAAGTATTTGATGAATAAATGGCCAATGCAGTCACAGTTCATTCATCAAGCTTGAGATTCCTGCTAAAGCCTTGAATAATGAACAGGCTAGAGTGGCTGCTTAATCATGAAAACCACATGGACCAAATGGAACTCCAAAGAAGGTGGACATCCACAGAATTATTTGGTAATGTGCACGCTTTGAACGTTATGGGGTAAGGATCATGTGAACTGACTCAGGCTTGACGAAGTTTTTTCTTTGAGGTCTATGCAAGAGAAGATAATGTGCTTGAGTTTATCCCCAACAAAGACCATGTGGTCTTTGAAACGACTGCTCCAATTCCTAACAGTACATTTTAAAATTTTATTAGTTTATTAGTTTATATATTTATTTTGTGGTAAAATACATATAATATAAAACTTACCGTTTTAACCATTTTAAAGTGGCATTAAGTACATTGTTGGGCAGACATCACCACCATCCATCTCTAGAACTTTCTCATCTTTCTAAACTAAAATTCCATAGCTATTAAATACTAACTCCCCAATTCCTGCTTCCCCACCCTTGCACAACCATCATTCTCTTTTCTGTCTCTATGAACTTGACTACTTGAGAGTAATTTTTATTACATGTTGGGACCAAATGTTCTTCTCCAGTAACACTTCTCTGAAATCCGGTGAAAATCAGTGGGGGGAAAAATGAGTCAGACAATATATACAGGCTTATGTTTAAGTCATTTTATAAGCAACTTTCCTTCTGTTTTTAATAATACAATTAAAGATTCCAGAGGAGACACTGGTCCCAGCCATCAGTATCTGTAACAAATGAGAGGATGTGAAACTCAGCCGTTCACAGAGAAGACCAATGAGATAAATCGCCACTGGTAACTGGGCAAGTTATTTCTTCTGACTTTTCAGCCTCAGGGCGATAACTTAACATTTCACAGATCACAGAATTTCCATTATATAGCAATATATATTGCTCACTCAAGATAGTCTCCTTATTATTTTAGAAGTGGCATGAGAAGAATCAAAAGTGTTGGCCACTAATTGCGAGAAAAGAGAATTCAGTATCAACTAGGCTCAGACCCACATAGGTGGTTCCAGCAGGCACTCTAGCATCTTGACATTCCTGACGATCTAGTGTAAAACAATGTTCATCCACATGTTGTAACCACAATCTCATGCTAAAAACAGTAGATATTGTTATGTGCTTAGCCAACAACAGTGTCCAGTTGTAGTAGTACCCTGTAGTCTTGGTCTTCTGTCATAATTACAATATTTTCCCTTGTTGCCTATAGCAATCTTTACTCTTGTTTTAGTTTACTCTACATTCCTCTAAAATCTTTTTGGAAATCAGCAGAAAATGGATGAAAAGAAAAGCAAAACCTTAATTTTACTATATATTTTTTAGAAAGCAGACCTATAAAAATGGGGAGTTTCCAAGTCCTTATCTATGTTAAGAAAGGGGAATAAAGATGTAAAAAAGACATGAAATGATCTCAAAATCGTTAGTACTGATACAATTTTGATTTTAAATTGTTTTCTTACACTTGAGCAAATATGAACTCAAGTGAGGTGGCTGGAAAGCATACTGATATGCAGGCTTTTTAAGATGGGAGGGAAAACTCTTTCACAAGTAATCTAAGACATGGTACTAAAAGGACATCACAGAAGTACCCTGTCATAGTTAGGAGGAGGATGGAAACATTGATACCTGTTTAAAATGAATGACATGTGAACACCCTGAGGTTGAAGGGAGCTCAGGGTACGTGAAGAGTGGCAAGGGGTCCAGCATGGCTGGATGTTAGGAAATGGTGAGCCACCCCTACAAAAAGAGGAACATATTCCACAGCTTTCCAAAAATAAAGGAAAATGAAGGAAACTATTAAAAAATAGAAGTCAAGAAAATAGAAAAAAGTAAAGGAAGAAAGATGACAAACACAAAACAACAAAAAATGGTAGTAATAATTATCTGAGTTACCATACCATAACAAATGTAAATATATTATATCCATCAATTAAAAGATAGATTATCAGTTTGGATTAAAAAGAAAAACACATTATCCATCATATGCTTTACTCAAAAAAACCCATAAGAAAAGGTTGAAATAAAGGAATGAAGAAGCACAGTCTTGCAATTATTCACCAAAAGGAAGCTAATGTGCAATGTTAACACTATACAAACCAGGATTTGAATCAATATAATTAGTAGTGATGAAAAGGGATGGTACAATTGAGTAACGGTTAACTGATCCTTGGTCATTTCAAAATTGTTAGTGATACAATTTGTTGATCACTTTGTAATAGCCACTGGTTCACTTTTTATGTTTCAGGAAAATATTATTAATGCAGCATTCATAAGCTTTTTAAAAGCTATAAAAATGATTTTCATTTTAAAATAAATCAAATGCAAAAAACACTAAAAAGGGATGCTACAAAATAATAAAAGGAATCATCTAGAAAAATATAGTGTAACTATAAACTTGTAGGCACCCAAAATATAGCCTCAAAACATATAAAGCAAAAACAGAAATACAAGGATAAACAAACCCATAAATACAATGAGGCATTTTAAGATGCCGTTCTCAGCCACTGAAAGATCAAAAAGGCAAAAAATTATGAAGGCAATAGAGGATATTATATCAATAGTAATTATTGCTCACTAATGCTATCATGTTTTTTTCTAATAACTTGGAAACATTACCTTCTTTATTCTTACTTTATATTGGGAGGAAAGATTTAATATCCTTATTTTCTAAATGAGAAATGGAAGCTATACAGTGCTAAGAAACTTGGTCAAGATCACTTAGAAATACTACTGTCTGAAACTGAATTTTCTGATTCATAACTTTTTCTGGACTTGAATGCCCCCTTTTTCTATCTGTCTGATCTACCATCCTTAAGTACTTTCCCTGATGTTGTACGGGGAAGAGTGGTCAAATAGATCAAATTCTGGCTCTATGTGACAACATGCAAATCGTATGCTTTGTCTCAGATTGTGTTCTTAAGCATCAAATGCACGGTTTAGGTTCAATAATTCCTGTGGTCTCATTTCTATCGTTCTTGTATCTGCCCACGCTCTCCCCCCATTCTCTGGACTACCACTTCAGACTTAGATCTCAGTTTTGTTATCGCAGATAGGCCTTTCCAAGAAAGTGTTTTCGCACCAATTGGACTTTCCAACCGGTAAGTCTATCTAACACTAGGAACCATTACAACCTCGTTTCACAAATGAGGAAAAATGACTTCACCAAGGTAGAGTAACTTGCTCCAATCATAAATACAGACAGAGAGTGGCAGACGTGGATCGGGTTCCTGGTGTGTCTGACACCACACTAAGGGCTTTTAATCCCTATGCTTGGGAAGGACTACCCACAGACGTGATTTTAGCAGAGCTGTTTCTTATGTAATAGTCACCATCCAGATGAATACTTGATTATCCACATAGCAATGGGGTTCAGGAGAAGATGGACGCTTCAAAATCATGCACAAGCTCAATGTCAAATTTATCCACACTGATCTGAACCTCTCCCTCCAACATGAAAAGAGGTGCCAAGTGCTTAGCAAAATTGGTTGGTTGGTATTTCAGCACCTTCCCCTGCCTACCTCTCTGTCCAAGGCTCTTATGTTTGCAATGATTTGTTCAATGTGAAAGAGGAAGGAGAAAATAGAAAGGGACACGAAGTATTCACGATCTTGACCATCAAAACTGGAAGGAAAACAGTCCCCCCTTTCTACTACTAATTACTCAATGCCACCGAGGACAGGAATACCACTTTCTCTAATATTCTTTGGCAAGGGTCAGACAATAGATTTCCCAAAACCTCAGGATTGCAGGGAAATAAGAAATAAAGTCATCAATAAGCTAGGCTAGTTAATGTTTACAGTCCCTTCTATGTTGCTGCTAGACTTTTTGGTACCTTTATGGAAATTACACAGATAACCTCCCACCTACAAATTAGAAAAAGCCCCCAATCTCTTAAGAAACACAGCAAGGTAAGATGCAAGGTGCCTTATGCTAAATAAAAGGTACTCCTTTTGGGAATCATCAGAGCATAGGTGACTATTAGCCCCCAATCACCCCCTTGGCTGGGAGCCTTTGTGCAGTGCACAAACTGTACAACTGTATGCAGTGGCCCTGATCCCCTCTCAAGTGAGAGCTCATGAATTTATCCATTTGGTGCAGGAAATTCAGGTTCAGAAATTGCCTAAGTAATTAGTTTCTTTTAGCAAGATCTGATCACTGAGTTTTAATCAGCCAGAGCAATAACAATTGCCACCACTATTTACTGAGGGCCAACTACATATTAAGCACTGTCCTAGAGAATTTGCAGAGATGATGAAATGAGCCAGTCTGTGGAACTGATTTTTCAGTGCCCTCCATCTGGATGTTGATGAGTTCTGTCCCCAATCTCCTTTTTATTGTGCATAATTAATACTAAACAAATTCCTTCTGACAGCACTTGGCCAAAAGGCCCCATTAAATCCTGAGGCAACCACAGAACCCTAGGCAGAACCCACTATTGGTATGAGAACATGTTTTCCTTCCTTTCTGCTAAAGATCAAGTTCATTCATTCAGTCACTAGATTGAAGTAACTGAAATACAATAAACTGCACATAATCAAAGTATATAACTTGATAAATTTTGACATATATATATCACCATAAAACCATCAGCATAATCAAGATAGAGAAAAAAAACGCTATTACCCTCAAAAGGTTCCTCTTCCTTTTTGCCATTCCTCCTTCCCACTCTCCCCGCCCCTCCTATCCCCAAGTAACCACTGATCTGCTTTCTGTCACTATAGATTAAATTTTCTAGAGTGTTATATAAATGGAATCATACAGTATGTAATTTTTTGGTCTGGCTTCTTTCACTCAGAATAATGATTTTTTGATTCCTTCATGTTGTTGCCCGTCTCAAGAGTCCATTCCTTTTTATTTCAGAATATTCTACTCTACAGGTCCGACACACTTTGTTTATCTACTCATCCATTGATGGACATGGGGTTTATTTCCGATTTCCCACTATTAAAAAGAAAGCCCCACGTTTAAGGTATTGTCTCATTTAATCCTTACAACCATGCTATCGTCAGATAATGATGTTCTCATTTTTCACATGATCAGAAAGCTCATGAAGGCGGATGAACTTGGTCAATGTCTGGGAGCAACACGGCTAGGATTTGAACACAGAGCGAGCGAGTGTCCAAGCTCATGCTCTGGAACACTGTGAGCTGAGAGGAATAGGGACTTCAAAGACAGAAGGCACGGGAGAGCAGCACAGGGCCTCAAGTCTGCGAGTGGGTCTTCCACAAAGAGGGTTGTCTCCATCTGCCTGTGAATGAGTCTGTGTCATGCAAAGCAAAATCTCAAGACAGGGGCTGCGAAGCACCTGTTTTATACTGGACTCGGGGAACAGCCACACCGGAATCCCACCTGGACTAAGGGTTTGCAGGTAACGATGACTTAATAACAGTCGAATAAATGGCTGAGTGCAAAGTGAATGAATGAGTGTACAGAGAAACAGATGGATAGGTGGAGAAGATTAGTTATTAATCGACTTGATAGTAGACTCACCCAACCATCCTATGAAATTACTCAAAATAGCTCATGAGTCATAAGGCAGAGATCAACCTGAGAGTAAATCAACTGTCACAGCAGCTCACAGTGTAGGCCGCTCAGTCCACAGAAAGGGCGGGCAGCTGCGTACTCAGGCAGGAAGTCCACGGCCTGAGGCCTGCTTGCCATCCTGAGCATCCCGGAAAGCATCTACTATAAAGGCGGGGGCCATCCATCTTGAAAGCTAGAAACCTCCATGGCAGCTCTCCCTTCCTGCGTTTGCAGATGAATCTTGGTTTCTCTAGGCGTCACACTCTGCACACAAGCCTTGACAAGGCCCTGTTCGGGGAACCTGGCCACAAGGCCACTGATGTAATCCAGCAGAGGCCCTGAAGCCTGAACCCAGCTTCTAGTCCCATCTCTGACAGCTCCGTTGAAAATAAGTTCATTAACAGGCAGTTTTATTGAAGAGTGCACACAGGCATATTTCCCATTGCCATGTGATGATGTCAGAGCATTTCTGGAGCCAAGATCAACAGGGCATCCATCATTCATGTGACTGGTTTCCTGAGATTGTTGTGGGGCCTCCTTCTACCTTCCTTCCCCACTCACCTCTCACAGTGCACCGACAGCCCTGGGATGAGTGACAGGGAAGGTGAACACAGGAGAGGCTGCTTAAAAAATGTAATCCAATCCAGTTGGGGAGCCATGCGTCTCACTGCAGCCATGAAATTCCATTTTGAGCTCAGCGTGTAGTGATGGAATAATGAAATGAAGGTGGTAGTGCAAATGGCTGTTGAGTCTAATGATGGTGTTTGTGGGGTTTTTAGAGGCGTGATTTGATTGTACGTTCCCTTCTTAAGAACCAGAACCCTCAGCAGGCCTAGAGAGATGAACCATTTTGTCATTCTTCTCTCCCTTCCCCCAGATCTGCAACCTCTGTCCCTCTTGGCGTAAACAGCTTCACACATTAAAAAGAACAAACTGTCAATAGCCTGAAAGTGAATGGCAAAGCTGGTTTCTGGCACTGTGGACCCAGCCCAGGGTGAGTCACAGCTGTAAAACTCATGCTTCTACAATAACAGGGACCAGAGCATTTTCTGAGTGAGTGGGCCAAGGAGAGGGCTGAGGAACAGGACCAGTGAAAGGACTATGAAAGCATCCTGAATTCTCCTTTAACAAACAACCTTCTATTCAGGCCATATTCAGGAGACGTCAGCCAGGGGCAGGATGCCGAAGGAAGGGGGCAGCTTCTGGGGTTCATCCCTGTTATGACCCACAGCCAACTCTGCTGCAGTGTCTTGAAGACCCCAATAATGACCGTGGTGATGACAGCAGCTACCATTCGATGAGGACCACCTAGGGGTCAGCATCTCCCAGGCTCTTTGGAGACAAATTCCGTTAGTCCTCACAGCTACTTCACACCTGGGCGTGAGCCTCCTCATTCAGAGACGAATGAGTGAAGCTCAGGGCAGCCCAGGTCACAACGCTAATGGCTGGGAGAGCCATATATTTCTAACATTGGTTTTTCCATTACCCTAGAGCAGCAGTTTTCAAACTTGGACACGTATCAGAAACACATGAAGTCTCTGTCCAAAAAGAATGTTGGGCCCACCTTCAAAGGAACAGAGCCTGGAAATCTGCATTTTTCAGTAAGTTCCCAGNCTAATGGCTGGGAGAGCCATATATTTCTAACATTGGTTTTTCCATTACCCTAGAGCAGCAGTTTTCAAACTTTGACACGTATCAGAAACACATGAAGTCTCTGTCCAAAAAGAATGTTGGGCCCACCTTCAAAGGAACAGTGGCAAAGTACCTCATGCTGCTGGTAGGGGACCCATACTTTGAAAACCATTGGCCTTGGCTGACAAAATGTGGGTAATCTAACCGTCATTCTACAGAACAACTCAGCTCAAATGTCATTTCCTTGGAGAGGCTTTCCCTGGCCACCCCATCTAAAGTAGCTTCTCTAAATCAGGGACCAGCAAACTACGGCCTTTGGGTCAAATCAGGCCCACTGACTATTTTTGTAAATAAAGTTTTATTGTCACCTGGCCATGCCCGTTCATCTACATACTGTCTATGACTGCCTTCCCACTACAACACTGGTATTTGGGACAGAGGTTATATGTCCTCCAAAGCCTAAAATATTTACTACATGGCTCTTCACAGAAAAAGTATGTCTGCTCTGGCTCTAAATCATATCTCCCATTTTTATTGCTTTTCCAACAGACATCATTTCCTGCACATATCTTGTTCACTTGTACAGACAAACTGCTAATTTGTCTGTAGCCTCTCCTACGATGTCAGCTCTAGAAGGGCAAGGAGACTTGTTTGCTCATGCCTGTCCCTCAGTGCCCAGCACAGAGCTGGCACCCCAGAATATCTGCTGAATGAATGAGCATCACGGTTGAGTGCCTGGGTCCATGACGCTGCACAGGCAGGAGGGCCAGTGCTGGAGGAAGAGGGGATATGGTTCTCACTGTGTGGGCTGTCAGCCAGGATGAGAGAGTGAGGAGAGCCAGAGAGAAACAGGGATTGTTGATGGGGGAAAATCAGCCTTTGAAGTTTCCTGCTTTCTGCCGTAGATGGGGAAACAGGAGGTGGAGAAAAGAGGAATCCCTTAGTCACCAGGATCAACCTGAGATTAGGGGAAACTTCCCTCCCCTGAGAATGAAAGAGCCTTGTGTGACACATGCTGCCGGCTCTTCCAACACATGCCACATCGGCGTCCTTGGCTGTGATATCCTGGGTGGATCGCCGCAGAAGAAAGAGGGGTGGAGAGGGAAGAGCCCAAACTGGCAGTGGAGTGGAGAAGACAGCCAGGGTGAGCCGTGACTCCGCCCCTTCCTATCTGTGGCAACCTGGTCGAGTTTCCGATCCTCTCTGAATGGCAAGGGATTCACGGGAAGAGGGAGGGATTTTGTACAAGGATGAAATGCTATTGTTTATTCAGGTAACATCTGTTTATCGGATGTGTAATATGTATCAGACGTCCTTTTAGGTACCAAGCACACTCTGTGAACAAGACAATATGTGACTCCCTCTGACAGGCTGACATTTAAGAAGGTAGGGCATCAGACAAAACGCACAGACAGAAACCTACAGGGAGTATCCGTATGAGGGGCTCTCTGTTGCCTTGTCCTCACCTTCAGGCAGAAACATCGAGGTAATGGGTATGAGNGTGAGGTCTCCTTCGATTTCCCGGGGCTAAAAAGACAGTGGGGTTTTCCAGGCTTCACATCCATGGATGCCTCGGCCAGAGCTGGACACTGCATGGGCTCCATACATCTCTCCCCAGAGCACTGGCCAACCCCTGCCCAAATTCTTCATGCAAATGCAAAGTTGATACTGATTTCATTTCACTTCTGAGCTTCACACAAATGGGTCCTGTAACATCTGCAACAAGCCAGATCTTTGCATGGCCACCTTCTGTATGTCCTTCAGCAGCATTTCAAATACCACCTCCCCAGAGAGGCTGTCCCTGACCAATCGGTCTAGATTAGCTGGTCCCTCCAACACTCTGGCCAACCTCCATTGTCACAGAAGCTGCTGTATTTTCTTTGTGGCATGGATTAGATGGGACAGCGCTTGTAAAGCACCCAGGATCATGTCTGATGCTGGAAGAGTTCCCTAAATGTTTACTCACCGTTATTAACATTATTGTTCTTTTTCATGTATCGCCATCTTGAATGATCTTGAACATCTATTTGTTTTCTAATTTATGTCTCTAACACCCACCCCCTTACAAATACAATCTAGTAGAAACCTTACCTTGTTTACTGTTTTAGCCTCAGTGTCTAGAATAGTGCCGAAGCATAGTAGATACACACGTGTGTCTCCCAAGTAAGTGAATGAATGCATGAAGAAAAGCCCCATTGCTATTCCCTCTTCCCCCAAATCTCCAGCGTTCTCTCTGATTCACTCGGTACACTCTTAGGGGGAACGCAATTCCGTGGAACACTGCCAAGAAGCCCACCCATTAGAGACAGGTGCTAAAGAGGCTCTAAGTGGCCAAGAGAGGCCAGAGCCAGGAGTGATACCTGCCGCTGACCCGCTGATCCCTGGGGAGCAGTTTGTGGGATATTCTTCTTTGTGGGAAGGCCCTCTTTGCACTCTGAGCAGCCCACAGAAAATGCCCCAGGGACTCACTCCTCACTCCTCCCGGCCCTGGTGGCTGTGAAGTGGCAGGAGCCCTCAGGCACTGAGGGAGGTGGGTGGCCAAGCTCAGCCCAGAAACCTGCCTGGGTTGCGAGAGAATTCAGTCAGGTGGCTCCGCATGGGCCGTCCAAGCTGCTCCGGCTCAGTGGAACCGGAAGTGCGTTAGAAAGATGTGGCACCTTTGCAATGCACACAGCAGACAACCTGGGCAACAGAAGGGCCTCTGGACTGGCAGAATTCAAAATGACTTCACTGCAAGCCTCTGAGAAGGCCAAGAAGGAACCCAGGACTCCCGTTCAGCCCATGCTTCACTCACCTCCTCCACGCCCACCTAACCTTCCTCTGTCCTGGTTGGCCCTACGTTCCTTTCACCCTCTTCCTGCCCACTCGGGACAGTGGTCATCAGTGTCACTATAGCTTCACAGAAGGGCAGGGAGGTGACAACCACTTTACGGAGCACCTTCCGTGTGCACACATCCCCTCATTTGGGGCCCAGGGCAGCGTCTGTGGCCTACAGCTCTGAGAGGACCAGTTCCCAGGTCAGGTTGGCTGAGATAGTCTCTGTTAATCAGCTGTGTGACCAGGGGCATGTTTTTTGAATTTCTCTGAGCCTTGCTTTATTCACCTCTGAAACGAGACAGGAAGAATTTCCAAATAAGGCTGCTTTGAGAATGGAAAAGGAATCCTGCGAGCAAAGTGAAAAGCCGGGGGGCATGTGACAAGTGTTAATGATTTTCTCCACTGTCATCATCATCATGACGATGAGAAAACTGCACATCTTTGCTGAGGTCAGGAAGGGATAGAGCAGCGGCCAGACCTGCCTGACGGCAGAGGCGAGGTTGGTTCCTCCCCCTGGACCATGCTGCTTCCTCCTCACGCCGTGGCTCCCAAGAGGTTCTGCGCATTTGGATGGGGACACAAATGCTCCCCTGCCAGGCCCTTGGCTCCCACCCCCAGCTCTAGCCTGCAGTCTTGGAGCCAGCAGCGCTGCTGTAGGCATGTGCCAGGGCACGGTCCTCGGGACATGCCGCTTGTCTCCTGCCCCTTGTCGGGTGCCCTGAGGTGCTCGAGATGGTTGGGGAATCTGCTTCAAACACGTGCCTTTGAGAGAAGCACAAGGAGGAGGAAAAATCGACACTGAATCATCCTTTATGCAGAAAAAACATTTTGAAGACTTTTCTCTTTCCATGTGGTGCAATCCTGAGCCTGTCTGCTTCTGCTTGAGGTCCTCTGCCTGCCTCGTAACAACCATTACTTGGGTGGCTGCCAGGGGTCAGGCTCTGTGCGAGGGGCTGGGGGATTCTTGAAGAGTACAGCAGACAAGATGGCTGCCCTCTTGGATCTTAGAGCAAAGTGGAGGAGATACATATCCAACAGGTAATTACACCAGTAAGTATCTAATTATGTTTGAAAAGTCTTAATAAGGAAAGTAGCAGGGATTGCTACAAAGCATATACCTGGGGACCTAATCTTGTACTGGGAGTAGGAGGTGGTCACAGAAGCTCCTTGAGGAAACACATCTCATCTGATACCTGATGGATGAGCAACCATCACTGAATTAAAAGCCAAACCAAGAATTGTATGTGCCTCCAAGAGAAATCGTTCTAGACTTTCACAGGGCTCAGAACCAACTAATTCCCCCTCTCCTGTAGAGAGTCCTGGAAAGCCAAACACTGGACAGTTGCTCCTGATTTCTTCTTCCTTCCTGTGAGGGGTTGATGTGCAAGTTGAGACTTCCAGACAAGTAACTGAATTGCCACTCTTTATGCACAAAACCAGAGTTAAGGACAAGGTAGTATTACTAACGTTTGGAGACCAAGGATTGGGGCATTCATACTCGAGAACCCTCTACAGATACTCAGCGCATCCAAAACACTGATGGAAAGAAATTCACTCAGAAGATGCAATCTGATGGTCTCTTCGGGTTTGCACGGAGCAATGAGAATTAATAGAAAAAACACATCCATATGTACCCAATGAAGACGATCCACCCAGAAGACTCACCAGTTATACCCTTTCTGGACAGCAGTTTGTCACAATAAATCAAAAGCCTCAGAAAGGTTTACAAGAGACCACCCCACCTCTAAGAATTGTTGTGAAGGAGGAACAGGCAAATGTACAAGACGGATGGCCGCTGCCCCCTTATTTAATGCAGAGGAAAGCTGCCAATAAGGCACACGGTCAAAAATAAACCTTCAGCTCAGGGGTGCTCAATGGAGCTACTCGTGGCATTCGGGAGGGATGGCTTTTTCTTTGTGCAGAATCATCTGGTAATCTTCAGGATGTCAAGCATCTCAAGCCTCTACCCATTTTAATGCTTGCGGAACTGTTTTGACACTAACTACCTCCTTCTAAACATACATTTCCAAATGCTCCCTAGTGGTGGGTGGGACGACTCCAGGTAAGCAACCACCAGTGAGGACCAGACAACCATTCCAGAGGATAATCTGGATCTAAAAACACAGATACCAAAACCTGTTCACAATACATGAAGGGGAACAAAGATCAGGGTAAGCGGACGGCATCATTGCATTTTTGTCCGAAACAAAACGGAAAGTTCTCCTATTATAAAGATGCTTGCTGCACATATACAATAAAGGTTGCAAAACAATACTTCTTGATTGGGGAAATTATGGGTGATTGTGATCCATACTTCCTTAGGTGTCTCATATTTTTTTTTCTTTCTCTGTTTTTTTCAATGAGCCAGTTTTCCCTACACAAAAGGAGAAAGCGATTTCTGTTTTGGAGAACAGAAGTGAGGCACCCACCACTGCCTGCTCCTCACACCCCTCCCATCCCTCCTTTGACATTAGGCACAGCGGGGTCTGTTCGCAGAGCACTGGCCTCTGTTCAAGCAGCAAGGGATCACCATGTTTTCACTCTGCCAAATACCTGACCTTGTTACAAGGGAGAAGCTATGGAACTGGTCCTAGAACATGGTAGGCACTTGAACAAATTTCTGCTGATGTGAGTCAGCCTTTTATGTCTTGACTGGGCCAGAATTTTGCTGACAGATCCTTTAGGTTTTAACATCACTTCGATTCAGTGGTTCTCAATGGGGGTGCCCAGCCCATCCCTCCGGGTCACTGGGCACTCCCTGGAGACAGGTGTGGTCACCCCAAGGTCTGGGGGAGCAGGTGGTGTGTGCTACTGGGATCTAGTGGGTAGAAGCCAAAGAAGTTGCTTATCATCCTTCCCTGCACAGGACAGCCCCGACAGCAAAGAATTATCCAGCCCAGAATTCCAAGTGTTCAGGTACAGAAACGTTCCTCACCACTTGCCTTTCTTGAGGCTTGTTAAATACCCTCCAAATTCTTCCTGAAGTATCATCTACTGTAAATTGACCACTAGAACGTCTCTAGAAGACAGGGCACGTATTATTAACTGATTTGAAGACAAATTTGAGCTTGAAAGAAGACTACAGACGGTCAGTCAGGGCAGCTCAGGGACCGGAGGGCTCTCTGGATGATATGACACACCTTGTTTGAGGTGAACAGAGGGGAAGGATTGGAGCAACCTCACTGATGACTTTTCAGTCCGGTCATTAAAAATCACGACATAAACGCTCTTCCTTTCTGGTATCATCTATTATATTTATCACTTTTCGCCCTGCTTTAGGAAGGCTGGGTTTTGCAGCTAGTAGCTTTTTATGAAATTAAATACCCCTATTCAAAAACACCTCCCTCAATGGGAGGTGACTTCCGTGTGCATTATTTTTAATTGAAGGCATTTCTCAGAAGAAATAGAATAATAAAGAGTATCACCTGAAGGTATATTACCAACCCCATGATCAGGGAGTCAAATGAAAGGTTTCTAACAGAAATGAAAGCACATGACTCTCAACCCTAACTGGTCTTTGGTATTTCGCCTGTAGCACAAAGCACGAAACTTCCACTGCAATTTCTCTTGATAGAAAAATGAATTTTCTTAAATCGGACACAACTCGATGATATTAAACCTCAGCATTTTTAGTGAAAAGCATTCAGGGTCTCAAATTTGTCTAATCTTAGAACATTCTACACAGCTTTCAAAAAACCTTTAAACATAGAAATAGTTCCATAAGTAATAGATTTTAAAAGATCTTCTAATTTTAAAATTGGAATTCCATTTCTCTCATGCAGCATGATCCCTTCAAACACCTTTAAATACAGACTCCCATTTTATTAGGCAAACATACAGCCCTTCAAACAGCTTGAAGAGAGTGTCTTTCTGGAGAACTGCCCTTCCTAACCATCTGTGTCACATAGGTTTGAAGAAATTCAGGGAATAGAGAAAACCTTCAAAAGAATAGCAGAATTATAAGAGATGGGAATATCCATTCATTGGACATAATTCAAACCACTTGTTTGATAGAATTGTTTTCTGTAAAACAAATTTTAAAAAAATTGTTTTATGTTTCCCAAAAAAGTTCATTTTGGATGAGTCAAGAGGCCTCCAAAAATACTATCAACAGCACTCACTTTCGGAATTAGTGACCTGAGCCAAAGCCCCAGCTTCTGCAATTGTCTGTTCTCTTGGGCCAACAGAAAATTTTCTCTGCGTCTGAAAAATCATAGGATGGTGTTTCATGGTCTTAGAGAAGAGTCTACCTAAGCAGGGAACCCCAAATAACCTAACTTTAGAATTTCAGGGCCCAATTTAGCAGAAAGCAAGGTGAACAAAAGAAAGATGGGTCTCTTAGAAGCTGCTGGAAATGAGGTTAGCAAGAAAATGAAACAAGCTCACAGATGTATCTAGGTGTGAAAACTCCCTGCTCAAACACTGGCAGGAGAACGGTAATGTCAAACAAAGATATTCAGTCACCCACCACCTCGTTTGAGTGTTCAGACAAACTCAATCAAATACTCTCATTCTTCTGAAGCTAACTCTTTAATAATACAATCTTCACTGAAACAGACGGAAATAAAGATATAACCTTAACCTGCAAACCGAGAGAAAATGTTCTTATTTCTTCCTGCTGCTATCTCAAATCCTCATGGAGATTATTTTCTGTGAATGTTTCTGTTCTAAAACAATTTTTTCCTCCTAAGAATGAGAACAGAGATCACGACAATGACGTGCCTGCAGGGCTTAGGAAGGTCTTCTTCAAGACATAAATACGAACTTTCATATAACTCCTAATTTTTAAGGATTAGTCACTAATTCAAATTTTAAATAATACTTTGCTAGCTAAACAAATCCTACCTGTGTGCCTGATTTCAGGTGCTAATTTGCAACCTCAAATATTGGAAGAAGAAAATGAGAAACGGCTAATCAAAGAGATGTTATTAGAGGTCTGCTCTCGAGTTGTTTGCAAATTCTTGGGTCTTCTCTAATCATAAAGAATTTTTTTCTAGAAGCATTATCACACCAAAAGTCCCTGACTTTAAAATTTCAGGGTATTTTAAGCTTCCAAGCATTCTGTCAGACATAGGGAAGATCACTAGAGACAGCCATTTTCTGTGTCAGAAGGCAAAACTAGGGTGTACCTCTCAGAGATGATGAGAGTGTCCAGCTTAAAGAAGGGGCTTCTAAACCAACATGAGGCTGGTGGAGGAGAAAACTCCAGGTACAGAAATGCAATGCAGAGGCTGTACATCACTGAGAAAAATGCAGTGAAACAGAAAGAAACCAAGTTCATCTGAGCGAGCCAACAATATTTGCAGCCTGTAGGTAGTGCCAAATATTTCAGGAAATGCCAATGTCTTTCTTTGTAAAGCAGGGCCAAACTTAGTATTTAAACACAGCATATATCACTGGGAAAAATAAGACAAACCCTTATGTCTTTGCTCTCCTTTAACAAAGAATCTTAAAGATTCATGGCCAATGTACAGTTCCCTTCCCCCTTTCAAAAATCAAGTTTCCCTCTCCAATGTTTCAAAGCCAATGTTTCTGAGAAGCTTCTAGTCAATCTTCTGTTGGCAGTTAACAATGGCAGTCCAGAATGAATTAGCAATGGCCCACGCAGGGTGCGGTTTCATTGCTCTTCCTCGGTGCCCACCGGTGCCCCAGACGTTGTCAACCCGTGGGGCCCCAACCACAACTCTGAATCAGCAAAGTGAACTCTTCCTTCTGAACTGGAGTGAGGAAGGATGGGCAGCACCCAAACCACAGCCGCCCTCCTCATCAAGAATGGTACCTGCTCAGGCTTCAGCCCCGGTGGGATCCAGGCGTACTCCTCCAAGGCACAGCCCGAGTCGTCGTCTGACGTGGAGTTCCTCTGGAAGTCAAACATGAGTTTGCTGACAGTCTTCTCCATCTCTAGCGGCATCACTGTCACCATGTGCTCCTCCTGAGGGCACTTGCAGTGCAGACAGATCTTCCTGCAAGCAGCAAAGGCGGGAGGTGAGAAGGCAGGCAAAAGAAGCCATTTTTCAACTGGCTGCAGTCATCAGCCCTTGGTTCCCAAACCATAAACACATTCCTTGGCAGCTACCTTTTGGCAAGAGTACCTAATGTGGCGCCCCACAGCACACCTGTCTTCTTGGAAGGTGTGGTGCTGCACGCGTGGAAAAGTCACGAGAGGTCAGAGGCCACCAGGTGAGCCTCATGAGAACGTTCGAACATGGACTCCAACCAATTCTTCTAAATCAATATCCCAACAGCAATGTCAAAAGATCTTTTACTAGATAGAGCACTGGATATGGACCATGACTGCGATTTTCTCGACTGTAATAGTAATTAAATGGACAAAATACATATGCTGACCAGAAATATTACCAATGGATTTAACAAACACTGACAACATAACATTTTCATAAAAGCTTCCTAGAAGCTTAGGAAATGAAAGTGGTTTTAAAGAGAACTGCAGGTGAGATTTTCTTTAAGCAAAAGAGCAAGAATATGTTTTCTCACTAAACAAATCCAGCCCCAAGATCTCATGGGAAAGACATTTCCACCTCTACTAAATGTCTCCATAGGTTTGAAATTCTAATCAGAAACCCAAATCTTTCCTACCTTGGTTTTTTTTTTTTTAATATACGGTACATGAGGATCATGCATGTGAATTATTTCAAAAGGTAGCAGCCAAAGATAAAATCTCTCCCCAAAGTTGAACATTTCTCTTTTAAGGTTACCATCTGTTCGCTTTTCCATGGCTACAAAAATGATGAAGCAGTAAAAAGGTTGATGTCAGCAGCACAAAAGCATTTCTAGCTTCTACCAATAAAAAAGAGAAGAAAAAGAAATCAAGGAGGAAAATTTTTAGCAAATGAGCTGTTCTATGTGGTACTCAGGTCTTTATAATTAGTTTCAATGGCACCTTATCCAGGCAATGAGAGGGCCCAGAATCCTAATCCCCACATGTGCCTAATTTTTTTGACAACAGATTTGTTAAGATAGAATTCCCGTACCATAAAGGGCACCATTTTAGAGTGTACAAATCACTGGCTTTTAGTGCATTCACACAGTTGTGAAACCATCACCACTATTTGATGCTAGAATATTTTAATCACCCCAAAAGAAACCCAGGGCACATCAGCAGTGACTTTCCACATTCTCCTCCCCAGGCCCTGACAACCACTTATCTATTTTCTGTCTCTATGGCTTTGCCTGTTCTAAACTCCATATGTATGGAACCATACAATACATAGCTTTTTTTTTTTTTAAGATTTTATTTATTTATGTGACAGAGAGACAGCCAGCGAGAGAGGGAACATAGCAGGGGAGTGGGAGAGGAAGAAGCAGGCTCCCAGCGGAGAAGCCCGATGTGGGACTCGATCCCGAAACGCCGGGATCACGCCCTGAGCTGAAGGCAGACGATTAACGACCGCGCTACCCAGTAACCCCCAATACATAGTTTTTTGAAACTGGCTTCTTTTATACAGTAGGATTTTTTCAAGATTAATCCATGTTGTAGCATGTGACAAACCTTCCTTCCCTTTTATTGCATTTTAATATTCCAGAGTATGCATAAGTTACATTTCGTCCATCCATTCATCAGGCGGACATTTGGATTGTTTCCACTATGATTACTTTTGTGAAGACTATTGCTCTAAATATTTATATACAAGTATTTTTGTGTGAACATAAGTTTTCAATTCTCTTGGCTATATACCCAGGAGTAAAATTGCTAGGTGACATGGTAACTATATGTTTAACATTTTGAGGAACTGTCAAACAGTTTTTCAGAAATAGCTGCACCATTTTACATTCCCACCATTAATGAATGAGTGTTTTATTTTCTCTACGTCCTTGCCAAACTTTTTAATATCTTTCCATTGTTTCCATCCTAGTGGGTATGGAGTGGTATCTTATTGTGGTTTTGATTTGTACTTCTTTAATAGCTAATGGTATTGGGCATCTTTTTACATGATTATATATCCTCATTGGAGAAATGTCTGTTTGAACTCTTAGTCCACTTTTAAGATTGTTATTTGTCTTTTTATTGTTGAATTATAAGCATTCTTTATATATATTTCTGAATGCAAGTCCTTTATCAGAAATAGAATTTGTAAAAATATTCTCCCATTCTGTGGGTTGTCTCTAGTTTGTTTTTTTTTTTTTAATTGTATGAACACTTCCAAGTCTGTTCTTTTTTTTGTTTTGTTTTTAACATAGGACTTTGGGATTTTAATTAATTAATTAGCTAATTAATTAATTTTATTGGAGATGGGCAGAGAGAAAGAGAGAGAGAGAATCTTAAGCAGGCTCCATGCCAACACAAAGCCCGATGCAGGGCTTAATCTCACAACCCTGGGATCATAACCTGAGCAGAAATCAAGAGTCAGATGCCTAACTGACTGAGCCACTCAGGTGCTCCTGGTTTTCACTTTCTTGATGAAGACTACGGAAGCACAAAAGTTTCTTATTTTGATAAAGTCTCATTTATTTTTCTTCTGCGATTGCTTGTGGTTTTGGTATCCTATCTGAGAAACCACTGTCTAACTCAAAGTCATAAAGATTTACTCCTATGTTTTCATCTAAGATGCTTATGGCTTTAGCTCTTATATTTGGGTCTATGTTCCATTTTGAGTTAGTTTTCACCTACGGTGTAAGGTGGGAATCCAACTTCATAATCCTGTAGGTACTCAACTGTCTTAGCACCATGTGTTAAGAAGTCTATTCTTTCTACATTGGATTGTCTTGGCATCCTTGTCAAAAATCAGTTGATCATAAATGTAAGCACTTATTCCCGAATTTTCAGTTCTCTTCCATTGAGTTATCTGTCTACGTGATGCCAATACCACTCTGTCTTGATCACTGTAGTTTTGCAGGTTTTGAAATTGTGAATGTGAGTCCTCTCACTTTGTCCTTCACAAAAAACTGTGCTAGCTCTCTTGGGTCCCTGGCATTTACATCATGAAATATGAATTTTAGGATTAGCCTGCCATTTTCTACAAAAAACCTAGCTGGGATTTCGATAGGAATTGCACTGAATCTAGAGATCAATTTGGAGAATATTGCTATCTTAGTATTAGATATTCCAATCTATTAACAAAAGATGTCTTTCCATTTATTGTGGTCTACTTTAATTTCTTTCAACGCTTATTTTGTGTTTTTCGTCAGAAGTCTTGCACATTTTTTGTTAAATTTATTTCCAAGTATTTTATTCTTTTTGATGCTTTTGTAAATGGAATTGTTTGCTTAATTTCATTTTCAGATTGTTACTGTGTAGAAACACCAATAGTACAGGTACATTGATCTTGCATCATACAATCTTGTTGAACTTGTCTTTCCAGTTTTAAGAGCATGGGTGTGTGTGTGTGTGTGTGTGTGTTTGTAGTCCTTAGGATTTCCCATATACAAGATCATATTATCTGCAAACAGAGATAGTTTTATTCTTTCTTTTCCAGTTTGATACCTCTTATGTCTTTGTCTTGCCTTATTGCCCTGGCGAGAACCTCTAGCACAATGGTCAATAGAAGTGTCCGTGGCAGACATTTTTGTCTTGTTCTTGATCTTAAGACCATCAAGTATTATTCAGCTGTGGGCTTTTTGTAGATGCCTTTCATAAAGTTGAACAAGATTCTTTCTACACTAGTTGGTTGAGTGTTGTTTTTATCACAAAAGGGTGTTGGGTTTACATAAATGCTTTTTTCCATCTATTAAGATGATCAGTTGGTTTTTGTCCTCACTCTATTAATGTCTTGTGCCTAAATTTTGACACCAAAATGTACTCAAGAAACAAAATCACTTTAGTTCAGCCAACTCAGGCTTGTCAGATTCTCCCACTTCCTGCTTTTCATCAGATTGAAAATATACACAGAATGCACACTTGGCTCTGGTTTGCATCTCCAAACTCAAAGAGGTTTCTTCCAAACCCTGGCTGCTGCTTTTAAAAATAGTCAGAGCCCATTTTAACAGTAACTCTTTAATTAACCAGCTACTGTAAAGAAGTCAAGGGTGTGAGGACGTGGTCAGAGATTTTTCCCTCATTATTTTTATACCAGTTAATGACTTAGGGAAAAAAAAAAAACAACACCTCAGTGTGTTTAAGCAAATTTAGGAAGCTCTTTGGTGACTAATGGCTTATACTAGAAAGCAATACTTTCCAAACAAAATGTAGAAGAATTTTTACCAAATTCAGTCTCCAGAATATTCATCTGTGCAACTCATGTATTCGGCAGTGCAGGGAAGTAGTGTAATAATATAATCTTAAGTGTTTGATGGACATAATCTAATGAACTGAAGGCCCAGGAGAAGAAAAAAGACAAGAAAAAAGCAAAATACAGAATTACAGAAGCAGATCCAAAATCTCACTGAGTAGAACTATGAAAAGAATAGAGAAAGGCAACAGGGCTAAGGGCTGATTTCGTCACCCGACACCCATCAAGCACCTCCCATGGGCCAGGCACTGCTCTTGCACTCAGAAAATGCAACCCAAACAAACAAGGACGGACCTCTGCCTTCCTGGAACATAAGCAACCCCCCTAACAAATAATTTGATCAAATAGCATATTAAAAATGCTGATCACTGGGAATACAAGAAAGGTGAAGCAGGATGAAGGTGATCCGAACTGGGGAGCGTGCATACAAGGCCAGAACACAGAATTTGGTTTACGTATACCTTATACCCATTAGCCCAGATTTGCACACCAGTCCTCCAAGAAAGAAAATATCATCTCCACTTTCCAGAGACGAAAATGAAGGCCCAGAGAGATCAACCACCATGTTCAAAGTAAATCCTACATGGTGAGCAGAACAGAGACTCAAAGTAGGATTCACCTGACCCCTGAACTCCAACAATTAACTGCAGAAGGCATACCTGATACCAATCACAGAACACCCTTTTGCCCCCCTGAACAACAAACGCATTCAGAAAAATCAAAATCAAAGAGAAAATGAAGAAAAAAGAAAACAAAATGGTAAATCAAAACCATGAGGACCTCATGTATTGTTTTCCCTGCTAGCTGCCTGCCTTCCGCTTCTCATTCATAATTAACAGGCACTCCCGTGGCAAGGCATTTATATTTACAAAGAATTTTCAATCTCTGAGTGATTCCATGACAGCCTTTGGAAAGACTAATTTAATAACCCCTGTTTACAAATGGGGAACCCAAGGCCCAAATGCTCAGAAAGGAGCAGAGGGTCAGAGATAGGCCAAGACGATTTCTCTTGATCCTCATGTCTCTCTCCCCCTCTTGGCAACACGTACACAGCAACACCCAACAGTTCTCTCTTTCGACACACTGATTAAAGCTTTTCAGGAGTGTGTGGGGAAATATATGATTTGGCTTAAAAAAAAAAGACATTTATGAAAATAGAACCTGCTAGTATAGCAGGATTTCATTTAAAAAAAAACAAAACCAAAACTAACCACATAAAGTGTGCACTGGTTTCATTCTGTCATAGTTGACATGTTACCTGCACATAATTGGGTTTGTGAATGACAGGTTTCCAGGGAAGAAGGCAGGATTCCGAGAGCAATGATCCAGCATTCCCCTTCCTTTCCTCCCTCTGCCGGGCAACCACTCCTGCAACCCCCCCCCCCATCCCAAAGTCGCAGCTATTAATGTATTTGCTTCCACATCCGGAAGCCATGATCCGCTCTTCATGGAATACACAATACTGGGGGGCAGGTGGAGGCTCTCCTTTTAACTATCTCAGAGTACTCTGGTCATCCGTGCCCATGGCCACACCATTTGGAGAACTGCTAATTTATGCTCATTAACTTACCTACCGTGCTGCGGAAGGGTTCATTATAAACAGACCGGGTGCCTGTGCGGGGGGTGGGGTCTTGTCTTGCAAATGTTGACGGGTTATTTACAACACTGATTTGGGAACCACAATGTCTTGTTTTGTGTGAGAAGTGACAGGATGAAGGCAAAAAAGGGATCCCCCTCCTTTATAATAGGATTCTGACAAGTTCGTGTCCTAAACTGCAGGATGCTAGATTCGGACGGCACTGTAAACATTAGTAAGTCCTTTTTATTTTTATTTTTTTTTAAAGCTTTTCTTATTTATTTATTTGACAGAGACAGCCAGCGAGAGAGGGAACACAAGCAGGGGAGTGGGAGAGGAAGAAGCAGGCTCCCAGTGGAGGAGCCCGATGTGGGACTCGATCCCCAAACGCTGGGATCACGCACTGAGCCGAAGGCAGATGCTTAACGACTGCGCTACCCAGGCACCCCCTTTAAGTCCTTTTTAAAAAAATGGCTTTCTCTCTTTCACCCTCCTGCTCCCTTCTTTTAATGAGAGGAAAACATCTTTTGTGAAAGAACTCCTATGTGAACACTCAATATATAAAACAGAACTACCCAAGTTTATGTGAGGGAAGGAGGCCCGACTTCTCTCAAGCTCAACCTGCTTTCCAAACTCGGGCATTTTCATGGCCCTAATATCCCAAGAACATGAGTTCAGAAACCAGCGTACTTCCCTCAACAGCTCAAGGTCATTCCTAGCGCTTAGCCACATGTGAATTAGATGCTCAATATTCTAAGAGATGATGGAAAGACCTCCCCCCAAAAGGGGCTATCAATGCCTTTCAAAAGACAATTCCTAATCATAAAACTCTTCATATGACTAATGACTCTAGTCGTGGGAAATGATATATCAGGTTGCCAAGACATTACATGGAGATGCTTGGGGAGGAGTGGGGTAACCTGGAGACTCAGATTCAATAGATCTGAGACAGGGCCCAGGAAGTGCATTTCTCCCAGCATCCCTGACGCAGCCTTGGACCGTCTTCTGTTGCTGGCCTTCCAGTTGGAAGGGAACAGCAGAGTCAGGGAATGATCTGAAAATGTGTGTGTTCTACCAACACACCTGATGGTCTCAGGAACCCTGGGCAACATACATTTTAACACTGTTCCAGGGAACCTATGGTGATCCCTCCTGACTGTCATGTCTTAGACTCCGACATCACAAAGCCCACCTGTCACTCAGCTGGGTACCCGTCCGGGCATGGGTGTAAAAAGTGCTGGAGAGAGGCAGTATCACATTCGCCACCAGAGGGGTGTCTCAGTGCCAGCCCTGCCATCTGGCCTCCTGCCTTCCACCTCCCCTGTGCTGTGGGCTTCTGGGTCCCAAGTTCATGGCCAGATCAGGTTCAGGCCACTTTTATGCAAAGGGTCAAAGGGCAGACTGCTTAAAAGGCAACCCAGCCACAACACACACTAAGTGATTGATGAGGAATGGGCAACACAGAACACATGGCCACGTGGCAGGACCTCAGGCTGCCGAGCTCAGAGTGGGAAAATACACTTTTGTTAAAACACAAGGGATAAAATAATCCAAAGTCTCCCTTAGCTTTTTGCTACGTAACGGATGTGTCCTCTGTATTTGAATTCTTCCATGACTACAGCTCACGGAAGGCAAAAACAAAACAAAACAAAACAGAAACTTCTTTTATTCTTAATAAGAAGAAAAGGGGAGACATTTTCTCCTTATTATAAAGTTACTGCTTCCTTACTCTTAAAAAAAAAAAAGGAGCACACAGTTAATGTAGAAGAGAATCGGGAATCGCAGATAAGCAAGAAGAGAAATATTTCAAAACACTCACAATCCCAGGGATAATCACTGTTAAACAGAAACAGCTGCTGGTCCTCTTTTTTCCTTCGTGTTAAGAAACTGGAGACCAGATTTCATTCTATGTGTTCCCCATCAGCAAGTACCAAGAGACAAGGCTGGCCTAGAATGACAAGGCATGAGCCAGAACACCCACACACGTACACACAACACTCTGGGCAAAGAGAAGGGCATTATTCAATCCAGATAAGTGAGTTTGTTCTGATCCAGTGCCCTGTAACAGGATTAGAGAACTTACTTACGTAGCAAGGAAGATGCCAGCAATGTCGGAATTGCATATATATTTACGGGTATCACAGAGTTAAGTTAGGTCCGTCAGATAAAAACACATCTGAAAACCAGATTTCAACAGCTATCGACTTTCAATTTTCTGTGCAAGTGGGGAGAGATGGGGCATGGATAATTTAAAACCACTAAGCCTTGGCTGTGAATGGGGTCTTTGTACATCAGTCACATACTCTCAATGCTGTGGCAACTGACATCACCTCAAACCACCTGGAGGATCCACCCTGGGCTGGATGGACTCGGGAGGAGCTGGGCAGGAGCTCGACTTTCGCAGTCTCCCCTGTTGCCCAATTTCCTTAAGTTTCCAATGAGAGCATCAACTTTTCACATGCATGCAAAGAGCCAGCCTAAAATGAGGTGAACGTTGTTCTGAGTTCGCTGTCCTGTGGGGATACCTGCCCTGGGTGTTCCTCGGGGGTAAAGTGTGTGGGTGAGAAGAGCTTTTATGGGGCTGCAGGCTACCCCAAAGTCAACAAATGAAGAGACAGTGGGTGTTGTTATTGGAAAAAGGCATTGCTGTGCTGTGTTTCAAGTAAGCCGGCAAGGGCTGCAAGTGGGGTCTGCCGGCCCTAAGAGACGGCTGACATGATCCTGTCGTGAAGAAGGCAAAGCTGTCAAAATGGAGCTCTGACACAGAGCACCAGCTGCTTCCCTCCGAAACTGCACAGGTCCCATGATTCTATAGGCTGCGCATGGGGCTTCTGCTAGCACCTTCTGCATCCCTCACCAAACACACGGGGAGGATCATCAGAATGGCAGGCAGGCAGGCAGGAGACACATGGGTGGGGCTGGCCTGAAATGACGTGAGGATGTTCCAGTTGGTGACACTGTCCCCAAAGGACCAAGGGCTCAATATGACAGTTCTGACCTGCGGGGCGCAGGCTCCTGCCTCTCCACTCCCACACGTGCTTTCTGACTGGCGGTGGCTGAACACGGTGGCTACATTCCTGCTACCAGGGTAATTTCTCACATTTACAGAGGATTAGTATTTGCATGACCTTTACACAGTTTATCTCATTTATTCATTCTCAGCAGTCCTGTCGAGTTAGCATTCGAATCCACTGCACAGATACAAAAATTAAGGCTGTCAACTCGTATCTGACTTCACTGAAGTCGTATAGACGAGAACCTATGTTGTCTGACTCCCAGACAAGGGATCTTTCTACCACCTTGTGGTAAGCAGAGTGGCCAAGTCTTCCTTCCTTCTTTTTTTCATGCATCCTTCCATCCTGCCATCCATCTGTCCATCCATCTGTCCATTCTTCCATATCCATCCACCCATGCAACCTACCCACCATCCAAGCAGACGACAGTGAATGAGCACTTACGGTATGCAAGGTGCAGTACCAAGATGCTGGGCAGAGAGCAGTGACAGAGACATACCCCTGCTTTAATCTCATGGAGCTTAGGCTGCAGGGGAGAAGGCAGACAAAAGGCAGGTAAACAAATAGGTAAACTTGCCATTTGTAGATTGTGGTAAGTGTCATGATGGAAATAAACAAGCAGATGAGGAAGAGAGGGACTGAGGATGGGTCACGACAGGCCTCCCTGCACCAGTGACATCTGAGCTGTGATCAGAATACTGAATATGAGGCAACTCTGAGAGAACCCAGGGCAAGAGTTCTCCAGGCAGAGGAAAGCAAGCACAAAGGCCCTGAGGTGGGGAAGAGTGTGGCATGAGGCATTCACAGGAGGTGGTGTGCGGCCTCCCCTCCCCCATCACTGTGGGCCTCCATGACAGTGACCACATCGGATCAGCCACTGCCTGTCCCAATGCTCAAGCACAGATGTGAAATTCAGGGGATGGCAACATCTAAGTGTGTGCCTCAAGTTTCTCTGTTCTCCCTTGTGCCCTTCTCCTTGAAATTCCTGTCTCTCTGTCTTGATACCCAGATATCAGCATATCCTGTTATTTGCAGCCTGACTGGCTCCTTTACTCCCTCCCCCCCAGCCACAATACTTTGCTTCCCCCCCTTTTCTGGCAAACACTCAGTCTGAATGAGGGACCCAGGCATGACCCTTGACACTCGCCATGTCTGGAAGCAAGATTCCTATCTCTGTGAGAAAGGAAAAATAGTTTCCTAATAAACACAGAAGCTAAAGGGCGAGACCGTGACAGGGCCAGCTGGGTAGGAGGCTGGTGTGTGCTGAGAGCCAAGACCACGCTGCCTGGCTCCATCCGACTCCTTGCCCTCTGCCCGGGCTCCAGCGGCTCCGGCCATCTGCACCGAGAGGAGCTTCTCTCCCCCAGGCGCCGCCAAAGTTGGTAGAGGGTAATTTTCAGTGGCAGTGGTTTCCTCTCGTAATATGTCAATTCATATTTCCATGAGCAAATATACACAGCTCCCTACTCTAAATTTATCTGGTAATTTCTGAGTAGAAAACATTCCCTTTGAAAAATAAGCCTCCTGCATGACCTCTCTTAGAAAAACTTCTCTTGAACCTCTCTTACCATACTTCGATTTAGGAGTATGATGTCACAGTAACTGAGGGACAACGCCTTGGATTGGCTGTCCCCACAATCAGATCCTCAGGAGGTATCTGAGTGTAAAGAATCATAGTGGTTTATCCCCAAAACGTCCTGACAGGGAAATCGAAAAGGGAATTGGGCAAAGGGGAGGATGCCAACATAAGGTGAGGTAATGAGCAGGTGGCAGCGTTGGACAACTGTGACCCATTTCAGTTGAGGAGCTATGGAAGTTGGTTTGAAACACGCCTCAGAAATGTGTCACTGGAGAGTCCAAGAGGCGGAGGTGGTTATCCACCAATTACCAACTGGGTGAGGACCGTACATGGGGCCCTTCGGCTTACCCACAGGCAAGACGGGCAGGCTGTGCTTCCTACTACAGTGGGACCCATGGGTCACAGTAAACTGGGTTGGTGAGTGCCAAGGGGGAAAAAGAGAATACCAAAAATGTTTGCTGCAGGCAGCTTCATTTATTAAAAATAATTCACTGAACATCTATGTATTATACATCCCAGGAGGTATTGTGAGGGATTAAAGCAAAACAAAACAACAACAACAAAAAAAACAAAAGTCCCTGTCTGACTCGGACACCAAGATACAGTCACAAAGAACTAAAACATACATTTCAAAGCGAAGAGTTCTTTGGGGGGATACTGAGGAGAATGTCCTTGTTTCGAAAAGATACATGTTGAGATATGATCAGGTAAAGGATGATGTTTGTCATTTATTTTCATATGCTTAAGCTAGAATATTAATAATATATATATGCATGTGCGGGGAGAGAGAGAGACAACATGTGGCAAATGTGGCAGAATGTCAACAACAGAGAAATCTAGAAGAATGTATGGAGGTTCACTGCACTGTTCTGGGAACACTATGTAACACTGCAGTTTTTCAAAATAATAAGTTTTAAAACAAACCAAACAGAAAGTCATTTTCTGTGACTTTGCTGTGAGGAGAGTTATTAACAGAAAAGTTACCATGTGCCAGACACTGTGCTACAGAGAGTTCCTGGTCACCAAGGAGTCAGGGAGTCCCCCTTGAGGAAGCTGGACCTAAACGTTGCCAACTAGGAGGATACTAAGCAAAAAGAGAGGAAAGGAATATTCCCAATAGGTGAATAAAAGACATGGAGGTGGGAGAGAACAAGGTGTCATAAAGATATGGAGAGGAGTCAAAGATGGCGGCAAGAAGGCAGGTGGAGAATTACACATAACAGTCCATGTGAAGGAGTGTCGACTGCACTGTAAAAATGTTCCCTGGCCAGTGAGGAATCTGCCTACCAAACACACAGCTACCTTATTCAGCATCATAATGAGTACACACAGTGAGCCCTCAAAGGAGAAGAGCTTGGCCACGGATGGTGTCTCCATAGCAACACGGCTACCTGCATCACTGCATCCCCAGGAAAGGCGATGGGTATCTAGAGAAGCTCTGATTTCCTTAGCTCCCTGTCAGACCCACTGCTCTACGAAGAATAAACCAAGGTAGACGAATGGTTATTCTTTCTGGAAGAATTTAAACTTCACTTTGTCCACATGCTTACTGTGATTTTATGACACATAGGTTTTGCTCGGTTGGTCATTGAGCACAGTCAGTTCCAAGAACACTTCCTTTCCAGATGAGTCCTTTAGGAGAGTAGTTTCTGAGGAAGTAACTGCAAATTGAATTCTAACACTCGCCTCCAAACTTCATGGCAAGGACTAGAAGACTCCACAAAATACCTCTTCGTTTGCCTCCTTCTTCCATGCCATCTGCTGAATTACTTGTTTAGACTCTACCTCCCTAGTAGAAGAAGTCGGCTAATCTCAGGAAGACAAGATCTGAGGAATTAAATATTGCCTAAGTACTTAAAGGCAGTATATCATGCAATGGATGAAGATCTTTGATTCTGGAGGCACACTGACTTGGGTTCAAATCCCCACTCCTCCACTCCATTGACTTGCTGCTAGGATTAGACAGTGGATACATACAGCATGCTTCAGAAAGTGAAACCTGACTATGCGCCAGCATGTCATGTCCTATGCTATGTGGAAGGATGGAAAATAAAACAAGCAAAAGCAGTCATGGTTCCTATTCTCTGAAGTTAATCTAGATCATACTAATGTATTCCAGTTAGGACAGAAAATAGATCAATGGAAAATAGGGAGCAAATTAAGTCCTTTCTATAAGTTTTTATTAAGCACCTACTATATACTTAAAGGTGTGCTGGACTGAGCAAGTAACTTGATTACTATCCTTACTAAAGAATTACTTGTCTTTAGCAAGCTTATAATATTTCAAGGTCACACAAATGACCTCCTTTTCTTACCAAAATACAATAAGGCAGAACAGGTTACATATTAAATTATCGACCCTCTGGGACTAATCACGTACTTTAGAAGCATTTTCACTTCAGGTAACCCTTTGAATTATCTTTTTGAACCTCTACAAGGTTAATAAGAATAGCAAGGGCTATTATTGCCCTTACAGAGATAAAATGAAGCTCAGAGACACCAAGTCCTATCTTTGGGAGTGTCTAGAACCCCAAATACTTTTTTTCTCCCTGAGCAGTATAAGTAAAGTCCATTTGGTTCCAATTCTAGGGTATGATTTCCCCAACTTTTCTTTTATTTTTCTTTAGTTAATTGATTTATTTGAGAGAGAGAGAGAGAGAGAGAGAGCGCTAGCACATATGTGGGGGGAGGGGCAGAGGGAGAAGGAGAAAATCTCCAGCAGATTCCCCACCGAACTTGGAGCCTGACGGGGTGCTCAATCTCATGACCTTGAGACCACGACCTGAGCTGAAATCAAGAGTCAGATGCTCGACTGCGCCCCCCAGACGCCCCCCCAACTTTTCTGTTTAAGAAAATATTTTCTGATTGTATGCTGGGCTCTATGCTAAGCACTTTCCACATTTCCTTATTCAATCTTCAAAGCACAGTATGAAATGGAAATTATCCTTATTCTTCTCATTTTACAGATGGGAAAACCAAGGCTCAGAGCGTGTCTGGAATTCACCCCAGCTCCCACGGCCAGGAGGTGATGAAAATGTGAATGCAAACCGAGATCCGTTGGGCTCCAGAGCCCTTCACCAAACACCTGAATGCCTTTTTGATGCCCTTTCAG
Source organism: Ailuropoda melanoleuca (assembly GCF_002007445.2). Taxonomy (NCBI): domain Eukaryota; kingdom Metazoa; phylum Chordata; class Mammalia; order Carnivora; family Ursidae; genus Ailuropoda; species Ailuropoda melanoleuca. The sequence goes on from NC_048221.1 coordinate 30,884,003, forward strand.
ACTGACGGCACCGGTCCCCTAATCCATGTAAAACAAGTTGTGCTTTTCTCCCTGCTCACATAGAGGCCCCCACATCACTGGCAAGTCATAGGAAATTCTTAAGTGGCTGCTTATTAATAACATTTTCAGTTTATATTAGGCTGCCTTTCATCCAGGGGAACTCAGCCAGCTCCATACACAGAGAACCACTGAAATCCAGCCATTTCTGGTATGGCGATGGGCCAGCTGGCAACAGCATCCCTCAGGGGCTTGGCTTGTGGGGATTCTGGCAATGGTCACACCCTTCAAAACTTGACAGGGGCCCTTTAATATCCGTGCTGAAGGGCTTGAGGCAGAAACTTCCCAGAAATCCATGTTCCTCAGTGAATGAGGCCAAAGGCTCAAGACAACCCCAGCAGATTTGGGAAACAAGAACATCAAGAAATTGGGTGTTTACCAAATACCGAAGCTGGAAGTAAAGCCCCTCAATTCAGATTGAGTCAGACACAATAGGGAAGACGTTATTTTCAGGAGAGACCTGGCTTCAGTCAAGTCCAAGGGAAAAAAACAAAACAAAACAAATTTCTCAGGGTTTCCCACAGCGAGGGGCTAGGCAAAAAAGGCAAGACGCTGACTTTCCTTCCATGGAAGCTGGATCTATGGAATGGTTTTTGTGGTTTTGTTCTGAGCCACAACTAGTTTCCTCATTCTGCAGCAGCGAGAGGAGAGGGGGAAGTACATGGAAAGAAAATAACATTTCCGAGTTTCATATTTTATTGGAAAGAAGCCCTTGATGAATTGAATTCACATGGTCTACAGGAGTAAGGGTTTGAAAATACTTAAGAATTTGTTGTATTCAGATTTTGATAAGGTGACGGTTGAGGAATGTATGCCCCCTGGACGTACCCCCACCTGCCAAGCCTATTGGAAACACCCACACCCACACACTTTTGGCACAGTTGTCACACTGAACAACGGTCCAGACCATGGACTTCCTCGGAGCATGGATGAGTCTCGTCATTGCTTCATGAGCTCTTCTCACTATTCCTGCCTTTGCTCTCCTAGTCCAATTAACCACGACCTCCTACCTCGGCTACTGTAACAGCCTACTTTTCTAATTCCCTGCTTCCAGCTTTGCCCTCCTAGAATCTATTTTCCACAAGCTGTTTGTTTTTAAAACAAGGGAGCTTATCGTGTATTTAGAACAATAAGCATTCAACAGCTATAGTTCTTTAAAATTTTGAATCTTTAATGCCCAGTTCAGAATCTAGCTTGGCAGTTCTCAACCAGAAGTCTCTGAACCCTTCATGGCCAGGCAAACAAGATTATGATCGCTGGGTAAAATTTTCTTTTCTTTATACTTATTTTCTGCAATAACTGAAAATGTATATTGTTACAACGATGCCAGAGATGTAGAGTGTGAGTCTACTAGATATATGATCAGAAGTATGCCATCAAAATCATACCAGAGAAAGATTGCCTTTTTCCTGGATAAAATCAAAGTAGGCAAAGAGTAAGGTAAGGGCACAGAAGAAAGTACTTATTGTTGAGAATGACTGAGAATCGAACCATAACTAGAGTGTAATTTAATTCTGTTAAGTGTGTGGCAAAATGTCAAGTTTTTGAAAGAATGCCTTGAATATACTGAGAGATTGAAAACTCCTGACCTAACCCAAAGCAAATGTTCAAAAAATTATGAAAGTGTTAAATAGAATACCAAAAAGTCTCTGAAACACAGAAGAAACAAAGACTGCCATGGCCTTGGCACCTGAAACCGCAGACCTCAATCTGCCCATCTGTAAAATGAAAGAGCTCCAGGTACTTCTCCTTCTAGTGCCACAGAGGTTAACATTAGCTCCTGGGTAGCCAGGCAGAAAAGTGCTGTGCTCCCTTCCGTAGAGCAGGAGGAGCGTTTTTTCCAGTCACTTAGTAACCTTTAGAGATTTTCCTGGATGAGGTTACAACAATCTTCCCTCTAGTAGATGGCAGTTCAGTAGATCTAGCCGTTCTTATCTTCTGGGTTACTGTATGTCTTTAGGGATCTGATGAAGGCTGAGATCCTCTCCCTTTAAAAAAATAGAAAACACAACTCCCCCCCCCAAACCCTACATATATACATTCACAGAAATTTTGCATTTAATTTCAAAAACTTCATCAATCTTTGCTGGCCCTTTGGTACTCCTGGATTCCAAGTTTAAAACACCTGTGGTTTTGAGAACTGGCTGAGTGGAAAAGGCCTTCTCCGCCACCCCCCACAGGACAGAGACAGCGCCTTGCATGGCGCAGATGTTCCAGTTCTCACTCTCTTTTAAAAATTCAAAATAGCAAATGATATCATAGTTACCACTTAGGAAGCCGAACCTTAGCAATTCGATGGTACAGAATTTAAAAACAACTTTTAAGCGTGGCCAGGGCAAAACCATGGTGGTGTTTAGGCAGCAGGTCAGGCAGCCGAACTGACCAAAGGGAAGGGAAGGCAGTTTAAGTCAGTCTGATCAGTGGAGCCCAGTGCTTAGGTTGCTTCCCACCTACTCATCTTTCAGCAGCCGTTCTAACAGGAACCTGAGCTCCCGCTGTTGGGAGAGGAATATGTGAATGCTTTGCTTTGCATTTTCACCCTGCTTCCTAATGAGGCAGGTGTTTTAGAGTGTCCTAACCTGCACAGAAAGCATGAGACACGGGTGGGGGACTCACTGCTCCAGCTGGTGGCAAGCGTCTAGTCTACACAGGCTTTCCAGGTGACTTCTGACATGATGAACCCACAGGCAAGGAGTAAATTTAAGCAGTCATTTAAACTGACTCCTGATTCTTGATGGCTAAGCTGTCAGGGGGAGGGCTTTAGCCAAGCGCTGTGCAGTTGCTGAGCCCAAAGCAGCCATTTCCTATGCAGGGTCACCTACCCGATGGCTGAACCGCCCAGGGGATGTCTACAGAGAGCAGGTCATTGTAATGTGGGTATTCCTCCGGGAGCATTGCAGCAGGAAAGCTGGAGAAAGACTCTACATTCACTGGTGGTGAAAAGTGACAGGAACCTTAACCACACTCACCAAATATAATCACAACAACAGGATGCATATCCCAGAGAAAGAAGAAAAACTCTATTAAAACTTTAATTAACTAAAACTTCAACAAACTCAGACTTTCAATAGGCCTGCACATTGTCCACTTTGGGGAGGGACGAGGAAAATGTAGAGCAAGTGGAAAACAGAATTTCTTCTTCGCAATTAGGTGTTTAATACATATTTACCAAATATGTATTCGCAATTAGGTGTTTAATACATATTTACCAAACTGAAAAGAGAATCAACCTTCAGGGAGTTTTTAAGGGTCAACAATGCGTGCAGGTTAAATCTCTTGGGCCAAGTGCAACGGCTGGGTACAGGCTGCCTGGCATGCTGGGCTGAGAACGATTCGGAGACCCTGTTGGGATGTGAGGAACAGACTGTAGGGTTTCATCACTGAGACTGGGGCTTGGTGAGGCAGGTGCTAGGTATTCACCCTGCTAACTCGACAGTCGGGATACTTCTAAGAATGGAGTTCATACATGGGGACACACACATTCACATAAGATTAAGTTTCCCACCTGAAGAAGACTGCCGCTCTCAATCAAATAGTAGCTTCTGGGGAATAACAGGGAGGAGAAGAGAAAGCAGACATCTGCTTACTCTGCCAGATCGCAGCCTGGTGTCCAGTGAGGTGACAGATAAAAAATTCACAGGATGTTTGCAATCAACCTTTTATGACTTCCACCGAAGAACAAGTTCACTGGGAATTCATGTTCAGGATAATAATTTACATGGCTGCCATGTCCTACATCACAAGAAACATGCAGTTGGGTAACCCTGCTCTTCCTATTAAGGCAGAAAAGTGATTGGGTCTATTTTCCAAATTGGCAAAAATAAGACAGGAAACTAACTTGGATTTCATTCCAAATAACCAAAACCTCAGTTAACCAGAACCTCCCATTCCTCTGCACATTCCTCTTAGGGAACACCTTTTTGGGGGGCTAACTGAACTACCCAAGACAACATGGCAAACACCTGTGCTCTTCAAAACTTCACAGAGCATTCGGCTTTAATTTACATAAACTGGAACATTTTTTACTTACGACAAATACGACCTCATCTGGAAAACACCTCTCTACCTCTTCTAATTTTAGGTGTCCTAAATATTTAGGTGAGCATACCAGAGAAATGAATGTATTTTTTTAATAGTATGTGTGTATAAAACACACACACACACACACACACACATAAGTTCCAAGATCTTTCCCATCTATTGTGAAGGCTCCAGACTCCGATGGCATCAACTCAAATCTCAGCCTGACGATTTATGAGCTGTGGACCTTGGGCAAGTTGCATAACCTCTCTGTGCTTAGCTTCTATAGAATACAGATGATAAGAGACCCTCCCTCATAAGGTTACCATGAGTATGAAATAAGATTCAGCCACACACAACAGTGAGCACAACGCCTGGCCTTCAATGCTAGTTATTAATTATTTTTATAACTCTGTAGGAGAAACTCTGTAAGAGCTAAGTGATTTCTTTGAGGTTTACTCAAATAAGGAGTGATATAATTGGGATGAGAACCGGGGACTTCTGAATTTAGTTACGTTTTCCTTCCCGTGCAGCACTCGATGCCCATTAGAAAGGTGGGTAAGAAGGAGCAGCACTGGCATCACCAGGGAGCGTGTTAAAAATGCTGAGTCTGAATTTTAGCAACACCCCAACATGTCTACACATTCAACCGGGGCAGCCTTCCTCTCCGGCACTCTGCGGGATGCCTACGTATGTAAGAGCCCTGGAGGGCTTCTAGGACTGAATGAGCAACAGCAACACAGGGCGAGATGCACACACCCCCTCTTCACTAGTGTGAAACATCCAAAGGTCAGGTGTTTCTCCAGGAAACTCCAAGGCATTCTCTGGAGAGCTACTGCTTCTCATCTTGCAGGCCATATTCACAACCCAGAGTGGTCGGGTCCTGATAGAAAACCTGACCACCTTTCAGCTCTCTGCGCCACGGCAGCCGACAGTGCAAATCGCACACCTCCACCGACAAGGCTGAGTTCGTTCTCAAAATTCACGCTCATCAAGGTCAGCGCTGGGAGAGAACTTACAGATGAATTGATTCAGGACCTTCATTTTAGGGATGAAAAAACAGAAGCTCAGAAAGGGAAACACATACCTTCTAGTTAGAACCTGACGTACATGAACTAGGGGTCAAAAATGCACAAGCACGGCCCCTCTCTACACTCCGGCTGGGGGTGCCCAGGGTCGCCTACGATTTTAGCACAGCGGAACTTCCCACGCTGCCTCTCGCCCACCCAAGGGCCGCTTCCACTGGCCTTTAGCTTTTACTCCTCACCTCCGTGTGTCTTAACTGACTTTCCAACCAACCTCCCTTCCATTCGAAAAGCCACATTCAAAACCGGAGTTGAAGACGCCACTGTGTTCTGTTTGAGGCCTGACAAATTCTCTTCCGTGTTCCTTCTAATCTTACCAAAGATTAACTGAAAGGATTTTGAGGGCTGAATAATGAGATGTTTCTCAAATGAGAGATCCACAGAAACGATCTAGGAGGTAAAGAAAAAACATTTACAGTGGACGCTTTGGTAAGCACGTTAGACATTACTGAGGGTTTGGATGATGATTATCCTGGACATGAATCCCAGTTTTACTCTTTACCCTCTGTGTAACCTTGGGCAGGTCACTGAACTTCTAGAAGTCTTGGTTTCTTGACTCTGCAATAGAGCTAATAATCCCTAGCTGCTTAACTGCTGCAAGAATTAATAGGGCAAGGTATGTAAAGCACATTACATGCCAGCTAGCACACAGTAGGTGCTCTATCTCTGAGAGTTATGACTTTTTCTATACATTCACACAAACACTAACACAAAGACCATAAACAGATACACAGACACCCACAACATACTTACACGTACACTAACAGCTACTCTGAAAACCTATCTGACCCTGTGACCACAGAAAGTACGGTTTTTCTCAGCTGAGTTCTGGAACTTTCTTGAACAAGCATCTCTGAGGACTCACAACTGACAAACGGATGCCAAGAAAAGGGCTGGAAAAATGGCATCCTGCCCAGTTGAATTGAAATGCTAAGAATTCCTGTCCTAGTTACTTTTAACCCTGGATGGGGCTAGATAACATTTGCAAGGTTTGATTTTAAGGAGCCCAGGGGAAGGGGGGCTCTGAGGCCAGTGGTGCTCCCTGTGTGAGAGGAATGGAGGGAATACAAGTCAGCCATCTATCATGAGGCATGCAGAGTGCCAGACTGCCAAAGGTACCAACCTGGGTTCCATCTCTGTGCCATATTCCAAGTAGTAAATGATGCCTGTGATCCCTCCAGAGCCTCAGGATGGTTTATATATGGCAGCTCAAATGCTAGGACCAGGAAGAAGGGGGATATAGGAAATCACATTCTTCCTTCCTCCTCCAGGTTCACTCTGCTGTTCTGAGGCCCTGCCACTTGGGTTAACACTTTCCCATTCGAGGCCAGCCCTGACTTCCTTGAGGTCCCCGCTTCCAACCAGGGATGATTCTGGATTCTGTGCCCCTTTTAGTGTCGTATCTCCTCTTCTATGTCAGTGCTCAGAAAATTTGAGTCTTTGGTTCAGCCAACCTGATTTTTCCAGACTTTATGGCCAAACATGTATTGGAAGTTTATCATCTACACCCACCAAGGAAAGGCAGGTTCATATCATACTTGAAAACGTGCTCTTTTTAATTAATGCATTTTTCAAAATGGTCCATGGTGCTCTGGTGGAAAACGCACACTGTGTTTAGCCACCAGTAAGGTCTGAGGATTTAAAATGGCTGCGCTATGAATTCTGTAGGACAGATGGGGAGAGGAATTTCTAGCTGAAGGAGAACAGAGGCTCCAGTCTTTGAGCTGCAACTTTACCCACAGGGAACCTTCAGCTTTACGCTTTCATGGTGGATTGGAGATTGCTCTGATATTCTCCCAGCTGCTTCCGCATTCTGGCTCCCTCCTCCCCTCCTCCTAACTCCTCGATCTAGCCCCCCACCACCGCCCCCCTTTCTCTTTCCTTGCTTTCTCCCTCTGCCTTGTCCCCAGGGAAATAACAAAACGAGCAAGCCTCCGGGCTTCAGACTCCAAACAAAAGAGCTGCTCAAACAACAGGCCAAAGGAAAAAGGAAACCTAGTCTCCAAACTCAACTGGCCAAGCCCCCAGTGAGATTTCGGAGGACTTAGGTTGCTGGAAACTAAGTGTGATCTTATCCAACATTTTCTTTCCTGCATCATCCAAACATGCATGCGTGTGCGCACACACACACGGACAAGGTATAGAAACAAGAACGTGTCATTAAAAACCTTTACAGGTTGGGACCAGAGCAAAGTGGCAAGTGTCAGTCACGAACATCAATGAGGGACCCAGATTTTCCCAGTGCCTAGCCCCAAAGCTTCTCAGGTTGCCACAGTTCACGGTCACCAGCAATTACCTGATTTGTAAGTACAAAGTCAGGGAGAGAGGGAAGAGAGAATGCTTTTCATGGGCCTTCAGACACAAAAGAAAAGTCCTCGGCCAAAGGAAAGCCACAGTCCTGTCTGAGGGACAGAACATTTTCACTGGGATATGTCTGAAAACAACAGAGACGAAAGAGGACCATGTCTTGAGGCTTCTGAAGACAGACACTGCTGCTAATTCAGGGCTGGCAGTGCGGTGTGGTGGTTAAAAGCTCTGTTCCAACTCCGAGCCTTTGGAACCGTTGTATAGCAGAAGCAACAGTCTGCTAGGTCCCAAGCTTCATTACCAGGGTGTCATTTAAGGTAAGCGCTTATCCCTCTGTGGCCTTCATTCCCCCGTCAAATGAGTATTTAAACTCCTACCTCCTGTTGTGCATAGGTTGGGCCTAAATGGGAAATATGAACGTTAACGGCACCAGAAAGAAAGAAAGAAAGTTCCACACCCAGGAGGTACCAAGAATCCATCAAGGACATCACAGCCACCATTTCACAGCCATGCTATGCATCCAGGGGAACTGATTTCCAATTTTCACATGAGGAAACCAAAGTTCAGAGAGGTTAGGCAACTCTCCCAAGATCACATACACCAGCAGGGAGAGTGGAGGCGGGCTGATGTCAAGGCAGAAATACAATTTTCTATGCAAAACACAACTTTACTGCAAACCCACAGAAACCAAGAATGACCAACTCCCAATTCTGAGTCTCCTGAGAAAAAATTTTCTGCAAGACTCCTCTGGTCACTTTTCATTTGTCCTTCAAACCCCTACGTCGGAGCTCCACTTCACCTAAATTTCAAAGAAAGATGTCGAGAAGAAAGGGAGAAAGAGCTGTCAAACTGAGTGACTAACGTACACTCAACTGGCATGAGCCGTGCAGTCACAAGTCTGGAAAAGACCTATCATGTCAGTGGAGACCAAACACTGCCTCTTCCTTTCTCCACAGCGCGTCTCCACACTGGAGTCACCCACACCGCGACATATATGCAGCCCTGGGACTTCTGGGGACCCAACCAGCAGCTGAAGCCCACATCCAAAGGCCTCTCCGGATGGAGAAAAAAAAAATGCGAAGTGTCTGCACTGAGCAGAAGAAAGAAAAGGACCGCCTCTCACATGCAAAGTTGGAACTGAAGAGAAATGTGAACAGAAATCCAGAATTGCGTCAATTCCAATTTGGATCCCACAGCTTTCTGCATGTGACTCGTCAGCTGCCAAAACAGGAGAGCTTCTTTCAGCAGGCATGAGCCGCAGCTAGTGCTAAATGATTTTCGTGATACCAGCCGGTCACTCTGAGTTCTCCAAAACACAGTAGCCCTGGATGATGCATTTGATTCTGTCAACTCGATCAATAGGGTGGAAAGTTCCCTTGAGTGGGAATGGATGTGGACATTAGAGTCACTGCAGATGGCACCTTTGCCACCAGTAACACCTCCATGCAGACAAATGGACGTAAACATATTGCCTTTCCAGTAGACCGTCTTGTTTTTAGCAACAATGCTTACACGCATAGTGGTAAAAAGGAAACAAGGACAGCAATAACAACGGCTCGCATTTACTGAGCTTGTGGCCCATGGCTAGCACTGTGCTCCGTGCTTTTCATGCCATCTCATTAAATCCATGTACCTATCGCATTGCCTATAGGTCCTACTGGTCTCCCTATTACACACGCAGGGGTCAATCCTCAGAGAGGGAGCTGGCTCTAAGTGTCTTCAGTGCTGTCCGAATCTGGAGTCTGAGCCCTCGGTCAACATCATTAAATAGTGACTCACCTCTAAATTCCCTTCTCATTCTTTAGGCTTCCATAAATGTATCTTCCTTCCTACATTTCTATTTATTCCCCTACATAGCATGGGGAACCTTTACAAACCTGCCATTACAAAGGACGTGATTTTATTATTTCTGGCTTCCCCGTGACTATTTATAGGCTGAAATGCCCAGTGGAGCCAACATGTTTTAATTAAAAAAAAAAAAAAAAAAAAAGAACTTCCGAGGGGAAAGAGCATCTGATGGAAAGGCAAAACCTTTACAAGCACTCAAGGAGCCATTAAAATCCAAATTTCCAAAATATGGTAATTCTGTCAAAGTTGTGACTTACTCTGGAGCCCAGGGGGATACTCATCCTGACCCATCTGTGAAAGCCATCAGCAGCCAATAAACCTTCTGGGGAGCGGGATTAGAGCTGCCAATTCGGCCTCCAGCAAGGAGGCCGGGCTGCTTCCTTCCTTTAGTAAGTCTCAGGGAGATGGTTTAAAACAGTCTCTGGAAAGAGATGTTCAAAGCGAATTGCAGCCTTGCAAGCTGCAGCTTTGGTACACGGCAGTCCGTGCCGATACATTCACGGCACACTGGAGCCCTCCCCTGACTGTGGTCGCGGACGCATTGCCTGGAAGCAGAGCTCTCTCTGGCTGGGGAAATAATATATGTGCCTAAATTATACAAGAGCTGTGCTTGGACCTGCGGATGGCATCGCATCTGGTACAGATCACTTACCCTGGTGTGATTTGGCCCAGCCCGGCTTATTTATGGTTCATAAAAGTCCAGTCGGACCCTGGCATAGTCTAAGACCACACAACAAAGAATCATGGGATTAAAGACCTGGATTTCATCGCAAGAACTCCATGGCAGATTCGTAATGCTATGATTGGTTTTGGGGACACCAAGAGTGAGGAGCCCTAACTAGGAGCACTCCTCCAAAAACCCAAGGTAGAGAACATACGGTAGGGCAGTCGTTGTCACGAGCTCTGTCACCATTTCTAATATGAAAGCACTGGCTAAAATTAAACCTAAATTATCCGAGCACCATTTCTTTACCTGGAAGTCTCAGCGAAGTCCTCATCCCCCAGACCCTCTAATGGTTTCTGACATCCTGAGCGGAAAGGACTACTGTGCATGAACACTACCAGGTGTTTGGTCTTTAACCCTTTATGATTATTTTTTAAAGATAGCTGCACTTCTTTTACAGAACAGCTGCTTCTAAAGCACGAAGACGGCAGCGTTTCTTCAGTACTCCCTACAGCTGTGACATGTCACTTGGCAAGCGAGCTTTCTAATCAGCATAGAAAAGGTAAAAGGTGCCACAGGACCACTAAAAATGTCACTTGACGGAGATAATGGAGCTGTAATAACCTGTCCTCATGCAAAGCATTCACATCCAGCTTTCTCACCCTCCCTAGAAAAATACACAGTTGTTTAATATGTGAATTAGAACAAATTTCTTACCTACCTCCAGGGAGGATAAAATGCCCAGTTTCAGGTGGGGGAAAGCTTCCACCAGACTCTCTGAGCTTGTCAGTTGCCACAGTTCACTTTCTCCCCAGGTCTGGCTTCTAAGAAGGCAAGCAGGACCGCAGGCAGCCAAAGCATCTTCTTCTGGAAACCCTTCTCAAAATCTAGACCCTTCCCGAAGCCAGAAGCAGGCTCAAGGCGGAGCTGCCCTGCATGCACTCATAGAAAACAGCACTGCTGGATGGAGACCCTGCTGGGCACCCAACGAGCAAGGGAAAAAAAAAAAAAAGTGTGACTTCTACCCTTCCTTTGGATCCGACAGCCTCCCTGAGAACCCAGCTTCTGCAGGAAGTCACAGACCCCGGCTTCAGCGTCACCAGCTGATCCCGAGCCAGACCCTGGACGACCAGTCAGCTGGTCGCAGGGCCCAAGACACCGAACCAGGAAATGTGCAGTTTGGCCAAAAAAAAAAAAAATAATAATAATAACTGTCGTTGGAGAGGTTGGTGGTGCCGGAGAAGTCGCTGTTGCAGTGCCCGCATCCTCCGCATGCTAATGAAGCCGTGACGTCAGCAAGTCAGTCGCGGCATCTGGACGTCCCGTCCCGCTGCCCAGCACCGAGATTTATTTACATGTAAATTAGCCTCGCCTTCCAAATCAATAATCCCCAAGCCAGGGAGAGGGGGAAGAAAGCCTTCGCGGGGTGCAAAGGCCCTAGCTCTGCAACCTCCAAAGGAGTACAAAAATATCACACGTAAGAAGACAGGCTTTAAAGATATACGCCTTTTTTTTTCTTTTTCTTTTTAAAGGCTGTGCTCTTAATGTGCCGGGAATCGGATCTGGGCACAGTTATCAACCTGAGCGCCTGTTTTAGATTATATGCTGCATCAACCCAGGAGTGGAATCCAAGCTCGTTTTTCCTCCCCACCCCCCTCCCCAAACTGTGTGGAGCCTGTACTTTCTTTTCTCTCTTTAACTTTCATTTCTGCGTGTTTGCTGGCTGGAGACTATGTCATCCTTGAATTTTTGTGCACGCCGGAAATAAAACACAGGACGACTTTCCTCAGGTGCTTGGGTGATGAATTAGTCATTCCCTGACCCTAGCTCCTCCTGAGTATAAGAGATGACAAAGCATAAATCAGCCCAGGGGTATGTGAGGGCCCCTAGACCCTTAGAGAGTACTGCTTCCATTCCTCCATTCTATGGATTACAAAACTGAGGCTTTGTGTAGAGAAGGGTTTGTTTGGTTTTTTTTCCCTCCACAGTCAAACTGGGACTTCACACTGGGACTAGAACCCATATTTCCTGAATCTCAGACTGCAGTTTTGTTAAACACCTTTGGGTCTCTAATATCCCATTCACTGCTGCAATACAGGCCTATCCAAGCAATCACAAAGAAGGAACTCCACTGAGCTGGGCACTCCTGGGTTCAAATCCTTAATTTCTGCAAGTGATATGACCTGGACTAGTAACTTAATTCCTGGGGTCTTCGATTTCTTCATCTGTCCCTTCATTCAAGAAACACCTGCTGAGAACCTACTCTGTGCCATGCACTATTCTAAGGACTGGGTATGGATACAGGGTTTGTTCTCTCCTAGCTCATTCTCTAGTGCAATCAAGAAAAAGTGGTTGAATGCAACTGTAGTGAGGATTGACACAATGTCACACTCATAAATAACAGTGATTTCTGACATTTTGGATGAAGTCAGAAAAAAATCACCAAGGCCTTCTTTCCACTAGGATGGTCATTATTTCTATCCTCTATTTTCATAGTCACCTCTTCTTATTGTTTAAAATCAAGTGTAATTTCAGTGCTGCCTATGCAGTATGCTGGGCCAGGAGAGAGGCCAGCGCAAGCCAACATTCTTACCCCTGTGCTTGCGATGAGGAAGTGCTGTGGGTTCCTCAGGTGGAGGCTGAGGGATGGGCTGGGGAAGCGGGGAAAGAGGTGTATTCCATCATGCACAGAGGCGTCCCCCAGGACAAAGCAGCCAGCACGGCTCCCTGCCCGCACTCCCCCCGCCTGGAGAACCCACTCTGATGAGCTCTGCCCTTCCAGCTGGAGTTCCTGAAGCTTCAAATGAATTTCTTTGTTAGATGTGGGAAGTTAAATTATGTCTTTTGTTATAGGTAATTGTATTAATAATGCCCTATAACTTCTTTCAGAATGCTTCTCTTCGGTTCAGAGAAGACCTTTCATGGTGAAAATCACGGGACCTGGTCTAACTTGGCACTAACAGAAACAGAATACGAACGAATGAGTAACACTCCGCTTTAGGTGCCCATCACGCAGAGCTCAGAACATGTCGGGAAGGGGATGGTCCCCCTCGACCTCAATATCCTTCCAGGAGGAGATGAGCAAATGCAACAGTTGGGGCCACCAATGGCAAGGAGGCATCCTACGCTGGTGTGGCCATGGAGAAGTCGCTTGGACTTTCTATGCCCCTGTCCTAGTTTCTTCCCCTGAAGATGGGCCCACTACTCTCTGACAGACTTATGATCATATGAGAATTATCAGAAGCATTCACAAGTGATTAACAGTGCAGCAATGAAGAGGAAAGCTGGCCCAGGACTACCAACTTCACAAGAGTTAACAACAGAACACGGGGTCTGGAAAGGATGGCCTGGGGACGGACCCTGGCTCTGACATTTGCTAACTGTATGATATGGGGCCAGAGGTTTTCATCTATAACAGGAGGGACGAAAACAATGCCTACCTTTGCAGGGCTGTTTAGAGAATCGAATGATCCTCTGCGTGAAGCATTGAGCACTGAGCCTAGCACACAGCAAATGTTCAGTACATGTGAGCTCTTGGTAGTGGACGTAATGATGCCTTCACCGTTCACTTTGGCACTGATTAGTTAACTGACTAGACAAAGTTCAAAAGACGGGAGGAGGTGGGTCAATGGAGATGGCAAAATCATCCCCACTTCCAGGGTATAACTCAAAATTCCACCTAAGACGGGCAAGCTGCTGACACGCCCTTCACATGAAATGGATATCTGCAAGGGCTACGAAACTAGGGAAGAAAGCAGTAAAAATGACCAAGAGGCACCAGCGGCCTCTCTCTCTGAAGCTGCACAAGAGGGCAAGACATCTAGATTTCTGGAAAGCATGGACACTTCATTCATTCACGTATCCCTTCACTCATTAAATGAGCTCCTACTACTTGCACTCTGTTAGGCCTTAGGGACATCATGGTGACCAAGACAGACACGAGTCCTGCCTTAAAAAGAGCTTAGAAATGAGAGGGGAAGACAATTAAGCAAGCAATTAGAGCGAGTGTGATGCATGTCAGGATACGGCGCGTGCAGGGTTCTCGAAGTTCTAACCGCAGTCAGGAGGGGGATGGTGCAAAAGCACGTTGCTGAGGTCCTTGTGACAGCATGTGCTCTGTGAGCACAGCTTAGTGATGGGGACTCTGGAGATCTATGCATCATCCTTGTACAGATTATTGAAATAATAAAGCTCACAGATCAGTAATGCCTCATGACAAGTATTTTCATCCTGGACACCATCCTACTCAGGATTTTTCAAAAATATACTGTTAGGTATTAGACAAGGTGAGATCCCAACTGCTTGGAAATTTCAGAGACCTGGTAAATGGGGACAAACCTCACACTGTTTTTTTTTACAAAAACAGAGTGAAGTTCCACAGTTATGACAGCAAACTTCTTGGCAGGGGGTGGCAGGGAGAACAGGGAATACATATGAGACAATCAAGTATTTATTGGGGATCTGTGAAATTCAGGACACTCTCATTGAGACAAGGACACAACTGCTGACCTTCAGAACTTACTACTTAGACAAAAAATAAGATAGTCGCATAAGTGGCCAGAACTGTATACAACGTACGGGAAGAGAGATGTGGAAGACTAGATTCATCGTGGCTGAGGTGATCAGAAATCAGGAAAAGTATGATTTGAGAAGGCCCCAAATCACCTTTTTGGGTGTGGGGAATGAGAAAACAATTTTATAGGGGGGGAAGGCCTTACCCAGCATGACACGATATCCAGAAGCCATAAATGAAAAGTCTGCTATGACTGCCAAGGTCAAACGTGAGCTGCTAGAGAAGGTGTTGCCGGCAGGAAGAAAAGTGTTAGCACCCCTGCAGAATTAAAGACTTGTGACTTCAAGGGCACAAGGCAGTGGAGCAACACTGATGGGACACTGGCAGGGNTGGGGGCGGGGGGGGGGGGGGGGGGGGGGGAGCTGACAAAGAGGGTGCTCCTGACACTAAGGAAAATCAAATCAGCTTTACATTCTCGCTAGCGTCCATCAAAATCCTGTTAGAGGAGTACTGGGAAGGGTCAGTGAATCACTGCTGGTTGGCTCACAGAAGAGACAGGGAAAATGACAGGGGGACTGTGGCCCCCAAGAGGAAGGGCTCTGTGGAGGACAGTCCTAAAGAACAGCTTTTTATCTCCATTTCCGGAGGTGTAAAATAAGACGGAATGGATTTGAAATGAACTAAAGAGGGATTTCACTCCAACTCAAGGAAGACTTTTGCATCCTGAGATGGTAAGAACTGGCATTGGTTATTCAGAGCAATGGCAGGGACTTGGTCTCAGGAACACTTTAAAAAGAGAAAGATGGGGCACCTGGTGGTGCAGGAGGGTTACGCATCTGACTGTTGATTTTGGCTCAGGTCATGATCTCGGGGTTGTGAGATCGAGCCCCGTGTCAGGCTCCGTGCTGGGCATGGAGCCTGCTTGGGATTCTCTCTCTCCCTCTGCCCCTCTCCCCNTCCCAAAAAAAAAAAAAAAAAAAAAAAAGACAGAGAGAGAGAGAGAGAGAGAGAGAGAGAGAGAGAAAGAAAGCACCAGTCCTAGCTAATTTAGATTAGTGCCCCCTGGCCCAGACACTGTGAAATCCTAATTACTATAAGGGATATTACCAAAGTTTCAAAGCATGTATCTAACAAAGGTTGAAAGTTCATTTAAGTTTATTTTATTAAAAAAGAAGTATGTGTATATAGAATATACATATTATATACGTACTTAGAGTTTATAATTTAATGATTATAATTTATCATTACATAGATAGTATGGATAATGTATAGTCTACATACGCTATATATATATTATATAATTTCAAAGAATATTCTTCAAAACTTTATATATATGTATATATATGTGTGTGTGCACATATATATGTGCATAGTTTTATATAGTTTTGAATGATCCTCAAATTTCAAAATCCAGTAAATTTTTTTAAAACAGGGCATAGGAGGCTGATAAAGAATTGTTTTACTAGCCGGGATCGGCTGGACTCCGATGCAGTAACAAACAATTGTAATCTCAGTGGTTTAACAACAAGTGTCGATTTCCCGTTCACGCAAAGTTGGCTGGAGGTGCAGAGGCTCTGCAGGCAGTGACTCAGGATCCAGTCAGCTTCCTTCTTGTGCTTCCGAGGTCTCAACACCTAATCTCTGGAGGTTGTTTTAGGTGCTTTAGCCTGGGGGCCAATGACTTCACTTCTAGTGATCCAACTTGTCACATGACCTCACCCAACTGCAAGGGGGCTGGGAAGTACAAGCCCAGGAGGGAGAGGAAAGAAGAGATCCTGGGGAACCCTGATAACTTGCCACAGCTGTCAATTTTTATTTTTGCCATGTAAATCCATTAGCACAATATGCTCAAACCATAATGTCTTAAAACAAAGGGATGTTGAACATCAAAAAATGATGACAGTTCTAAAAGAATGCTAGAGATCAAGGATATATCTGCTTTGCTCCAAAAAGAAAAACAACAACAAAAAAATCCAAATTCTAGATTTGTAATAACTCTCAAGCAACAGCAGCCAACCCACATAACCAAACTTATGAGGTTTCTGTAGTGCAGGTTAAGATACATGTGGGGCTCACAAGTGCAGGTAAAGACAAATAAGGCACCCACAAAAGTGGGGCTGCCTTCATGAAAAAGAAACGCTCCAAGGAGATTCCCCTCAAAAGTTTCTAACCACTTTTCCAATTAGGACTTACGATAAAACATCTGTCTCCTGCAACAGAAAGACCTGAATTCCAGTTTGGCTCTCTAACCTCCTACCTACGTGACTTGGCAAGAACAGCCACTCATCTTTTCTAAGCCTCAGTTTCCGCATCTATAAAATGGAGAGAGACATCTATCTGCCAGGAGTGCCAATACGATGAGCTGAGCTGAAGTATATAAAGTAGTTTGAAGAGTGCCTAGCATAGAGTTAGTGTGAATATTACTCCCGACTTGGTTTGCAGACAAGGGAGCAAGAATGAGAGGTGCAAACATAAGTTATAAAATTGTTCATGACAGACATAAGGAGTGACCCATCCCGAGCACCCCTTCTTTCTTGCCTATTTAAGACTCCATATCATAAATGTTTCTCAGACCATGGACACATTCCTAAATCTTATGAAAGATAATCTGGCACACTTTAAATCCAAACAAAAAAGGCCTTCCTTTCTCTTTTCCGCCATTTTAGGAATGTGCCTCATCTCAGACATTTTAATTATTCTTGATCCCGTTAATCTAATGCACAAAATTCTACCACAGCCTCTTATCCTTTTTTAATTACATTAATTAAAAGGAGAAATGTGGACAGGCTAGCATGGGCAAATCAAAATGAAAGACTGTTACAGATTTTCCTCCCTCCCCCAAAAAAGACTAGAAACTGCATCAATGACTTAAGCGTGCTTACCACTGCACATTTCCACAAAAATATTGTTAAATTGACATGATGTGCTAGAAAACACCGCTTTTGTTTTAGAAAAAGAAGGCTGTACTTCATTACAGCAGCTTTTTGGAAGTAGTCACTTTCATTAAACAGCTGAGTAGAAACCTGAATTTTCTCTGTATAAAGGACGAGAAGAATGAGCAAGAGATGCACAGGGATGCTCCGGTTTTCCAGCTTTTCCTAAATGCGGGCACTAGATCTCCACACGCTTCTCTTGGGAGAGAATGCCGGCAAAATGGAAGATACCCCAGAAAAAAAGCTGAAAAACTCTCTGCCTCAGAAAACATCCAACTTGCTGCAAAGACCTGTCTTGGGAAAATTATCTTGGAAGATAAAGTGTCACAGATGTACGAAATGACATATTGTTTTTCTCAAGGAATGGGAAGGACTTACATGTTTTATACGCTTTATCTCGTTTAGTCCTCCCCATCATCTCAAACTGTAGCCGTTACTATCTACTACTGTATACATGAGGACAGTGAGTTTCAAAGAGGATCAAGAATGGCACCAGGACCCACAGCTGAGATCGGGTTCTGGGTTTGAGGACAAAGCCTGTATTTCTTCCTTGAGTTCAGAGGTTCTCAAACATCCTCTCAAAAACCAGGTGTGTCCTAATCAGGGGATGTGCTATGTTGGAAATCATTTATTACTAAAAACAAAAGTATGGAAGGCTCCCTGGCCCTCCAGATTAGATCAATTCTAATTATTCTCCTCCCCCTCCTCCCCTCCCCCTCTTCCCTCCTCCTCCTTCTTCTTCTTCTTTTTTTTTTTTTTAAGTAGGCTCCATGTTGGCGTGGAGCCCAATGTGGGGCTTGGACTCATGACCCTGAGATCAAGACTGGAGCCAAAATCAAGAGTCAGATGCTTAACTGACTGAGCCACCCAGGTGCCCCTAGATCAATTCTTTTGTAGAAAACTCATAGTATTGCTTTCTTAGGTAACTCCTTTTCTTTAGAACTCTTGTTGTGTTTCATAGATCGGCATCCATGGTGAGTGACTACGATCCACCCTTGGCTAATGTTAATGAACCACCTGATAGACCTCTCTCTCTAAAGGGACCGCATGCTCTCTGAGGGCAGGGACTATGTCTTTTTTGGCATGCTGTTCTGTTCCAAGCATCTAGCACAGTGCCTGGTAACCTGACAGCTCATGAATATTTGTTAAATGAATAAAAAGTCCAACAATAATTTTCTTGTCTGGAAATTAGCGGGAATTCAGGAATCTTCCCGTAAGAACATTTCTCTGCTCACTTGCGCACCAACATGATTTTGTTAGTGGGGAAGGAAAGGGCGGATTTACCCTCTCTGAAGCACTTTCTTAGCTTCACTTCCACGATGTCACCTTCTCCTGGTTTCCCTTCTATCTTGTGGCTGTACTTCCTCAGTTTCTTCTACTGGCTCCTCCTATCTTCCCAACAGCTAACCACTGGCGTAACCCGTGGCTCAGTCCTCCGAGCCCTGCTCTTCTCTATCTGCATGCACTTCCCTGATCTGGTGTGGGGTCCCCAATTCCACTTCAGACCAGACTTTTCTCAAACTCGAGGCTTACAAATCTACCCGCATTGACATCTGGACATCTGAAGACTTCTCAAATTTAAGAAGAGTTCAGTTCTTCATACCCTGCCCTCCGCCCCCCCGCCCAGATCTGCTCTGCCAGCAGGATTCACTCTCTCAGTTAAAGGTAACTCCATCTTTCCAATGGTTGAGAACAACACTTTTAAGTTATCCTTCACTCATTTCCTCCTCTTGCCCTGGTTTCTAACCCAAGAGCTGGCAAACCACATCCCATTGGCCAAATCCACTGTTTCACATTTTTGCAAATACAGTTTTAATGGAATGCAAGGATACTTATTCATTTATGCATGTCTATGGCCACATCCAGTTTCAACAGCAAAGTTGAATAGTTCCAACAGAGACTGTATGACCTGAAAAGCCTAACATATTTACACTCTGACCCCTTTTACTGAACATTTTATAATCCTTGACTCATCCTGTTGATTCTACCTTCAAAGCACCTGCAGAACGGAACACATTCCCATCATCCCTACTCTTCTCTCCCTG
This sequence comes from Ailuropoda melanoleuca, assembly GCF_002007445.2. Classification (NCBI taxonomy): domain Eukaryota; kingdom Metazoa; phylum Chordata; class Mammalia; order Carnivora; family Ursidae; genus Ailuropoda; species Ailuropoda melanoleuca. Next base: position 30,903,475 of record NC_048221.1, read on the forward strand.
CTCCAAGCCATGTCATCTCCTTTCTGAATGGAGATGCAAGCCACTAGCAGCTCTTGCCTCTATCAGGCCCTCCTTCAGTCTATTCACAAAACTGCAACTATAGTGATTCTCTGAAAATAAACAGTGTGTCACGCTTCTACTCAAAATGCACCAATGCTGCTTATCTCAGAGGAAAGCCCTTGAGTTTAAGGCCCCTTGACTTCTCTGATACCATCTCCAGCTACTCTCTGCCTTGCTGTCACATGGACAATAGTCCTCACACACACCAGGCCCATCTTCTAGGTCTTTGCATTGGCTCTTCCCTCTGTCTGAAAGGTTCCTTCTGTAGATAGTAGCACGGCTCACGCTCTCACCTTTTTTAGTCTTAAAAATGTCACCGCAGTGAAGCCTCACTATCCTAGCCCAGATTGTCTTCCCTCCCACCTTGCTAATACTGCCAAACCTTTACCCTACTTTTTTTCCCTTAGCATTTGGCACTCTTTAAAACACGTTTTAGTGAAATACAATTTACATATCATACAGTTCACCCATTTAAAGTGTATAATTCGATAGATTTCAGTATACTCATAGACTTACGCAACCACGATCACAATCTAATTTTAAAACACTTTCACCAACTCTTCATGCCTTAGCCAGGAATAATCACTCCCCATTTGTCCCACTATTCCAGCCCCAAGCAGTCATTGATTTATTCTCAATTGATTTGCCTATCCTGAGCATTTCATATAAATAGATCATATAATATGTGAACTTTGGTATTTTGTTTCTTTCACTTAGTGTAATATTTTCAAGGTTCACCATTCCATGTTGTAGCTTGTACCAGAGCTTAATTTTTTTTTTTTACTGTTGAATAATATGCCATTGTACAGTTAAACATTTATACGTTTTATTCACTACTTCATCAACTGATGGGTGTTTGGGTTGTTTCCACTTTTTGACTATTATCAATGATGCTATCAGGAGCATTTGTGTACAGTTTTTTTGAGGATGTATGTTTTACTTTTCTTGGGTATATATCGAGGAATAGAATTGCTGGAACATAGGGTAATTCTATGTAATATTTAGAGGGAGTACCAATCTCTTTGCCAAGACTTAAGAATCAGCGGTTAATCCTATGAGGGTTCCCTTCTTTGTGATAAGTTGTTTCCCCTGCTGCTTTCAAGATTTTCTCTTTGTCTTTCCATATTCTGACTGTGATGTGTCTCAAGGTACTGAGTGTAGATCTTTTTAAATTTACCTAATTGGGTTGCATTAGCTTCTTGGATGTAGAGACTAATATTTTTTTCATCAAATTTGGAAGTTTTCCACTATTATTTCTTCAAGTGTTGTTTTTTCTGCTCTTTTTTGTCTCTTTAGCTAATCCCAGTATACATATATTGGTGTGCACAATGCTATCCCATGTTTCTCAAACACTCATTCAGTAAATCAAACCATCACACTGTGCACCTTAAACTTTATATAGTGATATATGTCAATTATTTCTCAATAAAACTGGAAAAAAATTATTTTTAAAAAGTTCCGTTCATTTTTCTTTTTTCTCTTTATTCCTCAGATTGCATCAACTTTACTGATCTGCCTTCAAGTTTTTGGTTTCTTTNAGTTTTCCACTATTATTTCTTCAAGTGTTGTTTTTTCTGCTCTTTTTTGTCTCTTTAGCTAATCCCAGTATACATATATTGGTGTGCACAATGCTATCCCATGTTTCTCAAACACTCATTCAGTAAATCAAACCATCACACTGTGCACCTTAAACTTTATATAGTGATATATGTCAATTATTTCTCAATAAAACTGGAAAAAAATTATTTTTAAAAAGTTCCGTTCATTTTTCTTTTTTCTCTTTATTCCTCAGATTGCATCAACTTTACTGATCTGCCTTCAAGTTTTTGGTCTCTTTCTTCCTCCAGATTAAATCTGCTGTTGGGCCTCTCTAGCAAATTTTTCATTTCAATTATACTTTTCAACTCCAAAATTTCCCTTTTTTAAAATAATTATTTTTTAAAAATCATTTCTCTTCATTGATATTCTCTATTTGATGATGGATTGTCCTGTTTTCCTTTAATTCTCTAGACATTGTTCCCTATAGTTCTTTGCACATATTTATAATCGCTGCTTTAAAGTCTTTGTCTGATAAATGTGACATTTCGACACCTTCATAGGCAGTTTCTTTTGCTTACTTTTTCCCTGTGTATGGGCCAGACTTTTCTGTTTCTTTGAATGACTCATGGTATTTTTTTGAAAATGGAACGTTTTAGATAACATATTACAGCAATTCCGGATACTAACCCCCTCCCTCCCTTTTCTGGAGCTTGTTGTTATTGTTGCTTATTTGTTTAGTGACTGGCTAGACAAGCTGGGTGAAGTCTCTTTCTTCTGCAGGGTGCAGCCTCTGATGTTGCTACTCAGAGGGCATGAGTACTGGCTCCCTGAGCACCTGGCTGATTTATATTTATTGGTATCACACCTAGCTGTTAGTCTCCACTAGTTGCTAGCTGATTGTTCTACTGTTTTTGACAATACCTTGGGGCACAAATTGTTCCACAGTTTGATCTAAGGTGGTGCTTCTTTGCAGGGGCAGGGTGTTGTCAATCTCTGAAGTGCCCCTCCCAGGGTGAAATCACAGCACTAGACTGAGAGCTAGATGGAGAAGGAAACCCATGTTCTTGGCTGCACGCTCCCAGAGTACAGTATCCATCACACTGATTTGTGATGTGGATACGGGGCAGCAGGAGATGTGAGGGTCATGGCTCACATGCCATAAGCTCACTCTTCTTACCAAGACTTAGTAGCTTTTTTTGAATAGGTATTTCTGCATTTGCTACATACCCTTGGGACAATTTTCAGAAACCCTAAATAGTTGTTTTAAAAAAAATAATTTTCACAATCAAATGATTATTTCCCTGGTTAAAGGGTCTGCTTTGCTCCTCACACTCTCATTTTAGAAGTCGATGCACAGGACTTAGTACTCTTAAATCACTATATATTTTACTTGCTTATGTTGCTATATGTTCTATCTCCCTATGGAGGCCTGAAAAGTAAGCTCTAAGGGATGGTAGGCAGGATTTTTATTTCATTGAGCACTCTGTCCTTGAAACCTGGAACAGTGCCTAGCACACAGTAGGCCCTTTAAAAATATGGTTGAATAAAGTGCCCGTGACCCATGGCCTATGCTATGTATGCCGTGGCCAATCGTAAACCACCACAGCTGATGATCCGTTTATGGCTGTGACAATTATTAATAACTGCAGTCCTTTATGTCCATAGAACATTTTTTTGCAATTCTCTTGGAAGCTGATCACAACCCTGGGAAACTGTCACACCTGTGAATGTCATCAGGCAGGTGACTGATGGAGAGAAAAGAATGAGAAGTGCAGCTCTGGTACACATATTGCTCAACCCACCGTGCTGGATTCTGCCTGTTCCTTTTAATCTTAAATCTTCTTAGCATCTATAAATAGCTATGAATAGAATCTAATTAATCTTGGTTAAAAGAGAGTCCTGCTACAATGAAACTAGCCTGGAATTGGAAAAGAAATCTGTGTTTGATTCTGGGCTCCAGCTCTTGCTATCTGTGTGACACTGGGCAAGTTGCTTAATCTCTCTGTTCTTCAGAAGTCTTCTCTGAAAAATGTGAGTAATGGTGATAACTGTAATACCTCTTGCTGTATGAGTCCAAATCATCTTCACAAAGCACTCTGCACAGTACGAGACGCAGCAAGCAAGATCACTCAGTAAGCGTTAGACACTATTATTATTATCTGTTAAACTGTCATCATAGACCTGCCATTTATTGCATGGGGATGATATGCACATCCAATGGGAAACTGGCTCTGCAGACAGATTGTTCATG